>NC_133731.1:8753644-8931144 GCF_048934315.1 Petromyzon marinus | reverse complement strand
CTAACCCCTAAAACTAAAACCTAACCCTTAACCCTAACCCTAACAACTAACCCTTAACCCCTAACTCCAAACCCTAACCCTAACCCCTAACCCCTAACCCTAACCCTAAACCCTAACCATAACCACTAACCCTAAACCCTAAACCCTAACCCCTAACCCCTAACCATACCACCCTAACCCTAACCCTTTAACACTAAACCCTAACCCTAAATCCTAACCCTAAACCCTAACCCTAAACATAACCCAACCCTAAACCCTAACCCTAACCCTGGCCCTAACCTTAACCCTAACCCATAACCCTAACCCCTACCCCTAAACCTAACCCCTAACCCATAACCTTAAACATAACCCTAAACCCTAACCATAAACCCTAACCCTAACCCCTAACCCCTCACCCTAAACCCTAACCAAAAATCCTAACCCTAAACCCTCTAACCCTAACCCTCTAACTCTAACCCTTAACCCTAACCCTCTAAACCTAACCCTCTAACCCTAAACCCAACCCTAACCCTAACCCCTAAACCCTAACACCTACCCCTAAACCTAACCCATAGCCCTAACCATAAACCCTAAATCCTAACCCTCTAACCTCCAACCCTAACCCCCTAACCCCTAATAACTCTAACCCCCTAACCCCCTAACCCTCTAACACTAACCCTTTAACCCCCTAACCCCCTAACCCTAACCCTCTAACCCTAGCCCCTAACCCTAACCCCAACTCCCTAACCCCTAACCTAAACCCTAACACCTAACCCTAACCCCAAACACTAACCCTAACCGTAAACCTTAAACCCTAACCACAGCAGTACATACTGTGTGGCATCTGCTATGATGACAGCAGTACATACTGTGGTGGTGGTACCTGCTATGATGACAGCAGTACATACTGTGGTGGTACCTGCTATGATAACAGCAGTGATTATACGCTGAGTCACTCACACATCATACACTGACTCACTGCCGCCATTGTTTTTTTTATTAGCCGCGAGCGAAAGTGTAAAAAAATATAAACTAATAATAATTAATACATTTTGGATTTAAAGCTTTCGTGACTGCAGTAATTCATATTCTTAGCTCTTTAGGTAAAGCCCTAACCCCAACCCTGACCCTTATCCCTAACCCCTACCCCTAACCCTTAACCCTAAACCCAACCCCTAAACCCTTCCCCTTAACCCCTAACCCTAAACCCTAACTCCTTCCCCTAACCCCAAACCTTAACCCCTAACCCTAAACCCTAACCCCTGACCCTAACCCTAACCCTGACTCTAACCCTACCCCTAACCCTTAACCCTAACCCATAACCCTAACCCTAAACCCGACCCTAACCCCAACCCCTAACCCCAACCCCTAACCCTAACCCCAAACCCTAACCCCTAACCCCAACCCTCTAACCCTAACCCCAAACACTAACCCCTAACCCTAAACCCTCTAACCATAAACCCTCTAACCCTTAACCCTAACCCTCTAACCCTCTAACCCTAACACCCTAACCCTCTAACCCTAAACCCAACCCTAACCCTAAACCCTAACATTAACCCCTAAACCCTAACCCTAAACCCAACCCTAAACCCAACCCTTAACCCTAACCCCTAACCCTAACAACCCTAACCCAAACCCTAACCCTCTAACCCCCTAACCCTAACCCCCTAACCCTAAACCCTAACCCCTGACCCTAAACCCTGACCATAACCCTAACACCGACCCTGACCCTAACCCCTAACCCCAATAACCCTAACCCCCTAACCCTCTAACCCTAACCCTCTAACCCCCTAACCCTCTAACCCCCTAACCCTAACCCTCTAACGCTAACCCTCTAACCCTAACCTCCTACCCCTCTAACCCTAACCCCCTAACCCTCTAACCCTCACCCCCTAACCCTCTAACCTTAACCCTCTAACCCTAACCCTCTAACCCTAACCCTCTAACACTAACCCTCTAACCCTAGCCCCTAACCCTAACCGCAACCCCCTAACCCCTAACCTAAACCCTAACACCTAACCCTAACCCCAAACCCCTAACCCTAACCGTAAACCCTAAACCCTAACCACAGCAGTACATACTGTGTGGCATCTGCTATGATGACAGCAGTACATACTGTGGTGGTGGTACCTGCTATGATGACAGCAGTACATACTGTGGTGGTACCTGCTATGATAACAGCAGTGATTATACGCTGAGTCACTCACACATCATACACTGACTCACTGCCGCCATTTTGTTTTTTATTAGCCGCGAGCGAAAGTGTAAAAAAATATAAACTAATAATAATTAATACATTTTGGATTTAAAGCTTTCGTGACTGCAGTAATTAATATTCTTAGCTCTTTAGGTAAAGTCACGTTGAAGGGAAACAATAAAATAATAAAATATATATATAAAACAATAAATACAATTCTCACGACGTTTCAACCATAACACAAACGGTCATCAGGTGTGTCGGTGCCGGTTTGCAAACGTCGTGAGAATTTTTTTTATTGTTTTATATATTTTATTATTTTATTGTTTCCCTTCAACGTGACTTTACCGAAAGAGCTAAGAATAATAATTAATAAACTTACTAGACCTGTAACTATGCCCAGATGCACATATATATTTTATTATTTTATTGTTTCCCTTCAACGTGACTTTACCGAAAGAGCTAAGAATAATAATTAATAAACTTACTAGACCTGTAACTATGTCCAGATCCACACAAATAAACCCCAATAAACATAATATCACTGTTCTAGATTTAAAGCTTTCGTGACTGCTAGGATCCATACTCTTTGGTTCTATTGGGTAAAGTCACGTAGGTGAAAATAAAATAACAAAAAATCACGACGTTTCGGCCACAACACAAGCGGCCTTCATCAGGTGAAGGGACGAGATTGTCTGGAGGACAGCGCTGGAGTGAGAAAAGCCACGCTTAGATCACGACCTTTAAGCTGTGTGAGAAGAAATTGAGTTGTACCTGCGGTGATTGCTATATCGGGGAGTTAAAGCGACATGTCTCTGACCGAATTCGCGAGCACATATCAGATTTGAAACACGGCAAAACGAATTCTTCTGCCGTGGCTGATCACTGTTACAACGCTGTGGGGGATCATGATATAATTTTCTCCGATACCAAGGTTCTTTGCAAACCCACGGGTTTTTATCAGAGATTTGTTCATGAAGCAATTCAGATCTACAAACATAGACACAATTTCAACCGAGAAGATGGTTTAAAATTAAGCAACCATTGGAAAGATGTTCTAAATCGAACTAAACATTAAACTAATTTCAATGGTACAATATATTTTTTAAGTAGTGGTACCCCAAACTTTCGCAGCTCTTATAAATTCCCTTTTCACACCATCAAAAGGTAAACTCCCCCCCCCCCCCGCGCCAAACGGCAAGTCCACCGGCACGTACACCACCTCTTTTCTAAAATCGGCCAATCAAATGCTAATTTTTATGCTAATTTCTTTGTCAGAACACCTTGTTTGCTCGCACACAGTTTAAAGGTCCGCGGTCTGAGCATGGTTGTGTTTCGCTAAATTCTCCTGTTTGATTTGTACTAGGTGCCTCGGTGAATGTATATGCTCTGACTTTAACATAGCTATTTCTGTGACCAGTTACAAGCTAATCACTCAGCTATTTCAATGCTAAATTCTATGCTAATTCCTTTGTCAAGGGGTGCCTCTGCGGATGTGTATACTTTAACTTAGCGTTTTCAATGAGCCATTTCAATGCTAAATTATATGCTAATTCCTTTGTCAAGGCGCTTTGTTTTCTTCTCACACAGCTTAAAGGTCGTGATCTAAGCGTGGCTTTTCTCTCTCCAGCGCTGTCCTCCAGACAGTCTCGTCCCTTCACCTGATGAAGGCCGCTTGTGTTGTGGCCGAAACGTCGTGATTTTTTGTTATTTTATTTTCACCTACGTGACTTTACCCAATAGAACCAAAGAGTATAATATCACTGACCAACCCCCGCACAGAGGGGGAAAGTGTGAATAAGCTGGAACCAAAGCATAACCAGATTTAGTTATTTAAATAATAACAAAGTCTAAAAGGAGCAAATGTGGTATCGTTAATAAACACTGTGTAACAAAAAAGTGATTATTTATTTAGTCCCTGCGTGGTAAGTGTTACTCTCTATATGCTTATGCCTCAAAAGTACCAAAGAGCTATAATTCCCTTCAAACTTAGCTTTTGTGTCAAGGACATATTTAGAAATGAGCAATTTTCAATGATAATACGTGGTGTGCATTTGTGTCATTCCTTCACGTGAAGACCTGGTTACAAAAGCAAAGTTTGTGGGGATTAATAGACATTTTCCATAAATAGTAGGCTTAAGCAAATTAAAAATAAGACTTACTACCCAGCGGGAAAAAAAACATGTTACATTGTGCATATGTACGATCATCAAACATTACTCAACCTCTATCATCTTACCTAATAATTAAGAGTAATACAAATTAGTAAACAGTAACATCTATGTTTTAACGGAGCTGTTAATATGCGCGACTCACTTTGTAGCGTGTCCACGGGAATGAGAATCGCCCCTCCCCCTCCACCGTGTGCGTTGCCAGGGGCAACCCTCGGTAAGCGTTTCGCGCATGCGCAAACGTGTGCTGTCGTGCGCTTAGCGGTAAAAAATAAAGATAAATCACACTAAATCGTTAATTAAACTACCTTAAAGTTTAGGGATGGGAAAACGGAATAGCCTATGCCAAGCAGGGGGGTTAGGGCTTGCCGTCCGTAAAAAAATGTCTACGCGAACCCCGCGGTTAGAGAGCCAAATCCCTCGCAAGCGAGCGTCGTCGCTTCAAGACGATTCTAAAGGAATCTAAAACATTCGATTCCTTTGCGCGATTTTAAGAATCGATTCTTGGCGCGCTCGGATTTTATTTTCAATTAATGAGTTATCTTTTCATTTGTATGTTATGTTTTTAAGTTTTTAGACGTTTTAAAATATTTATTTTCCCGCTAGTAGCAGTATATATCGACTCTATAGCACAAAGTACTCACCTGACAGATTGCCGTGACGAGGCCTAGTCCCGTTGCAAAGCCTCCGGCCTCGCCTAGATTGCCCGGGCGGCCGAGGCTGTGGGCTGGACCGCTACCAGCCCCCCCCCCCCGCGCTACAATAATCCTATTTAATCGCAATAATTTTAGTATCTACCGAGCCTATAATAGTAAGTGCACACATTGGAGTGGAGGGGGAGAGAAGAGGACGTGACACTTTGATGAATTTACCTCAGCGTCGCGTGTAAACTTTTTGCATTTTGAATGAGAAATGGCGTCCTCCCCTGCGGCGATGGCGTCTGTGCGTTGCTAGGGGCAACAACTCGCGTCAGCGTTTCGCGCATGCGCAGCAGCGAGCCGGTCGGCACAAGTAAATAAATAAATATAAATCGCACTAAATCGTTAATTTAACCACTTTAAAGGTGACTGACGGCAAAACGGAATAGCCTATACCAAGCAGGGGGCCCGGGGCGTGCCGCCCGGCAATTTTTTTTCCACGCGAGCCCCGCGGTCCGAGAGGCAAATCCCTCGCAAGCGAGTGTACACAGACGGACAGACAGACAGACAAAAAATGAGTTTCATAGGTTAGATAGTATGCCTCAGGGCATTGGAGGAATTAACTTCTAATTGAATAATTACACGTTAAAAATGTGGCTATTTTTTTGCAAAAATCCACGTAGTACCTTTAATTTTACAGTTTATGTTCATCCATCACGTAGTGAGACTAACGTCAACGGAGGAATTCACAGTGGCATACAGGAGGTCGTAGGTTCAACCCCGTCCCTCACACCTGCTGTATATTTGTAGTTTGATTGTTCTCCCCATGGTCGTGTGGCTTTTGCCCTCCACATGCGTTTAGTGTATTTGACTGCTATGTCGACATGTTAAATTCCCTAGTTTTTATTTTATATACAGCATTGTAATACAAAATTCAATGGAGGAATTCACTTCTCATTGACCCCTAACCAGAACCATTAACCATAACCTTAAATAGGCTAACAGGGTATATGGATTATTTTGGGAGTCCCTATTCCATTTCCGGGAGCCCCACAACCACTTCCTTGGTATTCACATTACCGGATGAGGAATCGAAACTCCTAGATTTGGAATTGAGACTCTTGCTTTGGATTTAGGACTTCTTAGGGTTGCAAGTGAGATGCCTCAAATATGCCTTTAAACGCGTCTCAACGAGATGAGTTGAATCTTATATGGCTCGACTCTGTCGAGTAGAGTCGAAGGGCATACACCACTTGCTTGTATGACTTGTGATACCGGGGCGGCATTTTGCATTGAAGTCGATGATGGTTGTGATTGTTGCCAATTTGAAGTGCACTGTTTGGGAATACAGTGCGTTTCACTATTTCAGCACTGATGTTCACCAAATATTCAACGTTGTAAACGTATGGGACAACTTGGGATGTCAATGCAATAGTTTGTTACTTGAAAATCCGTGAAGAAATAAATAATTGCAGTTCAAATCGGCCGTATAATTTCGCTTTTTTTTTACCGGCGCTGGACGTGTTACGTGTGCCCTCTGTTGGACAGGTGCAGTACCACAAGCATTCAATTCGTGGTTACGTCTGCCATCTGGTGGACAGGTGCAGTGTAGGCCAACAAAGTACGCCAGAAGTTGCCGCTGTTAGGCGTCTCCCGCGCATTCCCTGTAGTTGTGAGTCCCTGGTGCTGTGGCGTCCTGGCGTTTGTCCCAAGCGCGGTTGGCTGCAATGAATTCGTGAAGACACCGCACAGTTACCACTGCTGCCGTTACTTGCCGAGGCACTGCAGTTGTACCATCTAACCACACGGTGGCGCTACAGCACCATGTTGGTTAAGTTGTTTACGAGTATTCTTAGTTTTTTCGGTAAAGTCACGTTGAAGAGAAACAACAAAATAACAAAATATATGATGACCGTTTGAGTTATGGTCGAAACGTCGTGAGAATTTTTTATTGTTTTATATATATTTTGTTATTTTGTTGTTTCTCTTCAACGTGACTTTACCGAAAAAACTAAGAATATGAATTACTGCAGTCACGAAAGCTTTAAATCAAAATTTGTTTACGAGTGTCAATGTTGGTTCGGTTATTTAGCGAGTCCATGTTGATGTGTATGTTGAACTTCTTTCACACCGTACATAGCCAACCATGCTCATCGGAGGTGCGGGGGAATGACAACAAACTAAGCACAAAAAGCAGTTCTAAATAAATGTAATTTTCAATCTAGATTTTAAAAATGCGTAGCTCCAGTGACTTCCTAATTTCGGAAGGAAGAACATTCCAGATGGCTGCAAAAATGCATCTGAAAGAGTGCAATGCATGCGACCGTCTTTATTCGATGACTAGCCAAAAGCTGCTGCGAGAATGACCAGAGTTTGCGTGATGGCTCATGATCTTTGATGATATTAGCAAGGTATTGTGGTTTATTTTGTGGCAAGCGCTTTGTATGTAATGAGTGCAACCTTATAATGTTCGGCAACAGGAAGCCAATGCAATTCGGTGATTTTGCATCACCAGTCATGACGCCTGCCAAATAATTTTGGACACATTCCTTGGTTCTTTCGGTAAAGTCACGTAGATAGTAAACTAAAAATTAAAAAAATGAAAATAATAAAATTTAAGACTAATAACTAAATATTTAAAAAATACATTCAATATTATAAAAGCAAAAAAACACAATAAAAAAGAAAATTAGTAAAATAAAAAATATTAATACAAATAAATTGAAAATAATAAAAGCAAAAAAAAACCCACCACGTTTCCATCGCAACACAAGCGGTCTTCATTAGGCGGAGAGAAAAGAGAGGGCAAGCTTCCAAATGTAACTGCTTATAAGGGTTCCAAAGTGAGTGGGCGGGGGACGAGAGCTGCGCAAGCAAAACGAGCTGCGCTAGCAACACGCTAATGCAGGAGGAAAACAATGGGGGGAGTTGGGAGGTGGGCTTGTGCAGCACAAACAGCATGGGCGGGGCAGCCAGTCAGCCAGCGCTAACGTAGGCGCAGACAATGGGGGGAGGAAGGGGACAGAGACAGGGGGAGAGAGGGGTGGGGCAGAGATGTAGCTTGGTAATGTTTTGCCAGATGTGCCGGAGAGTAGTGAGTCGGAATAATCGAGCCCTTACCCTATCCCTAACCGTAACCCTAACTCTAACACCTAACCCTAACCCTTACTCTAACCCCTAACCCTAAACCCTAACCCTATCCCTAACCCCTAAACCTTCACCCTCACCCTAATACATAACCCTAATCCCTAACCTTAACTCTAAACCCTAACCCTCTAACCCTAACCCTCAAACACTAACCCTCTAACGCTAACCCCTAAGGAGCTATCCATAAAGACGTCACGCACCTAGGTGGGGGCGGTCAGCCATTTGTGACGATGTGTGACGAGGGGGGGGGGGGTGAGAAATGTGACGTCACATCAAAATGCGCAACTTTAAACAAATATAGATAACACGTTCTACTTAATTAAAATACTTTTTAATAAATGTTTTCTCCTACAACATCAGAGTGCAGTGGCACATTAAATACGCATTACAATGACAATAGTTTAAAGCAATTAGAGGCATGTTTTATATTTTATAAGGGGGGGGGCAGAGCATTGTGGCGTCATATTTGAGGGGGGGTCTGACTTTTTGTGACGACGTGTGATGAAGGGGGGGGGTCAAAAATCGTCCAAAATCGCGTGACGTCATTTATGGACGGCCCCTAACCCTAACCCTAACCCCTAACCCTAAATATACCCCTAACCTTAACCCCTATCCCCTGACCCAAACCCATAACCCTACCCCCTAAACCATAAACCCTAACCCTGACCCTAATCCAACCCATAACCATAACCCCTAAACCCTAACCCTATCTAACCATATCTAACCCTAACCCAACCCATACCCTAACCCAAACTATAATCCTAAACCTTAACCCTAACCCTAAACTCTAAACCTCTCACTGCCTTGTGAGTGTCTCGGGAGAGTCAATGGCTAAGGGAGTAAACGCCGACAGAAAATCAGGAGTGGGGCCCCTCAGGCGGTTTTGTGACGCACTGCGGCACATTCCCGGCAGCCCCTGCAGCCAAACTGGTATCAAACGTCGTGCTATGCACTACTTTGGACATCACCAGCAAGGCCGAGGGGGGGATCCTGACGCATGGGCAACCCAGGATTTCCAGAATAACCTGCCCGGGCTTTGCGCTAACAATAGGTGCAAAATGGGGAGAGGACACTTCTCGGCCACCTAATCGTGGCCAAGAAACACGGATGGCAGCAGTCACGGGTTATAAGCTCATTTTATTTTTCGATTTAAAGCTTTCGTAACTGCAAGAATTCATCTTCTTTGGTTCTTTCGGTAAAGTCACATAGAATGAGAATGAAATAATAAATTGATAAAATAAAATAACACAATAATATTCTCACGACGTTTTGGCCACAACACAAGCGGCCTTCATCAGGTGAAGGGGACGAGACTGTCTGGAGGACAGCGCTGGAGTGAGAAAGCCACACTGAGATCACGACTTTTAAGCTGTGTAAGAAGAAACAAAGCGCCTTGACAAAGGAATTAGCATATAATTTAGCATTGAAATGGCTGAGTGATTAGCTTGTGACTGGTCACAGAAATAGCTATGTTAAAGTCAGAGCATATACATCCGCAAAGGCACCCCTTGACAAAGGAATTAGCATAGAATTTAGCATTGAAATAGCTAAGTTAAAGTATACACATCCGCAGAGGCACTCCTTGACAAAGGAATTAGCATAGAATTTAGCATTGAAATAGCTGAGTGATTAGCTTGTAACTGGTCACAGAAATAGCTATGTTAAAGTCAGAGCATATACATTCACCGAGGCAACTAGTAAAAATCAAACAGGAGAATTTAGCATTGAAATAACTAGGCGAATTTAGCATTGAAATAACTGAGTGATTAGCTTGTGACTGGTCACAGAAATGGCTTTGTTGAAGTTAAGGCCTACACATCTGAGCTATTCACAGTAACTGGGTATACAATACAATATATAATGAATACTATATAGTGAACCAATAAAAAATACTAAAATGTAAATTACCTCAATGTTATCAATAAACTCTATATTCTCCAATCAGCTAAGCTACCAACAATAAGTCGTTATATATCACAATGCTATATGGCGAAAAATGGGTGGATTCTTACCCTCAACTTTAGCAACACGGATAGCTACGGGTCCCGTTCAGACGGACGAGTTCATCCATGGTCGGAACAGAGGAGGGGGAGAGAGACAGCTGCGAGGCGCTGTTATACTCCATGTTGTAAACCATACCATTAACCGTGGTGTGAGAGGTATTAAGAGTCAATGCCAGCGAAAGAGCTGCGGTCTGAAGGTCATCGTAAAATACAATTAATTAAGAACGGAAATGGTTTAAAACATCTTTCCAATGGTTATTAAGCTAGAATCCATCTTCTCGATTGAAATTGTCTCTGTGCTTGTATATATGAATGGCCTCATGAACGAATCGCTCATGGTAGCCGGTTGGTTTGCAAAGAACCTCCGTCTTGGAGAAGTCAATGTCATGTGAGCCCACTGAATTATAAGTGATCTGCCACGGCAGAGGAGTTCGTCCTACCGTGTTTCAAGTCTGCTTTATGTTCGCGGATGCGGTCCGAGATATGTCGTTTGGTTTCTCCAATGTAGCTACTACCACAGAGGCACTTTAGTTTGTAAACGCCCGGGTACTGTATGTCTGGAACAGCATCTTTTATAGATGGAACTAGATCACGTATTTTAGGTACTGTGTTGAATCGGACCTGGATCTTGTGTTCATTCAGGATTTTGGAGATCTTTTTAGTGACCCCTGCAATGTAGGGTAAGGTGATGGTTTTGAATGGCTCCACAAGAGGATCCTTCTTCATGACTGGAGTGATGGCTTTGCGGATTGTGTAGTCGGAGCAACCATTAGCCCTGAGAGCCTAGTGTACGTGCTTGAGTTCACTGGTAATGTGTTCCTGGTCGGAAATGCATTGGGCTCTATGGTATAGAGTCTTGATGAGGGAGTTCTTCTGGGATGGAACATGTAGACAATATGACTACCTCTTCGGCTGCCACTATGTTGACCAAATGTAGGGACAATTTGATTTCCAAATTCAATCACCTCTCCAGCAAAAAATCGGATCCACACACCAAAAAGATAGACGTCAACAAATTCGTAATTAATCGCAGTAACAGTTCCATTTCTGATGGTCTGAAATCCGTTTTAGCTAAAGGTCTAAACTTTGCTGTCACACCGAGACACTTGCCGGTTAATGATACATTGCCCATTTCGACGTTGCACTTAAGGGCTTGAGTCACATCTCTGCAGACGTAGCAAGATTTGAAATCGCTGCAACCCTCAAAAACGCTAAGTTGCCACCCAGCAACATCAGCAAAGACGAACGTTTTGAATTATCTCAATTAAAAAAGAGGGATGATATTGTCGTCCTCTCAGCCGACAAGGGCAATGCCACTGTCATCATGGACAAAACAGGATATAACAACAATATTCAAGAACTACTCAACCATGGCAGCTATACAAAAATAAAAAGAGATCCCACCAACAGCCTGGTCACCAAAACGAACAAAATCATCTCTGATTCAACAGCATTAATTGATGAGATCAAACAGTTCTCGTTGAAACCCTCTGCTGCCAGACCACCAAGATTATATGGCCTTCCAAAGATACACAAAGAAGATACACCCCTTCGTCCCATCGTCTCTACTATCAACTCTCCCACCTATAAACTGGCACGTTTTCTTGCTGATATACTGCGACCTTTCACTGGAAAACCACCTCTGCGGTACTAAATTCTACTCACCTGGTATCGACAATCAAAGGCATTTCCCTGTCCCCAGACGACCTGCTTTTCAGTTTTGATGTTGTGTCCTTGTTCACCAAAGTCCCGGTACCTGACACCATCGCTATCATTGAATACCTGGTTCATCAAGGACTGCATACTGATGTACCTCCCCTGGTGAGACATTGCTTAACCAACACATACTTCATCTGGAATGGAACTTTCTACAAACAAACTGTGGGCACCCCAATGGGCTCCCCCCTATCTCCGGTTGTAGCCAACGTATTCATGGAAAAAATTGAAATTTACGCCATCCAGACTGCCACTCTACGCCCGACCTTATGGAAGAGGTACGTGGATGACACCTTTGTCATCTGGCCACATGGCCAGCCTGCTCTAGACCAATTCTGCGACCACATCAATTCCATACACCCAGCCATCAGATTTACCATGGAGGTCGAAAAAGATGACAAACTACCCTTTTTGGATGTCTTAATTAAAAGGAGACATGATGGTTCAATGAGCCACTCTGTCTACAGGAAAGCTACCCATACAGATGCTTACTTGAAACCGGATTCCCACCACCATCCATCCCAGAAGAACTCCCTCATCAAGACTCTATACCATAGAGCCCAATGCATTTCCGACCAGGAACACATTACCAGTGAACTCAAGCACGTACACCAGGCTCTCAGGGCTAATGGTTACTCCGACTACACAATCCACAAAGCCATCACCCCAGTCATGAAGAAGTATCCTCTTGTGGAGCCATTCAAAACCATCACCTTACCCTACATTGCAGGGGTCACTAAAAAGATCTTCAAAATCCTGAATAAACACAAGATCCAGGTCCGATTCAACACAGTACCTAAAATCCGTGATCTATTTCGATCTGTAAAAGATGCTGTTCCAGACATACAGTACCCGGGCGTTTACAAACTAAAGTGCCTCTATGGAAGTAGCTACATTGGAGAAACCAAACGACATATCTCGGACCGCATCCGCGAACATAAAGCAGACTTGAAACACGGTAGGACGAACTCCTCTGCCGTGGCAGATCACTGTTATAATTCAGTGGGCTCACATGACATTGATTTCTCCAAGACGGAGGTTCTTTGCAAACCAACCGGCTACCATGAGAGATTCGTTCATGAGGCCATTCACATATACAAGCACAGAGACAATTTCAATCGAGAAGATGGATTCTGGCTTAGTAACCATTGGAAAGATTTTTGATTTAAAGCTTTCGTGACTGCAGTAATTCATATTCTTAGTTTTTTCGGTAAAGTCACGTTGAAGAGAAACAACAAAATAATAAAATATATATAAAACAATAAAAAATTCTCACGACGTTTCGACCATAACTCAAACGGTCATCTTCAGGTGTGTTGGTTTGCATAAATGTATTTTTAAACGGCGCATTTATTTATTTATAAAACACGTTAGCGCCACGCGCAGCGATTTGGCAGTTTACCCAGGACTAGTCCATCTATATTCTGAAAAGAGGAGGGGGGAGACGAAATTTTTTTATAATGTATGCTGTCTGAAAGCCACTGTAAGCGTGAACAATCAATTAAGAACTGAAATGGTTTATCAAATCTTTCCAATGATTGCTAAGATAGAATCCATCTTCTCGGTTGAAATTGTCTCTGTGCTTGTATATGTGGATAGCCTCATGAACGAATCTCTCATGGAAGCCAGATGGCTTACAAGGAACCTCTGTCTTGGAAAAGTCAATGGCATGTGAGCCTACTGAATTAGAACAATGATCTGTTACGGCCGAGGTGTTGGTCCTACCGTGTTTAAGGTCTGCTTTGTGTTCACGAATGCGGTCCGAGACATGGCGTTTGGTTTCTCCAATGTAACTACTACCACAGAGGCAACTTAGTTTGTAGACACCAGGGTATTGTATGTCCGGAATCACATCTTTTACAGACGGAAGCAGATCACGGATTTTATGTAATGTGTTGAAACGGACCTGGATCTTGTGTTTATTCAAGATTTTGGAGATCTTTTTTGTGATCCCAACAATGTAGGGTAAAGTGATGGTTTTGAAAGGCTCCTCAAGAGGGTTCTTCTTCATGGTTTGAGTGATAGCTTTGCGGATTGTATAGTCGGAGTAACCATTAGCCCTAAGAGCTTGGTGTACGTGATTGAGTTCACTGCTTATGTGTTCCTGGTCGGATATGCATTGGGCTCTATAATACAGAGTCTTGATGAGAGAATTCTTCTGTGATGGATGGTGGTGGGAATCCGGTTTCAGATAAGCATCCGTATGGGTAGCTTTCCTGTAGACAGAGTGGCTCATTGAACCATCAGGTCTCTTTTTAATTAGGACATCCAAAAAAGGTATCTTGCCATCTATTTCCATTTCCATGGTAAATCTGATGGCTGGGTGTATGGAATTGATGTGGTTGAAGAATTGGTCTAGAGCAGGCCGGCCATGTGGCCAGATGACAAAAGTGTCATCCACGTACCTCTTCCATAAGGTTGGGCACAGAGTGGCAGTCTGGATGGCGTCAGTCTCAAATTTCTCCATACGGATGCTTATCTGAAACCGGATTCCCACCACCATCCATCACAGAAGAATTCTCTCATCAAGACTCTGTATCATAGAGCCCAATGCATATCCGACCAGGAACACATAAGCAGTGAACTCAAGCACGTACACCAAGCTCTTAGGGCTAATGGTTACTCCGACTATACAATCCGCAAAGCTATCACTCAAACCATGAAGAAGAACCCTCTTGAGGAGCCTTTCAAAACCATCACTTTACCCTACATTGCTGGGATCACAAAAAAGATCTCCAAAATCTTGAATAAACACAAGATCCAGGTCCGTTTCAACACATTACATAAAATCCGTGATCTGGTTCCGTCTGTAAAAGATGTGATTCCGGACATACAATACCCTGGTGTCTACAAACTAAGTTGCCTCTGTGGTAGTAGTTACATTGGAGAAACCAAACGCCATGTCTCGGACCGCATTCGTGAACACAAAGCAGACCTTAAACACGGTAGGACCAACACCTCGGCCGTAGCAGATCATTGTTCTAATTCAGTAGGCTCACATGCCATTGACTTTTCCAAGACAGAGGTTCTTTGTAAGCCATCTGGCTTCCATGAGAGATTCGTTCATGAGGCTATCCACATATACAAGCACAGAGACAATTTCAACCGAGAAGATGGATTCTATCTTAGCAATCATTGGAAAGATTTGATAAACCATTTCAGTTCTTAATTGATTGTTCACGCTTACAGTGGCTTTCAGACAGCATACATTATAAAAAAAAAATCGTCTCCCCCCTCCTCTTTTCAGAATATAGATGGACTAGTCCTTTGTAAACTGCCAAATCGCTGCGCGTGGCGCTAACGTGTTTTATAAATAAATAAATGCGCCGTTTAAAAATACATTTATGCAAACCAACACACCTGAAGATGACCGTTTGAGTTATGGTCGAAACGTCGTGAGAATTTTTTTATTGTTTTATATATATTTTATTATTTTGTTGTTTCTCTTCAACGTGACTTTACGGAAAAAACTAAGAATATACATTGGAAAGATGTTTTAAACAATTTCCGTTCTTAATTAATTGTATTTAACGATGACCTTCACACCGCAGCTCTTTCGCTGGCATTGACTCTTAATACCTCTCACACCACGGTTAATGGTATGGTTTACAACATGGAGTATAACAGTGCCTCGCAGCTGTCTCTCTCCCCCTCCTCTGTTCCGACCATGGATGAACTCGTCCGTCTGAACGGGACCCGTAGCTATCCGTGTTGCTAAAGTTGAGGGTAAGAATCCACCCATTTTTCGCCATATAGCATTGTGATATATAACGACTTATTGTTGGTAGCTTAGCTGATTGGAGAATATAGAGTTTATTGATAACATTGAGGTAATTTATATATTTAGTATTTTTTTATTGGTTCACTATATAGTATTCATTATATATTGTATTGTATACCCAGTTACTGTGAATAGCTCAGATGTGTAGGCCTTAACTTCAACAAAGCCATTTCTGTGACCAGTCACAAGCTAATCACTCAGTTATTTCAATGCTAAATTCGCCTAGTTATTTCAATGCTAAATTCTCCTGTTTGATTTGTACTAGTTGCCTCGGTGAATGTATATGCTCTGACTTTAACATAGCTATTTCTGTGACCAGTTACAAGCTAATCACTCCGCTATTTCAATGCTAAATTCTATGCTAATTCCTTTGTCAAGGAGTGCCTCTGCGGATGTGTATACTTTAACTTAGCTATTTCAATGCTAAATTCTATGCTAATTCCTTTGTCAAGGGGTGCCTTTGCGGATGTGTATGCTTTAACTTTAACATAGCCTTTTCTGTGACCAGTCACAAGCTAATCACTCAGCCATTTCAATGCTAAATTAAATGGTAATTCCTTTGTCAAGGTGCTTCGTTTCTTCTCACACAGCTTAAAGGTCGTGATCTCAGCATGGCTTTCTCACTCCAGTGCTGTCCTCCAGACAGTCTCGTCCCCTTCACCTGATGAAGGCCGCTTGTGTTGTGGCCGAAACGTCGTGAGAATATTATTGTGTTATTTTATTTTATGAATTTTTTTATTTTATTCTCGTTCTACGTGACTTTACCGAAAGAACCAAAGAAGAAGAAGCTCATTTTAGATTGGCGTAAAAATGGGCGCCACGGGTTGCCATCGTCGGTGGGAGGGGTCATTGCACCCCAATGGATAGCTACCGCCACCCGCCTCAAGCTAGGCAGCCCCCGGCCAATAAGGTGCTTTGCTGCCATGGCTCACCTGCTACAATGGGTGCTTGGAGCTTATGGTTCATCACCAGACAAGTGGGCTGCAAAACCTGCACCAGACAAAAGCAAAACAAAACGAAAGAAGGTTCCAGCCCTTCATTTTGCAAGCTGGAATGTACGCACGATGTGTTTTGGACTCTCCGAAGATCTATTGCAGATTGAGGACATCCTCAAGACTACAGGTATCGACAGGGAGTTGGCGAGACTCCATGTCGATATTGCAGCACTGCAGGAGACCCGGTTTGCTGGCAGTGGCTCACTACGAGAGAGTGACTACACTTTATACTGGCAAGAAAACAGCAGAACGAACCAAGGCAACACGGTGTTGGGTTCGCCTTCAAAAACACTCCTTGGCATGATAGAACCACCGACTGCAGGCTCCGAGCGGGTTCTACTCATGAGATTGCTCACTGCTTCTGGCCATGTAAACATCCTGAGTGTCTACGCCCCAACACTCTACTCACTTCCGGAGATTCATGACCAGTTCTATGATGAGCTTCACAATATTATTCGCAAAATCCCCAGCTCTGAGCACATGTTTCTGTTGGGAGAATTCAATGCAAGGGTTGGGGCTGACCACGACGCGTGGCCCGCATGCCTTGGCTATCATGGCATTGCAAAGATGAATGCCAGTGGCCAAAGACTACTGGAGCTTTGTTCATACCACATTCTCTGTATCACAAACTCATTCCTTCTCACAAAACCATGCCATAAAGTATCATGGAGACATCCAAGGTCTCTTCATTGGCACCAACTGGACCTCGTCATCACCCGACGAGCCCTCCTCAACTCGGTACTCATCACACGCAGCTACCACAGTGCAGTCTGTGACACCGATCACTCGCTGGTATCCAGCAAGGTCAGACTACGCCCTAAAAAGATACATGGACTCAAACAAAAGCGCTATCTACGCATCAACTCTGCCAAGACATCCCTCCCAGAGCTCACTCAATTATTCCAACACAGCCTTGAGCAGTCCCTACACGACACAGCAGATGGAAGCGTGGAGACAAAGTGGGCATACATCAGAGACGCCATCTTCAATGCAGCCATCAATACCTTCGGCAAGCAGACAAGGCGGAACACAGACTGGTTTGAGGAACACCTGGCTATATTGGAACCCATCCTCCAAGCCAAATGCATGGCGCTCCTGAAGTACAAGCAAGTCCCAAGTACAGGATCATTAAGGGCTCTGAAAGCTGCTCGCAGTGCAGCTCAAACGACCGTCAGACGCTGCGCCAACAACTATTGGGTGAATCTCAGTAGTTGGATCCAAATCGCCTCTGACACTGGCAATATCCGTGCCATGTATGAAGGCATCAAGACAGCCTTTGGTCCAAACATCAGGAGGACTGCCCCCCTTAAATCCAGCACAGGGGCCATCATCACTGATAAACAAGAGCAAATGGCCAGGTGGGTAGAACACTACTCAGAGCTCTACTCACGAGACAACGGTGTGTCAGAAGCTGCCCTTGCTGCTGTAAAGCCCCGACCAACGATACACGAACTGGACAATGTTCCAACCTTGAAGGAACTTGACAACGCCATCAACTCACTAGCCAGCGGCAAGTCACCGGGACAGGACGGCATCACACCTGAGGTACTGAAATGTGCAAAACTCGCCGTCCTCACAAAACTCCATGAACTTCTCTGCCAGTGCTGGGAAGAAGGAGCAGTGCCTCAAGACATGAGAGACTCCAACATCATCACCCTATATAAAAACAAGGTTGACCGTGGGGACTACAATAACTACCGCAGCATCTCCCTGCTGAGCATCGTGGGGAAAACCTTTGCCCGTGTGGCTCTCAGCAGGTAACAGATACTAGCTGAGAGGACGTATCCTGAGGCTCAGTGCGGCTTCAGAGCAGGAAGGTCTACAATTGACATGCTCTTCTCCTTGCGTCAGCTACAGGAAAAATGTCGAGAACAGAGAATGCCCCTGTAATTGGCATTCATTGATCTTACAAAAGCCTTTGACCTCATCAGTAGGGGATGCCTTTTCAAACTCCTCAAAGTGATTGGCTGTCCACCGAAGCTGCTGGCAGTCATCTCCTCTTTCCATGACAACATGAAAGGAACAATACAGCACAGCGGCACCACCTCAGAGGAATTTCCCATACTCAGCGGTGTAAAGCAGGGGTGCGTGCTTGCTCCAACACTATTTGGCATCTTTCTCTCACTTATGCTCACACATGCCTTTGGGACAGCAGAAGAGGGAGTCTTTCTTCATACAAGATCTGATGGCAAATTCTTCAACCTTGGCCGTCTCAGATCCAAAACCAAAGTCCGCAAAGTCCTCATCAGAGAACTCCTATTCGCTAATGATGCTGCGCTGACAGCTCACACAGAACAAGGTTTGCAGACACTCATCGACCACCTTGCCAATCAATGCCTGCAACAACTTTGGCCTGACAATCAGTCTGAAAAAGACCAATGTCATGGGCCAGGATGTCAGAGACACCCCTTCCATAAACATTGGCAGCTACACCCTGGAAGTCGTTCAGGACTTCACCTACTTGGGTTTTACCATCACCTACAATTTGTCCCTTGTAACAGAGATTGACAAGCGCATTGGGAAGGCGTCTACAGCTATGTTCAGGTTGACTAAAAAAGTGTGGGAGAACAAATCCCTAACGCTCAACACCAAAGTACAAGTGTACCGGGCCTGCGTCCTTAGCACCCTCCTCTATGGGTCTAAGTCCTGGACAACATACGCCCATCAAGAACATCGACTAAACACATTCCACCTCCGATGTCTCAGGCGCATCCTCGATATCAGATGGCAAGATCGCATTCCCAACACATCAGTTCTCAACTTGGCCAACACTCCCAGCATGTACTCTCTATTCAGTCATAGGCACCTGAGATGGCTTGGACACGTGCACCGCATGCAGGATGGCAGAATACCCAAGGATGTCTTGTACGGCGAGCTGGCATTAGGCACACGGGTCACTGGTCGCCCAGTCCTGCGCTTCAACGATGTCTGTAAACGGGACGTGAAGAGCTGCGACATCAACCCAAATGACTAGGAGAAAACTGCCGGCGACCGACTCAGCTGGCAGCAGGCTGTAAAAACAGGCCTCAGGAGAGGCGAGGAGAAAAGACATACTGCTTGGCAGACCAAGAGGGAGCGACGTAAAGAAAAAGCAACAAACACCTCTGGAGCTGCCACCGCATTCACTTGCAATTGCTGTGGCAAGGATTGTCACTCAAGCATTGGCCAACTAAGTCATTCTAGGCGCTGCAAAACCTACAGCTGACCTCGTAAGGCGCAAAAAGAATTGTCTCTCGAGACACAAAGGCCTATGCAAACTCTAAAACCTAACCCCTAACCCTAACCCAAACCCTAACCGTAAGTCCTAACTCTAACCCTAACCCAAACCCTAACCGTAACCCCTAACCCTCACCCTAAACCCCTAACCCTAACTAAACATATAAAATAAAATGAAAAGAAAAATACAGTTTGCCACCTGCAATCTAAGAACACGCGTGGACAACACCAAGAATGATCGCCCTGAACAAAGAAGGGCCATTCGCATCCAGAAAGTTGGCGAAACACCAAATTTATATTGCTGCTTTCAGAGATACACGACTTCCCGGAGAGGGACAACTGAGGGAAGTGCGAGGAGGGTATACCTTCTTTTAGATGGAGAAGCTGGACAGTGAACCTCGGATCCATGGAGGCGGCTTCACGGTCAAAAATAAGATTGCTGATGTGCTCCTCAAACTCCCCACAGAAATCAACGAAAAGCTGATGACCCTCCGCCTCTCCCTCAACCAAAACCAACACGCAACTGTCATCAGCGTCTATGCCCCGACCCTCGACACGGATGATGACATCAAGGAGCAGTTCTACTCCGATCTCGATGGTGCCCTCACCGCCATCCCAAGGAGTGACAAGGTCATACTCCTGGGCGACTTCAATGCCCGGGTTGGACGTGACACCAGCATCTGGAGTGGAACCATTGTCAAAGACGAGTTGGGAAAAGTCAACGCCACAGTATGACCTTGTCACTCCTTGGGATTGCGGTGAGGGCATCATCGAGATCGGATTAATACTGGAGGTACGGCCTTTGCTATTGATGCCCACAGGGTCTGGAATGCTATCGCCAATAAACTGCAACTTGGATCACTACCTGTGAGATCTTCACTCAAAACTGCTCTAGAGGAGTTGTACACCCCTAGCTGCCATTGCTATTCAGTAGTCTGAAATCAAATGCATCGCTCCGGATGACTGCTGCAAAGTATGATCTTGTGTTTTGATTATAGTGTGCTGACCTTTAAAGGTGCATTGAAAAATGTTGATACTCCTGCTGATACTCTGCTGTTATGGAGTGACTCATGCAGCCAGCTATGGCTGCAAAGTTTGGTAGTACATGTTACGTATATCGTTTATTGTAAAATTTCAATCACATTTTTTATTATTACTGTTACATTTTTTTATAGCTTTATTTTGGTGATTTTGAAAACGTTTTGGTTTAGCCATGTTTGTTTATTGTAGTACAGAGTTAGACTGATAACTTTGATCTAAATCGTCTTATGGTTGTTATTGTTTGACTTGCATCCCACTGGGATGTTTGCACACAGCATTGATATTCGGTGCATTTTCTGGAAGACTTTGCTGTTTTTTCCTGATTTTTTCTGTTGCGCGTAGTCACTTTAAGATGTTTCTTGTTCATGTTTATGTTTGTTGCGGTTGCACCCGATTCAATAGCCGCATGGCTCACAAGGCTATACCAAATAAATGAAACTGAAAACTGAAACTGAGTAGAACTGCTCATTGATGCCATCATCCGTGTCGAGGGTCGGGGCATAGACGCTGATGACAGTTGCGTGTTGGTTTTGGTTGAGGGGGAGGCGAAGGGTCATCAGATTTTCGTTGATTTCTGTGGGGAGTTCGAGGAGCACATCAGCAATCCTATTTTTGACCGTGAAGCCGTATTCATGGGTCCGAGGTTCACTGTCCAGCTTCTCCATCTAAAAGAAGGTATACCCTCCTCGCACTTCCCTCAGTTGTCCCTCTCCGGGAAGTCGTGTTTCTCTGAGAGCAGCAATATAAATGTGGTGTTTCGCTAACTCTCTGGACACGAATGGCCCTTCTTTGTTCAGAGCGATCACTCTTGGTGTTGTCCATGCGTGTTCTTACATTGCAGGTGGCAAACTATATTTTTCTTTTCATTTTCTGTCATCTGGTAACTTTTTGCTTTGTTTTTGTTGGATTGCAAGTATGGTGATGCGGTTTCCCAGCCAGGAAATGTGGGATATCCTATGTTTAGGTCACCTTTTCAATCTCCTTCCCCCATTTAAGGATGAGTAGAGGGCATCCTAAAGAGCACTGCTGAGCTGCGGATGTTGCTGCCAAAGGACACCTCTATCCCGGTGCGGATGTCCAAAAAACCATCACAGATCCACCGCCTGCGTGCAGAGTCTTGACTTAGAGCTTCCTCGTTAACAGCCCTGCCCTCTTCACCAATCTTCCAAAGCTGCAGGAATTTTCAATAACCTGACAAAAAAACTGCGCATGGAGGTGATTTGCATGCGGACCCCGGTGTGCGAGTGGAATCCAGTGCATGGCGAGCCGTGACGACTGGAGCCACTTTTTCCATTGTAGCCTTAGTCCACCTTCACAGCCATTGAGACCGACAGCCTCTGCCTGTTCTGCCATCGAGAACTTCTTAGATCGCCTTTCATCTGGAATTCTCCCCTTTGACCTTGCCGCCATTGGTGACCCTACCAGGAGCACGACGCTCCCAACGGCTTTGCTCTCTGGTTCATTGGAACACGCAAATCTCTCCACCACAATAAGATGGCGATCCTCGGAGATCATCATCATACCTATCATTGTTAATCAAAAGAGAGCCATCCCTTGGGAATTGATCACCCCCCTTATATCTGTACCAGATGGAAATTCCTCCGGTGCAGCCATGGAAAGCTTCTCGAACTACATGGTCGAAAAATATGTTAAATAATGTAGGAGCCAGAGGACATCAATGTCACACTCCAAGGTGAACAGGGAAGGGCTCTTAATCCTGGCCAAGTAGCTTTACCGGGCCCACATACCATCATAAATGATTGTGAGCATAGAAACAGGGAGTCCGAAAGCACGAAGAACAACCCACAGTCCAGAACTATTATGCTGTCATCGTCCTTGGCCAGGTAAATAAAGCAGAGATGTATGTAGGTCCTGTTGGAATTCTCTACACATCTGCTGCAGCAGCCGGACAAAAAATATGGCGTCTGTGCAGGACCGCCCTGGTCTGAACCACATTGGGGCTCCACAAGTCTCTTTAGCATGCCTGACAAAGCGATGTCAAATAATCATTGCCAAGATCTGTCGCGGCACACTGAGGAGAGAGATGCCCCTGTAGACTCACAAACTCACACACGTACTCAGACTTACACATGCACTCACACACACACACGCACTCACACACACGAAATTGGTCCTCCCCCCATGGCACTGCTCACCACAACGTTACTGTCCGGCACTAACGAAGAGGTTGGGGGTTATATTGTCGCACTACTCACTCACTCCCACACTGACTCACACACTCGCTCACCAACTCGCACGCTCACTCACTCACACTCGGCAGAACACGGAGAGCACACGTAATCATTTACGCACGCACTCAGACACTCAGTCACACACTTAGGCACTCACTCACAGACTCATGCATGCACTCACGCACTCACATAATCACTCACTCACAGACGCACTCACACATGTATGCAGGAAGATTAAATGGACGTATGCGATGGAATGAATGCAGCTTGGATAGATGGATTATTGAATATGGTCATGAATAAATAAATGACAGCTATACAACATACGTTCCGCGTTCAATCGTGTAATACCCTATAACCCCTGCTGCCGAATGGAGCCCGGTCGCTGCGCCGGCCGCGTCAAAGGAAACGCGCGCCCCGGCGCAGAAGATGAATTAATCAAGCAGCTAATAAAACCCCTGTATTATCTGCCAGACAAACATCCGCACGCCTATCAATTTACCCTGCCTGCGTTGTGTGTGAGGAGTGGCGCACAGGGCGGCGTTGATTCGAGGCAGAATCAGGCAGCTGCTAGAACTGCGCTCGGTATGGATAAAGGCGAGATGTTAACTACCTCGCCTGGTATACAAGAGGTCGTGGATTCGATCCCGACCCTGACTCTTGTTGCATATTTTGAGTGTGCGTGTCTCTCTCCCAGCGGTCGTGTGGATTTTTTCTCGGGGTCTTCCGATTTTTTTCCTCCACATTTAGAAACCATTCGTTTAGAGTATTTGGCTGATATAAATGTCTAAACGATAAGACACTTCGTTGAGCTATCATTCACATAGCGCCATAATCTAAGGCGAATTACAACAATTATTGTACTTAAGATGCTAGTGGTTAAAATAAAGTGGTGGGGTTGTTTTTAAAAGTGGTAGAATAGTAATCGTGACGTTGGGAGGATTTTGAGGAGTTTTTAAGGAGTGGTTGGGGCAGGGGTAGTGATAGGGTTTGGGGTAGTGATTGGGATGTATGTATGTATATGTTGAACATAGTTGACACCGTATGTAGCCAACCGTGCTCATCGGAGGTGCAAAGGAAGGAAAACAAACTAAACACAAAAAGAAGTAAAAAAAACCGAGTTTTTAATCTAGATGATGTAAAAGTACATAGCTCCAGTGGCTTCCTAATATCGGCAGAAAGAGCATTCCAGACGGCTGCAGAAGCGCATCTGAAAAAGCGTGATGCGGTGACCATCTTTTTGTTCAATGGCTAGCAAAAAGCCATTGTGAGAATTACCTGAGTTTGTGTAATAGTTTTGCTCCTTGAGGAGATCAGCAAGGTATTGTGGTTCATTTGTGGTAGGAACTTTCTGTGTTTAGTGACTCCAACTGAGTCGCAGACGTTGTTCTTCAGATGCAACACATGTATTCACAACACGTCTCTACATAAGGGGTTACTGCCCCTTTACCAGATACAGCTAACTACACTACATACATGAGTTACAGCTACGATGAACCGGACCCTCAATCGGGTCCCGGCCATGTGTTGGTGCCTCTTCAGACATAAGACGTCGAGCTTCCGGCTTGTAGAATGAGCGACCCCAGTCCCTCTCAGGGACCCACATTATATCCTCCCGGGTCGGGACCGGATCCACCCTCGGCCCCGCCCACCTTCGCGAGCGTTCTCCCTCTCGATCCCTCTCAAGAGCTCTCCCCGGACGCGTGATCACCCCCCCCCTAGCGCCCCCTCCACCTGGGGGGCTCTCTCTGGACACTCCGGATCACGTGCCTACGGGGTCAACCAGAGTGCCATGGCCCGGGGCAACCTTGTCCCTGGGCTGACACTCTCCCTTGTGGGAGCCCGCACTGCACGTCATGCGTGGTGCCTGCACTATCCAGCGCTCACCAAGCCCCGCTAGGGCTGGTACTACACCCACCTACGAGGTGTACGCGATGACGGTGCATCGCACGCCGTGCTCTGAAAGAGCCGGCCTCACTCAGCAACTTACACAGTGCTGTTCGCGACGTAAGTACATCGCACGCCACGGCCCTCCCGGGCCGGCACTACACAGTGACATCCTCGATGTTACTACATGTGTATAATGAGCGCGACCTCATAATGTATTCGTTCGGCAACTGGAAGCCAATGCAGCTCGGCGAACACTGGACGGACATGGTCGGATCCTGCAGTACCTGTAACGACACGTGCCAAAGAATGTTGTAGAACCTGCAGCTTGGTACTGTTTTTTTCCAGACGTTCCGTAGAGTAGTACGTTGCAAAAAGTTAGCCTTGTCGATACTAATGCTACATGCTACCGTGTTGGCCATGCCTTTATCATCGCACCTTCACCAACTTTTTTTCAGGAAACGGTGCTATCTGCGCAAATTTGAACCGGCCTTGATAAACAGTCCTCACTGAATGAAAATATTTGGCTGGTGGACAATCGATGTCAAAATCATTTATGTAATGAAGTTAGAGAAGCATTGAACAGATATCATCATTATTAACACGGTCCATGGGCAGATATCCCGCAGGTGTCCACTGCACATTTCGTCATTTATTTCCACTTCCCTCTGTCTTGTGCGAATGTGCTCAAGTAGTGCCACATCTTTCTGGCACCAATCTCTTATGGCATGGTCCTCACGTCATTCTCTGTTAGGTCTTCTCTTCTTTCTGATTCCTTCCTTTTTTCGGAACAACACACTTAAAAAGTTCCTGTTGTCCATCCTACATGTGTGTATCCACATAGTGCCAGTTTCCTTCTCATCACTGCCTACATCATCAGGTTGTTTTATTCTACGTGCAACCTCCTTTTTACTTCTACGTTAGTCACTCTTAGGGTCCCGTTTAGATGCAGTATTCTTTTGTAGGAATACATTTCAGATATATGGGTGACTATTGTACTAATATGTCAACAAACACGGACATTTGATATTCTTAGCTCTTTCGGTAAAGTCACGTTGAAGGGAAACAATAAAATAATAAAATATATATAAAACAATAAAAATTCTCACGACGTTTCGACCATAACACAAACGGTCATCATCAGGTGTGAAAACCAACAGGCAGTGATGTGGCAGTTTGTTTAGAACGACGAGTCCATCTATGTTCTGAAAAGAGGAAGGGGGAGACGAAATTTGAATGTATGCTGTCTGATAGCCACCGTAAGCGTGAACAATCAATTACCTGAAATGGTTTATCAAATCCTTCCAATGATTGCTAAGCCAGAATCCATCTTCTCGGTTGAAATTGTCTCTGTGCTTGTATATGTGGATAGCCTCATGAACGAATCTCTCATGAAAGCCAGATGGCTTACAAAGAACCTCTGTCTTGGAGAAGTCAATGTCATGTGAGCCTACTGAATTATAACAATGATCTGCCACGGCCGAGGTGTTGGTCCTACCGTGTTTAAGGTCTGCTTTGTGTTCACAAATGCGGTCTGAGACATGGCGTTTGGTTTCTCCAATGTAACTACTACCACAGAGGCAACTTAGTTTGTAGACACCAGGGTACTGTATGTCCGGAATCACATCTTTTACAGACAGAACCAGATCACGGATATTATGTAATGTGTTGAAACGGACCTGGATTTTGTGTTTATTCAAGATTTTGTAGATCTTTTTGTGATTCCCACAATGTAGGGTAAAGTGATGGTTTTGAAAGGCTCCTCAAGAGGGTCCTTCTTCATGGTTTGAGTGATAGCTTTGCGGATTGTATAGTCGGAGTAACCATTAGCCTTAAGAGCTTGGTGTACGTGCTTGAGTTCACTGCCTATGTGTTCCTGGTCGGATATGCATTGGGCTCTATGGTACAGAGTCTTGATGAGATAATTCTTCTGTGATGGATGGTGGTGGGAATCCGGTTTCAGATAAGCATCCGTATGGGTAGTTTCCCTGTAGACAGAGTGGCTCGCTGAACCATCAGGTCTATTTTTTATTAGGACATCCAAAAAAGGTAGCTTGCCATCTTTTTCGACCTCCATGGTAAATCTGATGGCTGGGTGTATGGAATTGATGTAGTCGAAGAATTGGTCTAGAGCAGGCCGGCCATGTGGCCAGATGACAAAAGTGTCATCCACGTACCTCTTCCATAAGGTTGGGCGCAGATTGGCATTCTGGATAGCTATAACCGGAGATAAGGGGGAGCGCATTGGGGTGCCCTCAGTTTGTTTGTAGAAAGTTCCATTCCAAGTGAAGTATGTATTGGTTAAGCAGTGCCTCACCAGGGGGGGTACATCAGTGTGCAGTCCTTGATGAACCAGGTCTTCAATGATTGCGATGGTGTCAGGTACAGTAACTTTGGTGAATAAGGAAACTACATCAAAACTGACAAGCAGGTCTTCTGGGGCCAGGGAAATACCCTTGATTGTCGATACCAGGTCAGTAGAATTTTGTACCGCAGAGGTGGTTTTTCCAGTGAAAGGACGCAGGATTTCAGACAAAAAACGAGCCATTTTGTAGGTGGGGGAGTTGATAGTAGAGACGATGGCTACCATGAGAGATTCGTTCATGAGGCTATCCACATATACAAGCACAGACAATTTCAACCGAGAAGATGGATTCTGGCTTATCAATCATTGGAAGGATTTGATAAACCATTTCAGGTCTTAATTGATTGTTAATGCTTATGGTAGCTTTCAGACAGCATACATTAATTTTTCGTCTCCCCCCTCCTCTTTTCAGAACATAGATGGACTCGTCCTTCTAAACAAACTGCCAAATCGCTGCCCGTGGTGCTAACGTTTTTTAAAATAAATAGATACAAACACTGTTTTAAAACTAAATAAATAAATGGACATCGCCACTTCTTTCAAATATTTCTTGCCGTTGGCTTTCACACCTGATGATGACCGTTTGTGTTATGGTCGAAACGTCATGATAATTTTTATTGTTTTATATATGTATTTTATTATTTTATTGTTTTCCTTCAACGTGACTTTACCGAAAGAGCTAAGGATATGAATTACTGCAGTCATGAAAGCTTTGAATCACAATTTTACGGACATATGATGTCAAATGCAAATAAAAAATAACCAGTATAGCCTTAACAGTCAGCAGTTTTTTTTCTTCTTTGGTTCTTTAGGTAAAGTCACGTAGAATGAGAATAAAATAATAAATTGATAAAATAAAATAACACAATAATATTCTCACGACGTTTCGGCCACAACACAAGCTGCCTTCATCAGGTGAAGGGACGAGACTGTCTGGTAGGACAGCACTGGAGTGAAAAAGCCACGTTCAGATCACGACCTTTAAGCTGCGTGAGAGGAAACAAAGCGCCTTGACAAAGGAATTAGCATATAATTTAGCATTGAAATGGCTGAGTGATTAGCTTGTGACTGGTCACAGAAATGGCTATGTTAAAAGTTAAAGCATACACATCCGCAGAGGCACCCCTTGACAAAGGAATTAGCATAGAATTTAGCATTGAAATAGCTAAGTTAAAGCATACACATCCGCAGAGGCACCCCTTGACAAAGGAATTAGCATAGAATTTAGCATTGAAAGAGCTGAGTGATTAGCTTGTAACTGGTCACAGAAATAGCTATGTTAAAGTCAGAGCAAACACATTCACCGAGGCACTTAGTACAAATCAAACAGGCGAATTTAGTATTGAAATAACTAGGCGAATTTGGCATTGAAATAACTGAGTGATTATCTAGTGACTGGTCACAGAAATGGCTATGTTGATGTCAAGGCCTACACATCTGAGCTATTCACAGTACTATATAGTGAACCAATAAAAAACTGAAATATAAATTACCCTAATGTTATCAATAAACTCTATATTCTCCAATCAGCTAAGCTACCAACAATAAGTCGTTATATATCACAATGCTATATGGCGAAAAAATGGGTGGATTCTTACCCTCAACTTTATCAACACGGATAGCTATGGGCCCCGTTCAGACGGACGAGTTCATCCATGGTCGGAACAGAGGAGGGGGAGAGAGACAGCTGCGAGGCGCTATTATACTCCATGTTGTAAACCATACCATTAACCGTGGTGTGAGAGGTATTAAGAGTCAATGCTGGCGAAAGAGCTGTGGTATGAAGGTCATTGTAAAATACAATTAATTAAGAACAGAAATGGTTTAAAGCATCTTTCCAATGGTTACTAAGCCAGAATCCATCTTCTCGGTTGAAGTTGTCTCTGTGCTTGTATATGTGAATGGCCCCATGAACGAATCTCTCATGGTAGCCGGTTGGTTTGCAAAGAACCTCCGTCTTGGAGAAGTCAATGTCGTGTGAGCCCACGGAATTATAACAGTGATCTGCCACGGCAGAGGAGTTCGTTCTACCGTGTTTCAAGTCTGCTTTATGTTCGCGGATGCGGTCCGAGATATGTCGTTTGGTTTCTAGAATGTAGCTACTACCACAGAGGCACTTTAGTTTGTAAACGCTCGGGTACTGAATGTCTGGAACAGCATCTTTTACAGATGGAACTAAATCACGGATTTTATGTACTGTGTTGAATCGGACCTGGATCTTGTGTTTATTCAGGATTTTGGAGATCTTTTTAGTGACCCCTGCAATGTAGGGTAAGGTGATGGTTGTGAATGGCTCCACAAGAGGATCCTTCTTCATGACTGGAGTGATGGCTTTGCGGATTGTGTAGTCGGAGCAACCATTAGCCCTGAGAGCCTGGTGTACGTGCTTGAGTTCACTGGTAATGTGTTCCTGGTCGGAAATGCATTGGGCTCTATGGTATAGAGTCTTGATGAGGGAGTTATTCTGGGATGGATGGTGGTCGGAATCCGGTTTCAAGTAAGCATCTGTATGAGTAGCTTTCCTGTAGACAGAGTGGCTCATTGAACCATCATGTCTCCATTTAATTAGGACATCCAAAAAGGGGTAGTTTGCCATCTTTTTCGACCTCCATGGTAAATCTAATGGCTGGGTGAATGGAATTGATGTGGTCGCGGAATTGGTCTAGAGCAGGCTGGCCATGTGGCCAGATGACAAAGGTGTCATCAACCTACCTCTTCCATAAGGTCGGGCGTAGAGTGGCAGTCTGGATGGCGTCAGTTTCAAATTTTTCCATGAATACGTTGGCTACAACCGGAGATAGGGGGGAGCCCATTGGGGTGCCCTCAGTTTGTTTGTAGAAAGTTCCATTCCAGGTGAAGTATGTGTTGGTTAAGCAATGTCTCACCAGGGGGGGTGCATCAGTATGCAGTCCTTGATGAACCAGGTCTTCAATGATAGTGATGGTGTCAGGTACCGGGACTTTGGTGAACAAGGACACCACATCAAAACTGACAAGCCGGTCGTCTGGGGACAGGGAAATGCCTTTGATTGTCGATACCAGGTGAGTAGAATTTAGTACCGCAGAGGTGGTTTTTCCAGTGAAAGGTCGCAGTATATCAGCAAGAAAACGTGCCAGTTTGTAGTTGGGGGAGTTGATAGTAGAGACGATGGGACGAAGGGGTGTATCTTCTTTGTGTATCTTTGGAAGGCCATATAATCTTGGTGGTCTGGCAGCAGAGGGTTTCAACGAGAACTGTTTGATCTCATCAATTAATGCTGTTGAATCAGAGATGATTTTGTTCGTTTTGGTGACCAGGCTGTTGGTGGGATCTCTTTTTATTTTTGTATAGCTGCCATCATTGAGTAGTTCTTGAATTTTGTTGTTATATTCTGTTTTGTCCATGATGACAGTGGCATTGCCCTTGTCGGCTGAGAGGACGACAATATCATCCCTCTTTTTTAATTGAGATAATTCAAAACGTTCGTCTTTGCTGATGTTGCTGGGTGGCAACTTAGCGTTTTTGAGGGTTGCAGCGATTTCAGATCTTGCTACGTCTGCAGAGATGTGACTCAAGCCCTTAAGTGCAACGTCGACATGGGCAATGATATCATTAACCGGTAAGTGTCTCGGTGTGACAGCAAAGTTTAGACTTTTAGCTAAAACGGATTTCAGACCATTAGAAATGGAACTGTTACTGCGATTAATTACGACTTTGTTGACGTCTATCTTTTTGGTGTGTGGATCCGATTTTTTGCTGGAGAGGTGATTGAATTTGGAAATCAAATTGTCCCTAATTTGGTCGACATAGTGGCAGCCAAAGATGTAGTCATATTGTCTACATGTTCCCAATCCGATGTAGACATTGTTGCTGTCAATTTTAAGTGTGATTTGTAGAGTGTCTTGTCTAACTGATCGAGTTCGGTGCGTGTAAGAATGATTTTTTCCGAGATAAGAGCGAAGCTAGTTCTAGCTAGAATTCGTTTTGCATTGAGAGAAGTTGCAACAGCAGAGGTTAGTGTAAATGCGGTTGGTATTACCTTAGAGTCGCGGCATCTCTTCAGAAAGGTGAGAAACTCGATTAGTTGAGCCTTCTTATCCCGGAGTCTGCTGAATGATCTTAAGGATGTGTGGAATCCCTCCCCGTAGAGGCGGTTAAATTTCGATTTAAAGCTTTCGTGACTGCAATGATTCATCTTCTTTGGTTCTTTCGGTAAAGTTATGTAGAATGAGAATAAAATAATAAATTGATAAAATAAAATAACACAATAATATTCTCACGACGTTTCGGCCACAACACAAGCGGCCTTCATCAGGTGAAGGGACGAGACTGTCTGGTAGGACAGCGCTGGAGTGAAAATGCCACGTTCAGATCACGACCTTTAAGCTGTGTGAGAGGAAACAAAGCGCCTTGACAAAGGAATTAGCATATAATTTAGCATTGAAATGGCTGAGTGATTAGCTTGTGACTGGTCACAGAAATGGCTATGTTAAAAGTTAAAGCATACACATCCGCAGAGGCACCCCTTGACAAAGGGATTAGCATAGAATTTAGCATTGAAATAGTTGAGTGATTAGCTTGTAACTGGTCACAGAAATAGCCATGTTAAAGTCAGAGCATACACATTCACCGAGGCACTTAGTACAAATCAAACAGAAGAATTTAGTATTGAAATAACTAGGCGAATTTGGCATTGAAATAACTGAGTGATTAGCTAGTGACTGGTCACAGAAATGGCTATGTTGAAGTCAAGGCCTACACATCTGAGCTATTCACAGTACTATATAGTGAACCAATAAAAAACTGAAATATAAATTACCTTAATGTTATCAATAAACTCTATATTCTCCAATCAGCTAAGCTACCAACAATAAGTCGTTATATATCACAATGCTATATGGCGAAAAAATGGGTGGATTCTTACCCTCAACTTTAGCAACACGGATAGCTACGGGCCCCGTTCAGACGGACGAGTTCATCCAGTTTGTTATTTCAATACTAAATTCTCCTGTTTGATTTGTACTAAGTGCCTCGGTGAATGTGTATGCAATGACTTCAACATAGCTATTTCTGTGACCAGTTACAAGCTAATCACTCAGCTATTTAAATGCTAAATTCTATGCTAATTCCTTTGTCAAGGGGTGCCTCTGCGGATGTGTATGCTTTAACTTAGCTATTTCAATGCTAAATTCTATGCTAATTCCTTTGTCAAGGGGTGCCTCTGCGGATGTGTATGCTTTAACTTTTAACATAGTCATTTCTGTGACCAGTCACAAGCTAATCACTCCGCCATTTCAATGCTAAATTATATGCTAATTCCTTTGTCAAGGCGTTTTGTTTCCTCTCACACAGCTTAAAGGTCGTGATCTGAACGTGGCTTTTTCACTCCAGCACTGTCCTACCAGACAGTCTCGTCCCTTCACCTGATGAAGGCCGCTTGTGTTGTGGCCGAAACGTCGTGAGAATATTATTGTGTTATTTAATTTTATCAATTTATTATTTTATTCTCATTCTACGTGACTTTACCGAAAGAACCAAAGAAGATTAATCATTGCAGTCACGAAAGCTTTAAATCGAAAGTCAGCAGTTTGCCTGCTGTATTTTTTCACCTGAAGACGATTTCTCGTGTTGCGATCGAAACGTGAATTTTTTGTTTTATATCTACGTGACTTTACCGAAAGACCCAAAGAGTATGCTGTTAGCAAGTAGCAGCTATTAAGAACGGCATGGCACACGAGGGAGTGGGTGGCCAGCAACTCGCTTGGCCGCCTTTGTCTCCCTAGTGCGTTCGTAGCGCAGCGCACTAAGCACTACATTACCTTTCCTCACTCACATACTCAAACTCTCATGTTCTCACTCACCCACTCACCAATTTATCCACTAACCTACTCACCGATCACTCACCCACTCACTCCATTTTACTAAGCTATATAGCTTATTTTCTCAGAAGCCATCTATCTACAAATCATAGTTCAACGAAGTCACTTATCACGTGGAACTATAAAAGCAGCCAAATACTCTAAACGCACGTTGATTCTAAATGCAGATAGAAAAACCGGAGGGGAGAACACGCAAACGGCAAATATACAACAGGTGTCAGAGTCAAGATCGAGCCCAGGCGAGGGAGATAACATCTCACTGCAGAACACTGGGAGGCCATACAAACTCCACACAGAAAGTGGCGCCCGATTCAGAAATTGAACCTTGGGACTTTTTGCTGTGAAACAGCTGCAATGATTCCACCGGCCCGCCCGTTCAGGCAAAGGATGCACTATCTCCATTACCGTGCCAGGGACATGGTGCAGTGCAGTTCATCTCCCTTAGCTGTGGAGTGACTCAGGCTTTTGATGGGGAGTGGAGGGCGGAGTGGGTGGGGGAGAGGTGGGTGGGGAGGAGGGGCTACCCAGCCGAGAGTTGAATTTCGCGATGTTCTCCGTGACTCGGCTTACCGAGACAGAGAACGGAAAAAGCCACGGAGCAAGCAGCCAACATTTTAAATAAAATTACTGTCACTAAACAATCCGCAAGGTAATTGGGCTAACACATGACACAAGATCCACGCTTCAGCTGCTAATCGGAGGCTTCCACCTTCGACCTGGGCGAGCAGAAGATGGGGTGGAAGTCATCACCTTAATGCGTTTTTGTGTCACTTTTCCCCCTACCGCGGTGTTCAATCGTCATCTCGCAGATCACGCCACTGCTTCTGCTGATCCTGCTGCTGCTATAACCGGCGGCGTCGCGAGGATGCGGAATCCGTTCAGAAATCTCTCAGAGCCGTGCGGCCCCTCCGTGTTGTTGTTAGAGAACGCGGCCCGTGGAAGTGGATATCGCAGAGCTACCTCTGAGATCGCCTGCTTCAAATGACACTCTGGTCCACATAGAACGCTCTGTAGAAGTGGATATCAAAGAGCTACCTCTGTGATCCATTCTTCAAGTGACACTCTTATCTGCACGGAATGGGCCGTGGATATTATAGAGCGCTCTGAGATCCCTTCTTCAAGTGACACTAGTCCACGTGAGTCTACTGGTCTCTGTGTGTATCGCGCATTTTCACATGCGATTTTGCGGCCGTCTGGAATGCTCTTTCTTCTGATGTTAGGAAGCCGCTGGACCTATGCATGGTGATTTTGATTACACTGATAAACGGAGGGAGGAGCACGTGCATTAGAAAACACACAGAGAGTACAGACATCACCATAATTACCAAATTGATCTTCATCCAACCGTAGATAGACCATGGTGATGCTTCAAACAAAGACGGTCACCGCATCGCTTGCTTGAGATCCATTTCTACGGCCTTTGGAAGGCTTTTCCTTCCGATTTTAGGAAGCCACTGGGAGCTATGCACTTTTTAATCATCAGCTAGATGGAAAACTCATTTCTTCAGAACTGCCTTTTGGTGTTTATTTGTTGTTCTTTCCCCCGCATTTCCGATTAGTCCGGTTGGCGACGTACGGTACGACAGAAGTTCAATATACATACCCACATCCGTCTAGTTTAACACGTATCCTTTCAAAGTACTGTATTGTTAATGTGCCCCTATCGTGTTCATCAATGCCGAGTCCCTTGATCCACTTGGGTCCCCTGATCATTTACTTTGCTTTATCAGACCCAGCACACCGTATCTCTCTCTCGCTCTCCCCAATCTCCCCAGCCATCAACTCGCTCTCACTTGATAGCAATTTCTTGTTTGCTGAAGTGTGTGTGCGTGTGTGTGTGCGAGTGGGGAGCGGTGACGTAGCAGTTAGTGTGCTGCGCTATGAACACGGCGTTCCGAGTTCAATCCCTGTTCACGATTATCTGAACGTGCCCTGGGACTCTCCTTAAATTAATACCTGGTGTGGTGTATTAACATCACCACTGGGGAGACAAAGGCGGCCGGGCGTGGTGTCGGCCATCCAGCCCCTCATGTGTCGTGCCGGCCTTCATAGGTGCTCTCTAACAGCACTTACCCCAACAATTGGTTAAGGCTATACGGGGGATTTTTGTCTTTGTTGTGTAGGAGTGTGTGCTTGTGCACGTGTGCGTGTGTGCCCTCAGTCAGCCGTGAAATTGGTTGAGGCCCGGGGCCTCACTTGTCCGAAATTCTTGAGAGTGAGAGAGAGGAATGGAGAGAGAGAGCGAGAGAGCGGGAGAGAGGGAGGGAGAGAGGGAACACATATATGCTAGAGAGTAAACAACATTGTACTCACAACTCACGCACACACACAGAGGCGCAAACGCACGCACGTGTAAGTGGGGAGCGGTGGTGCGCCGGTGAACGCACTCTGCTATGCAACCCATGCGGAGTGTATAAAACATGAACAACCGTGGAGGAAATGGATCGATTATGGTATCGGCTCCTCATGTGTGGTGGAGCGGGTGCCGGGTTAATCGTTACATCCAGCAGTGGATAGAACTTGGCTGCTATGATGATGATGGTGATGAATACAAGTCGTATGTGAAAGCCCTTGTCAATCCACTGCTGTATGGGGACCTCCCCACGCAGTGCGTAGCACACACACGTGATTACAAACATTGACTTTCTGTCCTCCACGTGCTGTGAAATGGACTCGCGATTCAGAGTTTGCTGGTTCTAAACTAAACTATTTATACTTTTTTGTTTTACCAGATAAAGCCCGCTGAGCAAAGTAGATCAGTTTCCAGAAGCAACCTGGCTATAACAAAATATAGCTTAACGAAGTGGCTTATTATCATTATGTGGAAATTTATAACAGCAGCCAGACAACTCTAAACGCGTGACGTTGATTCTAAATGTGGAGGGGAAAAACCGGACGTGCAGACTCCAAAATATACAGCAAGGCTTTGTCAAGGTCGGGATCGAACTGACGCACGACCTCCTGTATATTAGTCGAGGTAGTTAACATCTCCCCACCGCGAGCAACGTGGTTGGACTCCATCTCCCGGCGCGGTAGTTGAATCAATGGGGGGGGGTACATTTTGGGTACTCCCTCCTCTTCTTCCAAGACTTCCAAGACGTCTGGGGGAGGGAAGGGGGGCAGCGTGCAAGAGGATGCAAAGTACCCTTCCTCTCGAGGGGCGAGCACTTTCAGGGCCTGCGCCTTTGTCTGTCGCACCGCCCACGCCTCTTGGCTTCATAGGAACCTTCAGTGGCGACGCTCGCGCTGACCGCACAGCAAGAGGCCCCTGGGTTTGATAACCGATTCGAGTCTCCCCCTCTCTGTGTGGAGTTTTTATGTGTGTGTGTGTATGTTGAGTTGGACCTGACGACGCTGACACGGTTCTTGAGTAGGGGCGGATGCCAAGGTTTATTAAGGGCTACTGCCAGTAACTTATTAAAGGGTTATGCCTAACAGGTGACAACCCTAATATCTCCCCAGGGGAAAGGGTACTGGGAGGTCCCTAGCTCCACCCAGGATATACGTGATCTTCCCCCAGCACCGACCGAGGGATCATCCAACTCGGTCGGCTGGGTGAAGTATCACTCTCGCCTGGCGCTAATTCCCCCTACCCTGGATCCCGACTCCCTAACTCTCTCCATTCCTGGCCCTTCGCGGCAACCCCCTCTACGCCACGGGTTCCCCCTTATATATCCCCGTAACCTGACGTCATCCATTCTCACCCCCCTGAGTGACATGACGTCCTCCACTACTCGTCTACATGTGTATTCTCTCCCCTGTTCTGCAGAGTGTGGAAGTGGATGTGTGAGTGTGTAAGTGAGCGTGTGTGTGTTTGTGTATGTGTGAGTGTGCGAATCTGTGAGTGAGTTTGTGTGCCCCCCCGTGTTCTGCAGAGTGTGAGAGTGTGTGAATGTGTGAGTCGATTTTACGTGTTTTCCCACTGTTTTGCAGTGTAAGTGTGCTAGTGAGTGAGTGTGAGTGTGTGAATAAGTGTGAGTCGAGTTTGTGTGTTCTTTCCCTGTTTTGCAGAGCGTGAGTGAGTGACTCTGCGAGTGAGTGAGTGTATGGGTGAGCATGTGTGAGTGAGTGAATATGTGTGTGAATCTAGTTTCTGTGTTCTCTCCGTGTTCTGCAGAGTGGGAGTGATTGAGCGTGCGAGTGAGTGAGCGAGTGTGTGTCAGTGTGTGAGTGAGATAGTGTGTGTGTGTGAGTAGTTTGACAAAATAACCCCTAACCTCTTCATTGGTGTGGGACACTAGCGCGGTGGTGAGCAGTGCCATGGGGAGAGGACCAATATCAATTGGCCATTCCCCTCATGGCGTTTGTAGCCACCACAGCGGCCAAAGGGGGCTCTGATTGGGTGCGAGGGGCTGGTAATCCCTCCACCTTTTATTAATTACCACAAAACTACGGAAAAAATATCTAGCTAAGCTTGTGTCATAGGCCCCAGGGGGACAGGCGTCTATGACGTGTCCTGGCCAAACCCCATTTGGTGGCGCCACGAGAGATTGAATCTTTACCCTCGGGGTTCCTCCAGAAACAACAAAAGCCACTGCGGGTGTCCACATGGAATGTTCGAACGCTCACTGCGAAGGAGAGGGGAGAGGCTGCCACTCCTCTGGCGGGTGCTGGACTGGTACCGTCTGGATCTCTGTGGTATTCAGGAGGTTCGGTGGACTGGCTGTGGCTCCTGCCACCATGAGGGGTGGACAGTCTTCTCCTCGGGGCAAAAGACTGCCAAACATCAGGGAGTGGCTCTTCTTCTGAACCAAAAAATGAAGGGGGCATACTGGAGCGTGGCGGTGTGGGAAGCTGTAAGCCCAGGTTACTTTGCGCTCACCTTCCCATCAACCAGAGGTGAGCAGTGGTGGTCGTGGTTACTTATGCCCCATCGAAAATGAACATCAGTGGAAGATGAAGGCAAGGCAGATGAGTCAGATGCCTTCTATGACCTCCTGTCACAAGTTCTAACGACAGTGGCCCCTCGGGATAGAGTCATCCTGTTGGATGACTTTAATACCCGAGTGGGTCATGATGCTGGCACCTGATCTGTATTGATTAGAAGGCATGGGCCAGATCAGTTCAATAACAACGGTAGGAGGCTGCTAGACTTTTGTGCAATGCATGGGTTTGTAATTACCAACATGCTGTTCCAGCATTGGCGCATCCACACAACACAATGGATGCATGCCGGGTCAAAGCAACAACATTTGCTGGACTATATAGTGACGGAACAGCCCATGTCCTTGACACCAACACCTAATGTGGAGCTGATCTGCCCACTGACCATCGGCTTGTCATCTGAAAGATGCGCCTGCCATTCTTCTACTCCGGTGGTAGGTGTACATCCAGTACCCCATTCAAACCCACAGTGGCCTGCACTCAGCCAGCTGATTTAAGTTGCAAGCGAGAATTTCATCATCGCTTGCAACTGGAGTTGGCATCGTCCCCCACTCCTCCTGATGCCGAGTGTAAGTGGGCGAGATTTAGAACTGTGGCTCATGCAGCTCCAATGGCTGCTTTGGGTGCATGGTCAAAACCTCCCTAGAGATCCTGGCTGACAGAGGAGGTGTTTCGGCTGGCTGAGAAAAAGTGACAGACCTACTCTCACTGTCTACAGCATCCCATGTCAGAAAATGCGGAGGCTTACCACAGCCTTCGCTCAGAGGTTAGGAGAGCCGTGCGGCATTGCTATGGTGGGTGATGGTCATGGTTGCTGAGGAAATGGAGTCTGCCTCAGTAGCCCGCGATCACAAATCACTCTTTAACTCCATCAAAACATAAACTTGCAGTGCCACACCTATCACCATCATTAGGGGAAAGAAAGGTGATCCGATCTCAGACTCCAAGGACATGTTTGCAGAATTGCTGAGCAATTCTATGAGGCCTTGGGGGAGGGGAAATCATCATAGGGCAAGGTGGGTATGACCCTGCTGAGGCTCTTGTGCCTCAAATATCGGAATAAGTAGTCACCCCGTGTGAGTGGCTGGCTAAAGTGCCTCCGTTGAGGAAGTACAGAAGGCGATCTAGAGTCTGAGACCAGGAAAAGCACCAGGCAGAGATGATCTCCCGAGCGAAATCCTGAGGGAGGGTGGCGTTTGTGCACAGACTGCCCCTCATGACATAGTAACAGTCTGGACAACTGGACAGGTTCCGCAGGATTGGAAGGAAGCCCTGGTGGTCCCCCTCTTTGAGAAGGAGGACCGCGCAGACTGTAACAACTACATGGGCATTTATATCCTTAGTGTGCCGGGAAAAGTTCTGGCAAAGATGATTCAACATGGCCTTGTTAGGCACGCTGAAGATAGGTTTAAGGAAAGGGTGGTCCTGCACAGATGCCATATTTTCTGTCCATTTGCTATAGCAGAGTTGTAGGGAATTCCACCAGGACCTACATATATGCTTTATTGACCAGGTCAAGGCCTATGATACCATCAGTGGGCCTGGGCTTTGGGTTGTTCTTCATGCTTTTGGAGTCTGCTCAAAATTATTAAGGACCTACATGATGGTGAGCATGCCCGTGGAAAACTACATGGCCGGGAGTCGGAGCCATTCCCTGTTCACCGTGGTGTGTGACAGGGATGTCCTCTGGCACCAACATTATATAACATCTATTTCGACCACGTAAATTGTGAAACCTTCGATGGCTGTACCGGAGGAATTTCTATCTGGTACAGATACAATGGGAGGCTGATCGATGCCCGGGTTCGGTCAAAGGATGGCTCCCTATTGATCTGGTAATTGTTGCTAACTCAGAGGAGGAATTGGTTATGCTGCTGCTGAACCTGGAGCATCCCACTAAAAGGTGGAGTTTAACAATATCCCCACCAAAACTTAGTACCTGCCTGGGTATTTTTTGCCATCAGACACCCCACCCCATAACTCCCAATTGGTGATGGGGCAGATGTGGAGAGAGTGGAGAGTTTTCCATACTTGGGCAGTGTGTTCATGACAGGCTCCTGTATGACAGTAGAGGTCTCAATCCGAATCAGTTCAGCGGCAGTATATTTTCATTGGCTGCGTAACACTGCGTGGAAGCTACCTGGTCTGTTGCTCCACATTAAACTTCGGGTCTTCTCGGCCACGGTCATGATCTCCCTTCTTTATGCTTGCAAAACGTGGACACCCCTAATGGAACATCTTCACCGGTTAAAAACATTTAGGCTGGCCTACCTACGAATCACCCTGGGTTTAATCAGGCTGGGTTGTGTTAGGAGCTCACAAATTCTTGAAAGATTGGGACAAAGTCCCCTCGGTGATCTCCTCCAGCAGACAAGCCTGCGTTGGCTGGGTCATGTAGCCCACATGTCCAGCCACCGCATGCCTAAACAGCTTTTGTTCGGCCAGATAGAGGGGGCTAAACAGGCCCGGCATGGGCTAGAGAAGAAATGGAGTGATGTAGTACAAGAGGATATGGAGCTGAATGGAGTTGCCGATGACTGGTACCAGCAGTGCCAAGATCGGCCTCTGTGAAGGAGGCTCATAAAGGATGCTACTGGGCAGTTGGAGTCATTCGCCCTCCAGAATCAATGCAGAGCAGAGGAGCGACGTTAATAACAACGTGCGTAGCGCCGGGTGGCTATAACACAGCAAGTTGGCACAGTAGGAGGGACAGGTGGTGCTTCGGCCAGTCTTCTCAGTCAGTCAATCCATGGCACCTGGGTCTGTCCCGTGACCTCCTGCCAGTGGGCAATCGACACTTAACGTGGCCTTAACGTGCACATAGCCTGGCACAAGCGCCGTGGTGACGTTACCACCATGTAGTCACGAATGGCGATTGCTGTTGTGTGAGTGAGCCGGTGAGCGTGAAGTCTGTATCTTCTCCCCCAATTTTGCGTGAGTTTCCTCCGGGTTTTCCGATTTCCTTCTCCCATAGCTAACTCACACACACAGTGGAACTGCTATTGGCCAAAACCACACCCCCCAATGCTGAGCAATCCACTGCAGATCACTCGACTGGGATCACGCAGCAGCAGCAATCTCGTGACAAACCTGGCAGAACCGTCCCAGACGAGTGTTGAGACTCGGTGAGGCTCTCCTGGGTAACACGAGCAGAATAATCACCACAGAAGCCACCACAACCACCGCTCCGACGCCTTAGACCCTTCCATAGCTAAGCAGCTCCATACATCCATCACCCCTACATTAGCTTCAGCCTCAATCTCCTGCCACCCTCTCCATCTTCCTGCCACCCCTTATCTACGTCAGCCCAGCGCCCACAACTGCATCTCACCAAATCACGCAAACTAAACTAAACCAATTTTTATTTTATTTAACCAGGTAAGGCCCGCTGAGCTATGTAATTTTTTTAAAGAAGCGACCTGGCTATCACAAATGATAGCTCAACGAAGAGGCTTATCATCACGTGAAAATGTATAGTAACAGTCAAATATTGTAAATGCTTGATGTTGATTCTAAACTTGGAGGGAAAAACTGGAGGAGCCTGAGAAAAATCTACGGGACCACGGGGAAGAGAGAGACGCAAACTCAAAATATACAGCAGCCGTCAGGGTCGGGATCGAACTCACGGCCTCATCTTTACCAGGCGAGGTAGGTAACATCTCGCCACCGCCTTGACTAAGGTGCTGAACAGAGACGGAGCAATGCTACATTAAAACGGTTGTGATGAGATAAGTTTATGTGGAGGATGGCAGTACAGGCATAACCCTGCACTACACCCAGGATGCGTTCCTGAAAACCAGAACAAAAAATAAAGTACTTAAATCGAAACGAAGAGATGGGATAGTAGATCGCAACGTGGTACAGAACCTACTAAAGTGCTACTACTAGTAGTAAGTTCTACTAGAGATCGGACGGTGGATTGTAACGTGGTAATGCTCAATAACCCATTGCATATCAATATTTTACAACCATCAGTGTGAAAAGTAAGTGTATGAGATTAATATATTAATATATTACCTCGTCTGTTATACTAGATTTGTGATTAGTTGTTTATCTTATAAAATAGTTTACACTTGTATAAAAAAAATAGTCGCCATTAATATAGTATATGGTGGATAAAATCTTAATAGAGTACAGTACACGTGAAAAAGACGAGAGCCAGTCAGGAGACACCCCAATGGGTTTTCCCTTATCTCCAGTTGTGGCCAAAATTTTCATGGAAAAATTTGAGACGGACGCCATTCAGGCATCCAATCTACACTCGTCCTTGTGGAAGAGGTACGTGGATGACACGTTTGTCATCTGGCCACATGGCCGAATGGCTCTGAAAAATTACTCAACCACATAAATTCCATACACCCAGCAATCAAATTCACCATGGAGGTAGAAAAGGATGGCATTCTACCTTTCTCGGATGTCTTAATCAAAAAGAGACCAGATGGCTCAATGAGCCATTCTGTCTACAGGAAAGTAACCCATACTGACGCCTACTTAAAACCTGATTCCCACCACCATCCATCCCAGACGAATTCCCTCATCAAAACGCTACACCATAGAGCTCAATGTATCTCCGACCATGAACACCTATCCAGTGATCTCAAACACGTACACCAAGCTCTCAAGGCGAATGTTTGTTCTGACTACACAATCCGCAAATCTATTACCCCAACCGTAAGGAAGGAGCTATCTGAAGATCCAATAAAAACCATCACCCTGCCTTACATAGCAGGGATAACCAAAAGATTTCCAAAATCTTGAACAAACACAAGATCCAGGTCCGATTTAACACTGTGCATAAAATTCGTGATCTGATCCCATCTGTGAAAGACAAGATTCCTGACATGCAATATCCCGGAATCTACAAACTAAGCTGTATCTGCGGCAGCAGTTAGATTGGGGAAACTAAACGACATGTCTCGGACCGTGTTCGTGAACATGAGGCAGATCTGAAACATGGCAGGACCAATGCTTCTGCCGTGGCTGATCATTACTTTAATGCGGCCAGCTCAGGTGAAATTTATTTCTCTAAGACGATAGTACTTTGCAAGCCGACAGGCTATCAACAAAGATTCGTTCACGAAGCCATCCATATATACAGACACAGACACAATTTAAACCGAGACAACGGTTTTAAACTCAGCAATCATTGGAAAGATGTCATTAACCACTTTGGGTCATGACTTGATTTGTGTTTTCTTGTCAACCTCTAACGTCAGCAGTGTGAATGGATGTAGCGAGGTGCAATGCCCCCCCCCCCATCTCTACCCCCCTTTCTCCTCTCTCCCCTTATCTCTACCCCCCCTCTCTCTTTCACCTCTATCTCTACCCTCTTCCTCCCCCCCCCATTGTCTAACACACTAGGACTGCGCCTTCGCCTTCAGCTCCACCTCTATGTCTACCCCCCCTCACCCCCCTCTCTCCACCCATTGTCTAACGCACTCGCTTTACTTGTACTTCTGGTGCTTTGCTCCTACATTGGCGCTGGCTGCCCCGACCATGCTGTTTATGCCGCACAGCTTTGCTCACTTTGGAAGCCCTTATAAACAGTTGCATTTGAGGCTTGCCCCATTTTTTCTCGCTGCCTGATGAAGACCGCTTGTGTTGCAATAGAAACGCCGTGGTTTTTTGTTTTTATTTTATATTTTAATTTATGTTTAAATTAAAATTTTATTTTATTTTCCATCTACGTGACTTTACCGAAAGAACCAAGAATATATCTTCCTTGGTTCTTTCGGTAAAGTCACGTAGAATGAGAATAAAATAATAAATTGATAAAACAAAATAACACAATAATATTCTCACGACGTTTCGGCCACAACACAAGCGGCCTTCATCAGGTGAAGGGACCAGACTGTCTGGAGGACAGCGCTGGAATGAAAAAGCCACGCTCAGATCGCGACCTTTAAGCTGTGTGAGAAGAAACAAAGCACGAAATTTAACCACCTCTACGGGGAGGGATTCCACACAACCTTAAGATCATTCAACAGACTCCGGGATAAGAAGGCTCAACTAATCGAGTCTCTCACCTTTCTGAAGAGATGCCGCGACTCTAAGGCGCTTTGTTTCTTCTCACACAGCTTAAAGGTCGCGATCTGAGCGTGGCTTTTTCACTCCAGCGCTGTCCTCCAGACAGTCTCGTCCCTTCACCTGATGAAGGCCGCCTGTGTTGTGGCCGAAACGTCGTGAGAATATTATTGCGTTATTTTATTTTATCAATTTATTATTTTATTCTCATTCTACGTGACTTTACCGAAAGAACCAAAGAAGATGAATCCTTGCAGTCACGAAAGCTTTAAATCGAAATTTAACCGCCTCTACGGGGAGGGATTCCACAAAACCTTAAGATCATTCAACAGACTTCGGGATAAGAAGGCTCAACTAATCGAGTCTCTCACCTTTCTGAAGAGATGCCGTGACTCTAAGGCGCTTTGTTTCTTCTCACACAGCTTAAAGATCGCGATCTGAGCGTTCTGAGCGTGGCCGAAACGTTGTGAGAATATTATTGTGTTATTTTATTTTATCAATTTATTATTTTATTCTCATTCTACGTGACTTTACCGAAAGAACCAAAGAAGATGAATCCTTGCAGTCACGAAAGCTTTAAATCGAAATTTAACCGCCTCTACGGGGAGGGATTCCACAAAACCTTAAGATCGTTCAACAGACTTCGGGATAAGAAGGCTCAACTAATCGAGTCTCTCACCTTTCTGAAGAGATGCCGTGACTCTAAGGCGCTTTGTTTCTTCTCACACAGCTTAAAGATCGCGATCTGAGCGTTCTGAGCGTGGCCGAAACGTTGTGAGAATATTATTGTGTTATTTTATTTTATCAATTTATTATTTTATTCTCATTCTACGTGACTTTACCGAAAGAACCAAAGAAGATGAATCCTTGCAGTCACGAAAGCTTTAAATCGAAATTTAACCAAGAATATAGTCAGGAGACGTTAACGCTTGGGCGCCATCTGGCGTCTGAATGTCGCTGTGCAACGTTAAAAACGTTAGGCTCCCCGGTAAAGTTCATAAATGTTGTCATGTACGTTATGGCGAGGCACCACGTGTATAAAACGTAACTGGGGATCAATAAGGAGCACGTTCTAGCGAGAGTAGGTACACCGGTAGTGCATAAATCGGGGTTTTACTGTACTTGAAAATGATGATGCCTGAAGTAAACGATGATGAGTGACAATGAGCGGTTGATGACGTGTGAGTGTGAGTGAGTAGGGAAGTTGGGAAGAGGGATGGTGGTGTTGAAGGTTCCACAAGTGGTGAGTGATTTTAGTGAGCGAGTGATTGTGTTTATGGTTCCACCAGTGCCTTCGAGGAGCAAATGTGAGCCAGGAGGAGTGTTACGATGATGATGTGGGTCTCCGATGAGGAAGTGTTTATGCTGGACGCTGGTCGTGATGCTGGTCGCTTTGTGACGCCATCTGCTACATTCGAGGTCCCTCAATTAACTTTGGGCCCCGAGAGACAGCGAGAGAGAGCGATAAAGAGCGAGGAAGAGAGCGATAGACTTTTTGACTTTTTAAATAACTTTTATTGCCGCCAGCAGCAACAGCACTGGAGGCGATTCTGATATAAAATACACCGTCACAGCAAACAAATAAACGCTAAAGATCCACGCGCTGTGTCGCTAAATGCACCGCGCACAACACGAAATAAAAGTCAGGTGGTGGTGATCATCGCGCACGCCACGGTGACGAGCGAGCGCTTCAGAAGGTGAACATGAGGGTGCCGTCCACGCTGGTACAGAGGGCGGTGTACAGAACGAGGAAAAAGATGCTGGAAGGTGACACTGGCGGCTGCTCTGTACTTCCAGTGTTCGGGTGCCTGCTTAAGGCGCGGCTTCCGGCTGGAGCACGCATTCCAAACACATGTCGGTGATGTGCACGTCTTCTTCGAACGCTGGGGAACCGGAAGAGAGCAATAGAGAGAGGTTTGACTTTTAAAAACACCTTACTGCATTGCTCACCAAAAGCAACACAGATGCATAATTTTGTTGAACAGTGTCAACATCTTCGGAACTGCGCAGGTTAATTTGATTTACAAAAGATACAGAAAATATACAAGAGATGGAGAGAGACTAAACAAGAGGGAGAAAGAAAGCACACGCAAGATAGACCAGCAGAGAGAGAAAGTTAGAGACAGATCGGGAGAGAGACAGACGCAAAAGGACACAGATAATAAGACACACATAGAGAGAACGTGATGTGTGTGTGATGCGTGTGTGCGTGTGGTTGCTCCATGTATGTGATGGGTGTGTGTGCAAGCCATCAAAGGCAGAAGGCAGGGATAAGCGTTTAGTTTCGATTTTGAACTCGTGATCAAAAAACAAATTAATTCCCCAAACACATCTCAGTAATAATTCTACACACCCTCCCTATCTCTTAACATGAATTAAATTCACCCACTCACTCACCCACTCACCCGCTAACCCACAGATTCACTCACCCACCCATTGACCCATGCAATCAACCTGGTTAACCCACTCATTCACTCACCCATCCCACTTACGCAATCACCCACCTATCCACTCACTCAATCAAGTGACAGAGGAACACGCGGATTAGAGAACACACGCAGGTTAATGACGACGACACCATCATCAGGGATCTTCATCCAGCAGTATAATAGACCATTATGATGATAAAAGCGTGAGGAGATGCATTATGAGAATGACACCGAGAGGCAAAGAGAGGAGCACGAGGATGAGAGGACATGCGGGGAAATCAGAGACAGCTGTCCTCATGAAAAAATAGTTAAATGTTTACCCTTTCTGGCAATAAAACAAAAGGTGTGTTAAGATGTTCAAACACCAAATAGACACACCTATGACAGGGCATCACACACACTTGTGGCAAACATGCAAACAAACATGCTCTGATAAAAATGTACTCATTGTCTTGAAACTGATTGGCCTACACCAACAACCTTCTTCGTGGCCTTGTCTCTGCACCATTGTTAGACCAGAGAACAACGCCAAAAGGCGAATAGTACAACGGCAATGCAAGTATCAGAACATTTATAGCTCTGGTTGAGCAGAGTAGCTGTCCTCATGTTTACTCTCTTCTCTCAATCATCCTGCTTTTTATGTAATAATAAAATGCCGAGATAATGTGCTTTTTGCAGTTTTTTCTTATATTCTCTAGCATTTAAAGAATATTCTGGCGAAAGAACATACGTTAATAGAATCACAAACTGAAACGTGAGAGCAATTATAAATAAACCACGGTCAATCTTCTGTATTAGCCACTCAACCCATAGCGCCTGGATTTGTCCCGCGACCTCATGCCAGAAGTGAGCCCTCCACACTTCACGCACCTAGCCTGGAAGAAGCGCCGTAATGCTGTCACCATCACATAGTGGCGAACGGTGCCGCGAACCCGGTGACCTAAGTTCGATTCCTCGGTCACGTCCAACACCAGTGCTGATTATCTGAAACGGTCGTGGGTCACCCCTAGGTCGACTCAGCCTCAAATGAGGACCTGCTGCTGTGTGTAAAACATCGCCACTAGAAAGACAAAGGCGGCGTGGTGTTAGCCACCCACCTCGCTTGTGCGCCGTGCCGGCGAACTGCCCAGACAGTATCCCGAGCATTTCTTCCGGCTAGATGTGCAATTAGTGTCAATAAGACAGAGATATGGGTTGTGATTCAATTAAGCAAACTCAATAGCACCATTACAAGCTGCACGCATTCTCGCTCGTATGCACGCAACACAGGCAAAGATCCCCCGTAGAACCTTTTACAAACTGTTGGGGCAAGTGTTGCGGTAGAATGTCGTGGTGGCGAGATGTTAACTCCCTCGCCTGGTATACAAGAGGTCGGGGGTTCGACCCTGACGCCTGCTGTATATTTGGAGTTTGCGTGTCTCTCTCTCCGTGGTAGCGTGCATTATTATCCTGTCCTCCGGGTTTTCCCTCCACGTTTAGAATTATGCCTTTGAAGTATTTGGCCCCTATACAGTTTCACACGATAAGCTACGTTGAGATATTATTTGTGGCCAGGTCGCTTCTGAAAAAGAGCTACATAGCTCAGTGGGCCTTACCTGGTACGATAAAAAAAATGTTTAGAGTTTTTAGTAGGCTGTTACCGAACACCTAAGAAGGTTGGCATGGCGCACATACAAGGGGAGTTGCTATAGGTTATGGATGCTGACGGGCCCGGCCACCCTTTGTTCGCTAACCATTGCGCTACTTCTCTCTCTCTCCCCACACTCGCAACGCACTACGTGGTACCGTGCCGAATCGGTCTAACGTTCCAGAGAGAACTAATGGTGATGATGTTGCTTGTGATGCTGCTGCTGATTATGGTGATGATGTGGTTGCGTTTTTCGATTTGAGGCCCATTAGCTTAATTTTGGGAAGAGATTAACAGAGACACCGGCGAGGAGGCCCAGAAGACGGCAGGGGGTGGAGGTGGGGGGTGGCGCCGCTCGTTGTTGGGACCAAATTGGAAACAGCGGTGAATTTTGCCATTTACTGGTGTTTAGTATTTTGTCTGGCTGTGTTTTGCGTGGTTGTATTTCACTTGGCTGTAATTTATGTGTGGTTGTAATTCACGTGGCCGTTGTGTTTGTGCAGTGTTTTTGATTTCTCAATATGTACGCAGTTGCTTTTGCTCTCCATAATAGTGTTTTTTGGGTTACATCGGTAAAGTCACGTAGATAGGTTCAAAGAAAATTACAAAAAACTACGACGCAACACAAGCGGTCGTCTTCACGAAAGACCCAAGAATATGAATTCCTGCAGTCACGAAAGCTTTAAGTCAAGATTTGTCGTTAAACCTGTCACCACCTGACACAGTCAATTAGTAAGGTTTGCCACATAAACAAAACATGCCAATTCGTTACTAGTTCAGCACACCAGAATGTTGGAGAGTCAACCCCAAACAGTAATTACAACTAGCATCATCAGGAACACAGCCAGAGTTGGCTGTCCGTCAGAGTCGGCTGTCCACTTGATGATGCTATTTGATATTATTGGACGTCGTACTCTAATTGTACATTTTCTGGCTTTACTCTCCAATACGCCGGTGTGCTGAACTAGTAACAAATTGACATAATGGGACCTCCTTTGCCAGTACCAAAATATGATAATAGGTTTTTCCCATTTTTTTCTGGCAACAAAACAGAGTATGTTTTTTGTTTTCATTCTGTCCACAAGCAAAGTGGTTAATGCAGACATGATTCCTCGTAAAAGGTTACAGTGTGGTGTTTTAACATCCTAACACCTGTTTTGTTGCCAAAAAACAAGGGGAAAGCCCTATTATCAGAGTAACAAATTGGAATGTTTTGTTTACGTGACAAACCTTACTAATTTGCTATGTCGGCTGGTGGCGGGTTTAACGACACATCTATATTTCCGTGATCTGCCCCAAAAATCTCCATGGATTATATTGGTCACGAAAGCCTAAACTGCTTTTGTTCGGATTTCTATTAGATTCATTTGCCGTATTCTCTTTTGCATATTTTGGTATTGTCATTTTGGTGACTCATCCAGCAGTGGATTGAGCGAAGCATCCTATACACGTGCCTTCACTCACTGCAAGAGACGTCATTGGCACGGCTCGGCTTCTGCAGTGGAAAAGCAACGCCGGCGCCTCTTGAGTGCCCCGGGGCACTTTGGCATGGCTGGGTGGTGCAGTGGAAAATGGGCATTGGTAGGTTAGTTGCAGACCTCGTCCTAAGCCATGTCAACAATGGAGAAGAACATCGCGTATGTGGCCCGGCCTCACGCGAGCCTCGGGCAAAAGGGGAGAGAGATCGACAGAGGAGAGAGCGATATGGAGAGAGAGAGAGACGAGGAGAGAGTGAGGGAGAGTGACGGGAAGAGAAAGAGTGAGCGATTGGTAGAGAGAGCGAGCGACAGGGAGTTGCAGGGAGAAAGAGCGACATAGAGCAATATGGAGAGAGAGAAAGAGTGACTGGCAGAAACCTTTGACTTTTAAACAACTTTTATTGACGCCAGCAGCAACAGCACTGGAGGCGATTCCGATATAAAATACAGTCACCAGCAAACAACAAACAAAAAGCCACGCACTGTGGCGCTAAATGCGCCGCGCACAACACGAAATAAAAGTCACGTGGTGGTGGTCATTGCGTGCGCCACGGCGATGAGCGAGTGTTTCAGAAGGTTAAGATGAGGGTGCCGTCCACGCTGGTACAGAGGGCTTTTTCGGCCCCCCAGCGTTCGAAGAAGACGCGCACATCACCAGCATGTGTTTGGTATGCGTGCTCCAGCCGGAGCCGCGCCTTGAGCAAGCCCCTGAACACTGGAAGCACAGAGCAGCCGTCAGTGTCACCTTCCAGCATCTTTTTCCTCTTTCTGTACACTGCCATCTTCGCCTGAGCACAGGCGAAGTTGGCGAGGCCATGGCGCTTGTTATGCCAGGTAAGGTACCCCATATACGGAGCTGCTGTTGTAGACGGGCACCCCCAGTTTCCTGAAGATGTCCCCCAAAAGGCGGAACATTGGTTTGAGGTGCTGGCAGCGTAAGTACTGGTGGGGCAGATCCTCCCTGGCACCGCAGGAAATGCACAAGTCTGTTACCCCCGGCGAGATTCGGCTGAGCCACATGGCCGATGGCAACGTGCAGAGTGCCAATCTCCACTGGAGGTCAACGCAGCGTTTGGCTATGGGAGACTTGTACATGTTTCCACTGGGGGGCGGCCGCAATGAGGGGGGAGAAATGGTCTCTCCATTTTATGTCCGGTAGGTCAGCCAGGTCCCGGGAATGCAGCGCCTTGACACAGCACGTGTAGAGCGCTTTGTTCGGGGCGCTCTTCAAGGGCACGTTCCTGCAGCCTCAGAGCTTCAGGAGCTTGCCGGAGTCTGCAGAAAGAGATACATTGAGCGAGAGAGATAGGGACCGACAGGGAAAGCGACAAGGAGAAAGAGCGAGAGATCGAGCGAGAGCGTCTGACAGGGAGAGAGAGGCGGCACGAGAGAGAGAGACAGGAAGAGAGCGATAGGGAGAAAGAGCGAGAGAGACATGGAGAGGGAGTGAGGGACAGAGATGGGAGAGAGAAATAGAGAGAGAGGGGGGAGAGAGACAGGGAGAGGAAGGAGAGAGAGCCGTGCTGGACGGGTTAATAACGGGAGGTCACGGAGTAATGCGGTTCGTGGGGTTCGCTGGGCGCGGGTGAATAAATTGCATTTTCCAATCCTGCGGCCATGCAGAAGGGGGTCGCCGCATGAGAATGAGATGTTGATGTTGTTGTTGAATGCGATGTTGTTGCTGCTGCTGCTGTTTGGGGTTATTTTGATTGTTAGTTAAAATGATGGAAATGGAATGTGGACAGAGCTGGTTTCTGGGTTTTTCCGTCATTCTCAATGGAACTACATCGGGCGAGTAAAACGAGTCGACACACACAGACGCACAATGAAACATTTTATAATTTCCCTTTTTAACATGCGTTATTAAATATTGAAGGGTATTGTCAATCACTACTACTATTTAACTATTCGTAGCTATATTCGAAAACTGGTCATACGAAAACAAGTTTAAAATGTGAGTCTCCACCGTCCCCAGTGTAAACAAGACTGTATTGGTGAGTGGCTGGGTGGCTGGGTGGGTGGCTGAGTGGGTGAGTGGCTGGGTGGGTGATTGGCTGGGTGGGTGGGTGACTGAATGAGCGAGTGGCTGGGTGAGTGAGTGGCTGGGTGAGTGCGTGGCTGTGTGGGCGAGTGGCTGGGTGGATGAGTGACGGGTGAGCGTGTGGCTGGGTGGGTGAGTGAATGAGTGGGTGAGTGGCTGGGCGGGTGAGCGAAAAACTGGGCGAGCGAGTAGCTAGATGGGTGGGTGAATGGCTCGGTGGGTAAGCGAGCAGATGGATGAGCGAGTAGCTGGATGGGTGGGTGAGTAGCTGGTTGGGTAAGCGAGTGGATGTGTGGGTGGGTGAGTGAGTGGCTGGGTGGGTGAGTGAGTGGCTGGGTGAGCGAGGCGGTATCTGACCAGGTCACTGGGCCTCTCGGCGTGCGTGCCGCCCACGCCATGTGCAGGGGACCGTCCCACGCAGTGACCTCCACTCACGCACTCAGCCTTCCGTGGGCGACATTTGTTAGCGCAAGTGGACGGGTTGAGTCGGCGGACGGAGTCGGCAGCGCAGCGGTTCCCGGCTATGGCATCTTTCTGCATGGATTGTCTGAGCGCGTGTGTGTGCTCCCCCTGTTCTGTTGCAGCAGTTAGGGGGAGCGGTGGTGCAGCGGTTAGCACGCTGCACATCGAGCCCTGCGACCCGAGTTCGATTCCTGCTCACGACAACCAACACCAGTGACGGTTTTCTTCAACTGATCCTGAGCCTCCCCTCGGTCGACTCAGCCTCAAAATTAGTACCGGATGTGGTGTGTCGTAAACATCGCCACGAGGGAGAAAAAGGCGGTCAGACTTGGGGCTGGCCACCCACCCCCTCATGTACCGTGCCGGCCTTCATAGGTGCTACTCACAAACACCACTTGCCCCTACAATCTGTTCTGGTTATACAGGGGATCTTTGTCTGTGTTCTCCCCCTGTTCTGCATGGGATTGCCTCTGGTTTCTCCGGTCTCATCATCCCATAGCTAAATAAGCACATATCCGAATGCTGACACACGCAGACCCGAGACTCACACAGGGACCCATAGACTCACACAGAGACCCAGACTCACGCAGAGACCTACAGAAACACACTCAAAGACCAACAGACAAAGACTAAAACAAAGACCTACAGTTTCACAGATACCAATAGACTCGCACAGGGAACCAGAGATTTACACAGAGACCCACGCAATCGTGTCACTGCACACGGGTTGTGATACTGCTGGAGGCAGTAAAGTGGCGAGGGGCTGTGAGTCTGTGACACCCGCAATTGAGACGAAACTGATTCTGTGAGAGTTGAGAGAATTCCCTGCGCGTGGCTCGTGCCGAGTTCACCGTGAGTGCTCTGTTCAGAGACGCTTGTAGAGGTAGATGCGCAGCCCCTACAAGCGCCTGACGATACTTGCTGCTGTATTTTAGGAGTTTGCGTCTCTTTCACTCTCCCCGTGGTTGCGTGAAAAATGTATCTGGGTCTTCCGATTCTTACCTCCACATTTATAATCGACGTCACGCGTTTGAAGTATTTGGCTGCTGCTATAAATTTCCACGTGATGATAAGCCACTTCGTTGAGCTATCATTTGTGACCAGGTTGCTTATGAAAAATAACTTAATAGCTCAGTGGACTTTGCCTCGTAAGATAAAAAATAGATAGATTTGTATATGTTTAAGTGATTTGTTTACCTTTCCTATACTTTGCACTCCTATTGTGTTATTGTATTGTTTGTTGAGGAGGGAGATGCCCCTGTGGTTGTTAGTCTGTGCGGTCTCCCTTCTCAAAGAGGGGGGTCACAGGATATCTTCCAATCCTGCTGAACCCGTCCTGCTTCCATACTATTATTATGATATCATATAGGGCAGTCTCCATCCAGATGAAACCCTCCCTCAGAAGTTCGCTTGGGAGCTCATTTCTGCCCGGCGCTTTTCCTGGTCTCAGACTCCGGATCCCGTTCCGTACTTCTTCAACAGATGGCACCTCAGCCAGCCACTCACAGGAGGTGGCTACTTCCAATATTTGAGGCACCGCGGTCCCAGCAGGATCATCCCCACCTTGCTCCATGCTATTGTCTCGGCTGGGAGATTTCCCCTCCCCCAAAACCTCACAGACATGCTGCGCAAACCTACAGACCTGTCCCTGGGGGTCGGAGATCGGATCACCGTTCTTTCCCTTAAGGACGGTGATAGGTGAGGCGCTGCAGCCGGAACACCTCCTCCTTCGGCCAGGGTCTATGGGGAGGTCTGGACTGCGTACCCAATACTGCCATTGCAGCTGCATGAGCCACAGTCCTGAACCCCGCCAATTCCCACTCTGCATCAGGAAGAGGGAGGGGGGACGATGCCAACCTCAGCTGTGAGCGATTATGATATTCCTGCTTTCAACTATCATAAATACACACGTACACAAACACGTGGACATACACACACATACATGTGTACACACACACGTTTACAAACTCGAACGTGTTAAAAAAAACATGAGACACAGACCCCCATATAGTCTTAACTGACTGTTGGGGCAAATTCTGTTAGCAAGTAGCACGTATGAAGGCCAACAGTGCACACAAAGGGGTGGGTAGACAACACCACGCCTGGCCGCTATTGTCTCCCCAGTGACGACGTTTACTACACACCGCACCAGGTACTCATTTGAGGCTCAATCGACCTACAGTATGGGAGGCCGAGGATCGGTTCAGGTAATCGTCACCAATGTTGGCCGTGATTGGTAATCGAACTCGGGTTGCCAGGTTCGTAGGGCAACGCACTAATCGTTATGCTCCCACTCCCCATACATGCATATACATATACCGTATACACATACCAATACCCGCTATTCGCCACCAAGTGACGGTGACGTCATCACGGCGCCTTTGCTAGGCCAGATGCACTTGACGCCACGTGGAGTGTGGAAGGTTCGTTGACAGGAGGGCCGACTGATATGACAGGCAAATGCACCAGCTGGGCCCCCTACTGTACCAATTTCCTGTATTTTAGCCGCTCGGTGCTCCGCTCAATGTTATGAACGTCACTTCTCTACCCTCCGTTGTTGTGAGGGCGACTGCCTCCAACTGCCCAGTACCGTCCTTCACGAGCCTTCTCTCATAGAGGCCGTGCCGGCCTTTATAGGTGCTGCCAGCTAACAGCACTTGCCCCTCCAATCTGTTAAGACTACACAGGGGGGGGGGGGATCTTTGTCTTTGTTGTGTGGCCACCAATATTGAGTGTTTTTTCAGCACTGTGCTACAACAACCCCAGGTCGCCCGGGTTCGATATACAACTGGACATACCAGGCAAGATGGCCGCCTGAGGCGCGCGTGCTCCCGGGGCGCTCGCGGGCCGCACTCCCAGCAGCGGCTGGCGGGGCCGTTTGTGAGGGGGCCGAGGGAGCCGACGGAGGGAGCCGACGGAGCCGGGGGAGCCGACGGGGCCCGGGGGAGCGGACGGGGCCGGGGGAGCCGACGGAGCCGAGGGGGCCGATGGAGCCGGGGGGGCCAATGGAGCCGAGGGGGCCAACGGAGCCGGGGGAGCCGACAGAGCCGGGGGAGCCGGGAGGAGCCGACAGAGCCGGGGGGGGGGGCGGCGGAGCCGGGGGGGGGGCCGACGGAGCTGGGTGGGGTGACGGAGCCGGGGGGGGGCAACAGAGCCAGGGGGGGGCTGACGGAGCCAGGGGGGGGGGCGATGGGCCGTGGGAGCCGACAGGGCCGGGGGAGCCGGGGGGCCGACGGGGCCGGGGGGGGGCGACGGAGCCGGGGGGGGGCGGCAGAGCCGGGGGGGGAGGCGACGGAGCCGGGGGGTGTGCCGACGGAGCCGGGGGGGGGCGACGGAGTTGGGGGGGGGTGACGGCGCAAGCAGAGGGAGCCGACACTGACTTTCTCACACATACACTGACTCAATCACACATCATGCACTGACTCACTCACACATCATACACTCGCACAACCACTGACCCATTCACTCATCATACACAGGTTCACTCATTGTGTGCTGGCTCACTCGCACATCATACACTGACTCACTTATCATGTGCTGACTAACACATCGTGCGCTGACTCACACATCATACACTCACTGAAGCTACTACTGACTCACTCATCATACGCTGACTCGCACATCATACACTCACTCACGCTGCTGCAGACTCACTCACACACCATACACTGGGAGTGTCGTGCTGCCATCTATGGCTGCAGGTTCTGTCGTACGTGTTATGTATATCGCTTATTGTTACATTTAAAATCACAGTTCCTATGATAACTGTTGTTACATTGTTCTGTAGCATTATTTTGGCAATTCGAAAACATATGGTTAATCTAAATTGTCTTATGGTTAATATTATTGGTTCTTTCGGTAAAGTCACGTAGAAGGGAAACAATAAAACAATTAAATATATAAAACAATTAAATTCTCATGAAGTTTCGACTGCAACACAAGCAATCATCATCAGGTGTGAAAACCACGGCAGTAAATTTGAAAAAAGTGGCGTTTTTTTTAACGTTAGCACCATGGAGAGCGATTTAACAGTTATTCAGATGGACGAGTCCATCTATTTTTATTTAAAGCTTTCGTGACTGCAGTAATTTATAATCTTAGCTCTTTTGGTAAAGTCACGTTGAAGGGAAACAATAAAATAATAAAATATATATAAACGTGACTTTACCGAAAGAGCTAAGAAAATGAGTCCATCTATGTTCGGAAAAAAGTAGGGGGAGACGAAAATAATGGATGTGGTCTGAAAACCACCGTAAGCGTGAACAATCAATTAAGACCCGAAATGGTTTAACAAATCCTTACAATGATTGCTAAGCCAGAATCCATCTTCTCGGTTGAAATTGTCTCTGTGTTTGTATATGTGGATAGCCTCACGAACGAATCTCTCATGGTAGCCAGATGGCTTGCAAAGAACCTCTGTCTTGGAGAAGTCAATGTCATGTGAGCCTACTGAATTATAACAGTGATCTGCCACGGCCGAGGTGTTGGTCCTACCGTGTTTTTAGGTCTGCTTTGTGTTCACGGATGCGGTCCGAGACATGTCGTTTGGTTTCTCCAATGTAACTACTACCACAGAGGCAACTTAGTTTGTAGACGCCAGGGTACTGTATGTCCGGAATCACATCTTTTACAGACGGAACCAGATCACGGATTTTATGTAATATGTTGAATCGGACCTGGATCTTGTGTTTATTCAAGATTTTGGATATCTTTTTTGTGATCCCCGCAATGTAGGGTAAAGTGATGGTTTTTAATGGCTCCTCAAGAGGGTCCTTCTTCATGGTTGGAGTGATAGCTTTGCGGATTGTGTAGTCGGAGTAACCATTAGCCTTAAGAGCTTGGTGTATGTGCTTGAGTTCACTGGCTATGTGTTCCTGGTCGGATATGCATTGGGCTCTATGGTGCAGAGTCTTGATGAGAGAATTATTCTAGGATGGATGGTGGTGAGAATCCGGTTTCAGGTAAGCATCCGTATGGGTAGCTTTCCTCCTGTAGACAGAGTGGCTCATTGAACCATCAGGTCTCTTTTTTTTATTAGAACATCCAAAAAAGGTAGCTTGCCATATTTTTCGACTTCCGTGGTAAATCTGATGGCTGGGTGTATGGTATTTGATGTGGTCGAAGAATTGGTCTAGAGCAGGCCGGCCATGTGGCCAGATGACAAAGTGTTATCCACGTACCTCTTCCATAAAGTTGGGCGCAGAGTGGCAGTCTGGATGGCGTCAATCTCAAATTTCTCCATGAAAATGTTGGCTACAACCGGAGATGGAGGGGAGCCCATTGGGGTGTCCTCTGTTTGTTTGTAGAAAGTTCCATTCCATGTGAAGTATGTATTGGTTAAACAGTGTCTCACCAGGGGGGGTACCTCAGTGTTTAGTCCTTGACGAACCAAGTCTTCAATGATTGCCAAGGTGTCAGGTACAGGAACTTTCGGGACTAAGGAAACTACTGGGGACAGGGAAATACCCTTGATTGTCGATACCAGGTGAGTAGAATTTTGTACCGCAGAGGTGTTTTTTCCAGTGAACGGCCGCAGGATTTCAGAGAGGAAACGAGTCAGTTTGTAGGTGGGGGAGTTGATAGTAGAGATGATGGGACGAAGGGGTGTATCTACTTTATGTATTTTTGGTAAGCCATATAATCTTGGTGGCCTGGCAGCAGAAGGTTTCAACAAGAACTGTTTGGTTTGATCAATTAATGCGGTTGAATCAGAAATGATTTTGTTGGTTTGTATGACGAGTCTGTTGGTGGGATCTCTCTTTATTTTTATATAACTACCATCGTTGAGTAATTCTTGAATTTTGTTGTTACATTCTATTTTATCCATGATGACAGTGGCATTGCCCTTGTCGGCGGAGAGGATGACAATGTCATCCCTCTTTTTTATTTATATAATTCAAAACGCTCATCTTTGTTGAGGTTGCTAGCTGGCATCTTAGCGTTTTTGAGGGTTGCAGCGATTTCAGATCTTGCTATGTCTGCAGCGATGTGACCCAGGCCCTTGAGAGCCACGTCTACTTGGGCAATGATATCATTAACTGGTATGTGTTTAGGTGTGACTGCAAAGTTTAGCCCTTTAGCTAAAACGGATTTCAGACCATCGGAAATAGAACAGTTACTTCGGTTAATTACGACTTTGTTAACGTCTAGCTTTTTGGTATGTGGGTCCGGTCTTTTGTTGGAGAGGTTAAATTTGGAAATCAGGTTGTCCTTACATTTGGTCGACATAGTGGCAGCTGAAAAGGCAGTCATATTGTCTACATGTTCCCAATCCGATGTGGACATTGTTGCCGTCAATGATAAGTGTAATTTGTAGAGTGTCTTGTCTAACTGATCTAGTTCGGTTCGTATAAGTCTGATTTTCTCTGAGATAAGAGCTAAGCTAGTTCTGGAAAGAATTCGTTTCGCATTAAAATAAGTTACAGCAGCAGAGGTCAGTGTAAATGCGATTGTTATTACCCCAGAGTCGCAGCATCTCTTCAGAAAGGCGAGAGACTCGATGAGCTGAGCCTTCTTATCCCAGACTTTGTTGAAGGATCTCAAAGCTATGTGGAAACCCTTCCCTTAGAGGCAGTTAAATTTTGATTTAAAGCTTTCTTGACTGCAGGGATTCATGTTCTTGGTTCTTTCGGTGAAGTCACGTAGAAGGGAAACAATAAAATAATAAAAATATATATAAAACAATAAAATTCTCACGACGTTTCGACTGCAACACAAGCAATCATCATCAGGTGTGAAAACCACAGCAAGAAAATTTGAAAAAAGTGGCGGTTCTTTTTTAATGTTAGCACCACGGAGAGCGATTTGGCAGTTATTCAGATGGACGAGTCCATCTATGTTCGGAAAAGAGGAGGGGGGAGACGAAAATAATGGATGCGGTCTGAAAGCCACCGCAAGCGTGAACAGTCAATTAAGACCCGAAATTTTTTATCAAATCCTTCCTTCATGAGACTATCCACATATACAAACACAGAGACAAATTCAACCGAGAAGATGGATTCTGGCTTAGCAATCATTGTAAGGATCGTTTTGTGTCGGTGGTTTTTGCATCGCATGTGTCTCTCTGGTGAGCTATCCCTGCGATCTGTGCTGTGTCGGTCGTATTTGAGTGGTGTGTGTCTCTCTCTGGCTTCGGGGTTGTCAGTCTCCCTTGTTTCCTGCTGCATCCGTATTTCTCCATCCCTTATCTTGAATTGCAAGGGGGTTTCTTCATTACATGTTATCAAGTCGTTAAGTAGTTTCTCTCGATGTGTCTCAATGTCATCGATACGGCTCTCCTCCCATGTGTCTCCCTGATTTGTCTGATCTGTAGCAGACCGGCCTGTACGTTTTAATACGAGTTCCCAATATCCCGCAATCCACTCAAAAATTCCTCTTGATCCGAGCATCTCTGGTATTTCACTTCAGAGTGCATATCAAAACAGTTGTATCACAGAATGCAGCCAGGTCGACTCGAGCTACTCTGGTATTCCACTTCATAGTGCATATCAAAACAGTTGTATCACAGAATGCAGTCAGTTCGACTCGAGCAAATAATTTTAATCTAACTATCTTTGTTATACTCTGCTACTCTGGTATTTCCCTTCAGAGTGTGTTTTGTTTGTTTTACGCCCGTTTACAATCACAAGACAATGTTAGTTCACAATACTTTGGTTAACACAACAGTGATTCATTCCTTAATTCATGCATAAACTGTCTGCGAGAGATCCCGGACGAGCCCCCACTTTGTTCTATATGCCGGGTATTGAAAATTTGAATGAAAATAAAAAAAATGTTAATAAAATTTTGAACAATGCGTAATTATCTGAAATTATGTAAATTTATGTAATTGTGCGCATAAATTATGCTGATTAGAGAGATGCTTGTATTAATTATGCGAATGTATGTGTTTATGCTAATGCGAGCCATTTTGATAATTAGGCCCTGCCTCGCTGACGAGGGTCGTATCATCAATCGGGATAAGACAACGAATTGTATGAAGTTATGCAGGTGTGCTGTAAGTATGCCAGATTAAATTCGGCTTCGTTGTCTAGGTTCATATTATCGATCGACATAATACAATTATTCTTGCTTTAACATTTACTGATCATGTATTAGTGTGTTTATGTCAGGTCTCCAAATTCTAATCTCAACGCAGGATACAGTTCTTATAAATAAGATTATTATGCATGAACTCAGGAAAGAAACACTCAAACACTTCTGTGTTAAGCAATTTTATTTCTAAACAAAACCTTAACACTTTAATATGGGATTCCCATGCTTAAACTTGTCAACACAGTACTCCAGGAGCTGTTCTCCTCATTGATCCATATGTTTAACCCTCAATGGTCGTTTGTTAACTGGGTAACAGTACAATCGATTATTCCTCAGAGTACGCGAGCATACACGGCGAGAGGAAAAGTCATTAAAAATCCATGCAACCATATTCATACGAAGGGCACTAAAGAAACATGTTCCGAAGGCAAAAGGAGTTATCAATTAATTCGTTTGTAAGATTATGCAATTAAAAAGAAAAAAACGAACGACTAAAATACTTCTAAATGACCGTATCCACGTAACTCAATGGGCAGCAATGTTCTTCACAATCAGTTGATATTTAATACGCCACCTTGGAATGGCAACCCATCTTGATTTGTCCCGATATGCGTGTTGTGTTTCTTCATAAAGCAGACGCCGGGTGATGCGTCGTGAGGGTGTGAGTGTGGGGGAGGGTCATGCAAACTGATTCGTTCTCGCTCTTGCTTGGGGTGTCGACTTAGCTGCCCGTCCGCTGGCAGATACAGGCTCTTTCCACTGCTGGAGGGGCTTCACCGCACGTTGCTTGTCCTTTAAGATGCTTGATCACGCTCGCCGCTGGTCCGCTGACACTCTTGCGGCTGGTCAGGCTCTTTCCCCTGCTGGATGAGCCGAGTCGGCACAACGCTTGTCCGCTGGCAGCTGGCACCCTTGCTTGGTTGCGCTGGTTGCGCTGGTTGTGCTGGTTGCGCTGGTTGCGCTGGTTGCACGCTCTCTCCTGCTGCGTGCTCCCCCGCAGTGGACGATTGCTTTCGTCGCTCGTCACTCTTTCTCTTGGCCTGCAGCTGCTGCTGGGAGCTGGCACTCGATGTAGAATAAAACTATTTTAGCGATACTTCGTCTTTCAGCTCTGAACTCACACTCGGTGACACATTGCTACTCTGCAGGCCTCGCCATCCTCGGTTGATTGCGGGGCCTACCCCAGAGCCTGCCGCTTTCCGCCCTCTTCTGTCGCTCGCCGAGCTGTCCCTTCAAGATGATGGTAGTCGTCTTCGGCCGCTGGATGCTGCGATCTCAATGCTGTCGTGTCTCTCTTTTTATGCCAAAATTTCTCCCTCTGGCTAGCCTCGTCACAAAGCACCGGATCTTTCTTTGATCACGCTCTGTGTTGTGGGGGGGGGGGGGGGAGGGTATGTGTGTCTATGTGTGTGTGTGTCATCCATCAAGTCATCTTTTCATCCGTAGATGCACACATGGCCCCTGCAATAAAGAGTAATTTCCCTCGCTCTGGTGTTACATTGTTTGCTATCCTGTGCTGTGGGAAGACAAAGATGGCCGGGAGACTCCTTTCCTATGGAACTCAGTCTATCTTGGCTGTGTAAGCCCGACCCATTTCGCCTCATCTCTTCTGGACAACCCTCAGTTCAACACTGCACAAATATTATTTGGTTTATGTTTCCCAAGATTTGTGATTTAATACCGTCATCACGACGCACTTCCTTGGGTTTATTAATTTTCGTCCCCCCGTCTGTATCCAGGGATCGGTGCTGTTATGCTTGAGTTATTATTGACTTACATTTTTTTGTCTTGAGTTTTAAAGGTAAGTTTCTTGACTGTTGGAATTCATATTCCTTGGTTTTTGTAAGGTCATGTAATAGCAAGATGTAATATAATTTAAGGTGAATAACGTTAGCATTAATATTATGTGTGACCCGCTACGTGGATTGTAGTCTGGTTTTTTCGTACTTCTGTTAATTAAAACTTGTCTGCCCGGTTTTCGTCTGATGTGTGTTTGTTCTGTTTGTGGTGATGAGATGTCTCCTCAAGGCCTGGCCCCTTCCTTCGCGGGGGGGGGGGGGGGGGGGCGTGTGTGTGTCTTTTTTTATTTGACTTTATGACTGACCCTTTCCGTTGGTGGGAGGGGAGGGTGTCAAAAAAAGGGGGGGGTTTCGTTTGTTTGTGCTCCCAGCGACCCAGCAAGTGATTAAAATAAAAATCGGCAAAATCATTATTAATATCAAAAACTAAAATGGAAAAAGGCCTATATACAACACTTATCATCGTGTGGAAATTTATAGCAGTAGCCAAACTACTCTAAACGCGTGACGTCGATTCTAAATTTGTAGGGGAAAAAAACGGAGGACCCGGAGAAAAATCATCCACGCGACCATGGGGAGAGATAAAGAGATGCAAACTCCAAATATACAACAGGTATTGTCAGGCTCGGGAATCGAACCCACGCCCTCCTGTATACCAGACGAGATCGTTAACATTTCCTAGCCACCGTGGAGTGGGTGGGTATGGTAGGTAGGGGTGGGCGACAATGAAACGAGCGAGCGGAAAGTTCACCACGGGAGCGGTGCCCTGGCGGTTGGCAAAGTGGCGAGAGGCGGTGAACAATTGGCGACGTCGCTCGAATGTTATCCGCACGAGCTCCTCTCCGCGTGAGTTTTAGCATGCCGCTGGTGGCCCTCGGATGTTTTTTTTTGTTCCACGGAGCGATGAAAGGAAATTACAGCGCAGCAAGGAGCTGCCAAAGTCATGCTGCTGTGTCGGCTTCGACTGAAGAAGAATCGTCTCCCCGGGGCTGCCGGATATAACGTGGCTGTGGGGAAACGCCAAGAGCTCCCCCCCCCCTCCCACTTGCCAATAATCTAAGAACGTTTATGGAACTCGCTCGTGCGCCCAGGATGAGTGGGATGGGAATTATATTGTTGGGTTGTTGTTGGTGTTGTACTTTTCCCCTTTTCACGGATTAGTTGTGCGTTCGTGTGTGGGTGTGTATTAGGTACTCACTAACAGCACTTAAGGCTATGCGAGGGATCTTTGTCTTTTGTTGGGTATCAACACTTGCCCCAACAGACTCTTAACGCTATACGGGGTATCTTTGTATTTGTGTATTGGTGTCTGGGCACGTGTGCGGGTGTGTTTGTGCATGTCTGTGAAGAGGAGCGACTCTCACAACAACGAGCAGAGCACAGGTCAGTTGAAACGCAGCAAGTTAGCACAGTGGGGGGCACAGGTGGTGCATCACTCATCTCAGTCACTCAACCCATGGAACCTGGGTCTTTCCCGTGACCTCCTGTCAAACAGTGAGAGCCTTCCACACTTAATGTGGCCTCAATGTGCACCTAGCCTGGCACAAGCACCGTGGTGACATCACCTCTACTTGCTGGCGAACGGCGATTGTCTATTGGAGAGGCGCAGTCGATACTAAAATACAGAGACAAACACACACGGGTCTTCCCCTCTCTCTCACACATGGCGGTGATGTGCGTGTCTTCCTCGAACGCTAGGGGACCGGATAAGCTCTCTGTACCAGCGTGGACGACCCCTCGTCCACAGAGGCAACTAGTAATTTAGCATTGAAATAGCTAAGGGATTAGCTTGTGCAAATACCTGAGGGATTAGCTTGTGACTGGTCACGGAAATGGCTATGTTAAAGTCAAAACCTACACATCCACAGAGGCAACGAGTAATTTAGCATTGAAATAGCTAAGGGATTAGCTTGTGACTGGTCACAGAAATAGATGTTAAAGTCAAAGCCTACACATCCACAGAGGCACCTCGTACATGGACGCCAAAGGGGGCTGCAACAACTCAACTGTCATACAGTAAAGCGATGTGAAAAACCTAATTCTAAATTACATCAATATAATAAATGTACTCAATATATTATTCAATAAGCTGAGCTATTAACATTAAATGGGTATACACGACACTATAGTGAATACCATATGGTAAACCAATACAAACTAAAATATAAACTACCTCAATGTTATATCACAATTTTATATGGTGAAAAAACGGGTGGATTCTTACCTTCCACTTCAGCACCACGGACAGCTACATTCAGACGGACGAGTCCATCCATGGTTGGAGCAGAGGAGGAAGGAGGGGAGAAACAGCTGCGAGGCACTGTTATACTCCATGTTATAAACCATACCATTAACCGTGGTGTGAAAGGTATTAAGAGTCAGTGCCAGCGAAAGAGCTGCGGTCTGAAGGTCCTCATAAAATACAATTAATTAAGAACCGAAATGGTTTAAAACATCTTTCCAATGGTTACTAAGCCAGAATCCATCTTCTCGGTTGAAATAGTCTCTGTGTTTGTATATGTGGATGGCCTCATGAACAAATCTCTCATGGTAGCCGGTTGGTTTTCAAAGAACCTCTGTCTTGGAGAAGTCAATGTCATGTGAGCCCACTGAATTATAACAGTGATCTGCCACGGCAGAGGAGTTCGTTCTACCGTGTTTCAAGTCTGCTTTATGTTCGCAGAAGCAGTCCGAGATATGTCGTTTGGTTTCCCCAATGTAGCTACTACCACAGAGGCACTTTAGTTCATAAACGCCCGGGTACTGTATGTCTGGAACAGCATCTTTTACAGATGGAACCAGATCACGGATTTTATGTACTGTGTTGAATCGGACCTGGATCTTGTTTATTCAGGATTTTGGAGATCTTATTAGTAACCCCTGCAATGTAGGGTAAGGTGATGGTTTTGAGTGGCTCCACAAGAGGATCCTTCTTCCTGACTGGAGTGATGGCTTTGCGGATTGTGTAGTCGGAGTAACCATTAGGTCTGAGAGAGCACCGGCCCGGGGAGAGTGGCGGGAAATCCGAGCCACCTGATTGGACGGGAGGCCAGCGGATCAGCGCCGATTTATCTTTGATGTAGAGTACAATAAAAAGGGTAGAAAAGGTAGGGAGAGTAGTTCGTGTTCTACTCAAGCCAGCACTCGGGGCGGTCTACTTCCCAGCCACTCGAACGTCCGTATGACGAGTCGAAGTGCAGCGAGGATCCGACCCAGCAGCTCCGTACGAGTCGAACCGTGAGTACCCAAGAGTGAGATATTGAGGCCATTGTGAGATTGTCTTAGGAGAGTGATTTGAAAGAGGCGATACAGATCGGGTCATAGACCATCGGGAGGTAGGTTAGACCTGCCCTGCTGACTCAAACTGACTCGGGTAATTTAACCTCGGACTCACTGAGAATAAACTGCTGGGGATCAATAAACTTTGTCGTGTGGTTTCTGCGAGGGTGGAACGGATGCATGTTGGTGTGCGTCGTTGTACCCTGTTTGTGCGTGAGGGTGTATTTACCCACGTGTTTGCGCTCGCCCATGCGTGTAGCTCGTGGTTAGAGTGTGTAGGTGGTGAGTGGCGGCGGACTCGTACAGGGGCACGTGAGATTACTCATACGCCCTTTCGTTTAACGTGTGCGTGAGGCTAACGGGCGGCATACACGCGAGATTATTCGTGCGGCCTTTTGTTTAGCGTGTGCGTGGGGTGAACTGGCGGCGTACCTGTGAGTTTGTTCATACAGCCCTTTAAATAAATCTCCGAGACAACCCCCCAATTGGCTGCGCGTGTGCGAGTGACGTCCCTGCTCTCTGACCCCCGACCCCGAGTCCCGCGCAAGCGATTGGTGCGTGGCACGGGAGAAGAGAGACGTCGGATTTCGAGTGAGTAGGTGTGAGTGAGTGTGCGCGGAGATTGCGTGAATTGATCTCAGGTAAATTTTGATTTAAAGCTTTCGTGACTGCAGTAATTCATATTCTTAGTTTTTTCGGTAAAGTCACGTTGAAGAGAAACAACAAAATAACAAAATATATATAAAACAATAAAAAATTCTCACGACGTTTCGACCATAACTCAAACGGTCATCATCAGGTGTGTCGGTTTGCATAAATTTATTTTGAAAACGGCATATTTATTTATATATATATAAAAAAATAACGTTTGCGTCACGCGCAACGATTGGCAGTTTGCCCAGGACTAGTCCATCTATTTTTTGAAAAGAGGAGGGGGGAGACAAAATTTGTTTTTATGTATGCTGTCTGAAAGCCAATGTAAGCGTGAACAATCAATCAAGAACTGAAATGATTTATCAAATCTTTCCAATGATTGCTAAGATAGAATCCATCTTCTCGGTTGAAATTGTCTCTGTGTTTGTATATGTGGATAGCCTCATGAACGAATCTCTCATGGAAGCCAGATGGCTTACAAAGAACCTCCGTCTTGGAGAAGTCAATGTCATGTGAGCCTACTGAATTATAACAATGATCTGCTACGGCCGAGGTGTTGGTCCTACCGTGTTTAAGGTCTGCTTTATGTTCACGAATGCGGTCCGAGATATGGCGTTTGGTTTCTCCAATGTAACTACTACCACAGAGGCAACTTAGTTTGTAGACACCAGGGTATTGTATGTCTGGAATCACATCTTTTACAGACGGAACCAGATTACGGATTTTATGTAATGTGTTGAAACGGACCTGGATCTTGTGTTTATTCAAGATTTTGGAGATATTTTTTGTGATCCCAGCAATGTAGGGTAAAGTGATGGTTTTGAAAGGCTCCTCAAGAGGGTTCTTCTTCATGGTTTGAGTGATAGCTTTGCAGTGAACTCAAGCACGTACACCAAGCTCTTAGGGCTAATGGTTACTCCGACTATACAATCCGCAAAGCTATCACTCAAACCATGAAGAAGAACCCTCTTTGAGGAGCCTTTCAAAACCATCACTTTACCCTACATTGCTGGGATCACAAAAAAGATCTCCAAAATCTTGAATAAACACAAGATCCAGGTCCGTTTCAACACATTACATAAAATCCGTAATCTGGTTCCGTCTGTAAAAGATGTGATTCCAGACATACAATACCCTGGTGTCTACAAACTAAGTTGCCTCTGTGGTAGTAGTTACATTGGAGAAACCAAACGCCATATCTCGGACCGCATTCGTGAACATAAAGCAGACCTTAAACACGGTAGGACCAACACCTCGGCCGTAGCAGATCATTGTTATAATTCAGTAGGCTCACATGACATTGACTTCTCCAAGACGGAGGTTCTTTGTAAGCCATCTGGCTTCCATGAGAGATTCGTTCATGAGGCTATCCACATATACAAACACAGAGACAATTTCAACCGAGAAGATGGATTCTATCTTAGCAATCATTGGAAAGATTTGATAAATCATTTCAGTTCTTGATTGATTGTTCACGCTTACAGTGGCTTTCAGACAGCATACATAAAAACAAATTTCGTCTCCCCCCTCCTCTTTTCAAAAAATAGATGGACTAGTCCTGGGCAAACTGCCAATCGTTGCGCGTGACGCAAACGTTATTTTTTTATATATATATAAATAAATATGCCGTTTTCAAAATAAATTTATGCAAACCGACACACCTGATGATGACCGTTTGAGTTATGGTCGAAACGTCGTGAGAATTTTTTATTGTTTTATATATATTTTGTTATTTTGTTGTTTCTCTTCAACGTGACTTTACCGAAAAAACTAAGAATATGATCTCAGGTAGCTAAGCGCCAGCCACGAGTCATGCCCCGAGGGGCCGCAGCGAAGGGGGGGGGGGGGGGAGTCGGTGAGCAGTAACCCTCCCCAGGACACGGAAGAGGGGAGCAGTGGATCCCACCTGAGCGAGGAGTCAGGGTTCAGCCTCCCCGACATCTGTCGCTCCGTATGAAGCTTCAGGTCTTCTCGGCCACGGTCATTCCCTCCCTTCTCTACGCTTGCGAAACGTGGACCCCCCTAATGGAGCATCTTTGCCGGTTAGAAACATCTAGACTGGCCTGCCTACGATCCATCGTGGGTTTAACCAGGCTGGATTGTGTGAGGAGCTCACAAATCCTTGAAAGATCTGGGCAAAGTCCCATCGGTGACCTCCTCCGGCAGGCAAGGAGTTATGTGGTACAGAAGGACGTAGAGCTGAGTGGACTTGCCGATGACTGGTACCAGCAGTGTCAAGATCGGCCTCTGTGGAGGAGGTTCGTGAAGGACGCTACTGGGCAGTTGGAGGCAGTCGCCCTCCAACAACAACGGAGGGTGGAGGAGCGACCCTCACAACAACGAGCGGAGCGCCGGGTGGCTAAAGCACAGCAGATTGGCACAGTAGGGGGCACAGGTGATGCATCTGCCAGTCATCTCAGTCATCTTAGTCAGTCGACCCGTGGCACTTGGGTCTGCCCCGTGACCTCCTGCCAACGGGAGTTCGACAATTCACGTGGCCTCAAGGTGCACATGGCCTGGCACAAGCGTCGTGGTGACGTCACCGCCACTTAGTGGCGAATGGCGGTTGTTGTTGTTGTGCGTGTGTGTGCACGTACGGTAGTGTAGCAGTTATTGTGCTGCGCTACGAAACCCGGCGTCCCGAGTTCGATTCCCACTCACGGCCACCAACACCAGTGGCGATTATCTGAACCGGTGCTGGGGCTCCGCTAGGTCGACTCAGCCTCAAATGAGTCCCCGGTGCGGTGTGTAGTAAACATCGCCACTGGGGAGGCGAATGCGACCGGATGTGGTGCTGGCCACTTGCCCACCTCGTGTGACACAGTGCCGTCCTTCACCGATCAAGGCCCAACAGCCTGTCAGGCTATTACGGGGGGGATCTTTGTCTTTGTGTGGGGACGTGCGTGACAGGAGCTTCCTGAACATTGGCCGCGCTCTGAGGAGAAGAGGCATTGATCATTTTAATTAGGGGTTGAACGCCAATGTCCCCAAGTTTATTGTACGAGACGTCTTACAAACGTGGAGCGTTCGTTCTGATCAATCGCTTGGCAAGCTCTCCACAGCGACGCGTTCCTGCTGCTGTTACCGCTGTTGCTGCTGTTTCTCCTGCTGTTCCAGCTGCTGTTCCTACTTATGTTCATGCTGCTGCTGTTCATGATGCTGCTGCTGATGCTGCTGCTGTTTCTGCCGCTGTTCAAACCGCTGTTCGTGCTGCTGCTGATCCTCCTGCTGCTGTTCCTGCTGTTGTTTCTGCTACTATTCATGCTGCTGCATGAGGTTCCCATAAACTAATTTCTTTAGGACAGTTTTTGTGTTTAGTTTGTTGTCCTTCCCCCATACCTCCGATTAGCACGGTTGGATACGTACGGTGGAAAATAAGTTTAACATGCATACATATATACATGCGTGTGGTTCAGGAGCCGTTTGTTACTGGCCGTTTAGCATCGCTTCATTGTCTTTGACGCCCATGTTAGAGAGGGGCGATCGTGACTGCTTGACAGCGCTGCAGGTCACGGGGACACGACACGGATTGATTGCCACGGATAAAGGGTTTGGGGTTGGGGTTATAGGTCACAAGAGCAGCTCTAATGGGTTTTTTTCAAGCGAGATTTGGGGTTTCTCTTGGGATAAGCATCGGGGGGGGGGCGGTCACGTGATCCCCCCTACCCACCCCCACCGTGCCCATTTCGCGGTATTCACCCTCCCGGATGAGCGTTCTCACAGATTGTTAAAACGCACCGCACACAAACAGACAGACATTGAGTAAGACGCACCTAATAATGTTCTACGAATTAAAGACAAAGATTCCCCGTATAGCCTGAACAGCGTTCACATGGGTATTGGTGTGAATCCATCTGCGCCATCTCATTGTGACGTTAATACATAAAAACACACGCACACATATCGACACATAAACACATAGGAACACTCACACACACAAGAAAAACCGCAATTCGCCACCAAGTGACGGTGACGTCACCACAGCGCCTATGCTAGGCAAGGTGCACTTTGAGGTCACGTGTAGTGTCGAAGATTCGCTGACAGGACAGATCCAGGTGCCACGGGTTGGCTGGCTGTGATGACCGGTAGAAACACCAACTGTACCTCTTGCTGTGCCAATTTGATGTATTTTAGTCGCCCAGCACTGCGCTCGTTGTTTTGAGCGTCGCTCCTCTGCCCTCCGTTGTTGCTAGAGGGCGACTGTCTCCAACTTCCCAGTAGCATCCGTCACGAGCCTTCTCCATCGAGGCCGATCTTGACACCGATGGTACCAGTCGTCAGAAAGTCCACTCAGCTCCACATCCTCCCATACCGCATCAGTCCATCTTTTCTCCAGCCAATGTCGTGCCCGTTTATCCCCTTTATGTGGCCAAACAGAAGCTTATTAGGCATGCGGTGATTGGGCATGCGGGCTACATGACTCAGCCAACGCAGCTTTGCCTGCGGAAGAAGCTCACTGATGAAAATGTGTTAAGACATTTCAAGGATTTGTGAGCTCCTCACACAATTCATCCTGGTTAAACTCTGGATGGATCGTAGGGAGGCCAGCCTGAATGCTTCTAACTAGCGCAGATGTTCCATTAGAGGGGTCCACGTTTCACATGAGTAGATACGGGAGGGCAGATCTGTGGCCGAGCAGATCTGAAGCTTCGTGCGGAGCGACAGACCAGATAGCTTCCACACAGCGTAACGCAGCCGATGAAAAGAGAATGCCGCCCGACTGATTCGGAGTGAGACCTCTGCTGTCAAACCGGAGCTGGCCTGCCTTACAAAGACAAAGATCCCTCATATAGCCTTAACATTCTGTTGGGGCAAGTGCTGTTAGCGAGCACCTACATAAACACGCACATGCCAGAACGTTAGACGCACCCACCTAAATGTGTGCCCGGTATGCAAATCTGATCTCTCACGCAGACAGGCGCACGCCGGCTGAACATCTCGCCACGGTGGCTAGCACTGGCGGAGCCAGTGAGGGGGGGCACGTGCCCCCCCCCCCCCCAATGATCCGATCGAAATCCCTAATTTGGATTGGATTATTGTGGTTTATTAATAATAAATCGGTATTTTGCGACCCCCACTGCCACTGTGTAGCATATTATTATGGGCCAGAGACTCTATGAGATGATAGGACATTAGTTTGAGTCCATAATTGGCAATTAGTAACGGCAAAGCAGTTATAAGTGACTCAGAATTGTGCGCAGTTGCGTATACAGTACACGACTTCCCTGAAAGCAAACACCTTCAGCAAGCGCGATGCCGATTACACAACGCGGTTTGAATTCGACCCTCGATCGACGGCTGGGCCATCGCCACACATGCGTCGAATAAAAAGCAAGGGACAAGTCCTTACTTACTAACAACTCCTCTATCATTTTTCATTGCTGGAGGCTCTGCCATTGGTGGCTAGGATATGTTAACTACCTCAGCTGGTATACAGGAGGCCGTGGGTTCAATCCAGCAGACCCTGACGCCTGCTGCTGTATAATTCGAGTTTTCGTCTCTCTCTCCCCGTGGTCGCGTGGATTTTCTCTCCGGGTTCTCCGATTATTCCCCCTCCGCAGTATTTGTCTGCTACTATAAATGTCCACACAGTGATGATGATAAGCCACTATGTTGAGCTAAAATTTGTGATAGCCAGGTCGCTTCTAAAAAAGAGCTACATACAGTGAGGGAAAAAAGTATTTGATCCCCTGCTGATTTTGTACGTTTGCCCACTGACAAAGAAATGATCAGTCTATAATTTTAATGGTAGGTTTATTTGAACAGTGAGAGACAGAATAACACCAAAAAAATCCAGAAAAACGCATGCCAAAAAATGTTATAAATTGATTTGCATTTTAATAAGGGAAATAAGTATTTGACCCCTCTGCAAAACATGGCTTAGTACTTGGTGGCAAAACCCTTGTTGGCAATCACTGAGGTCAGACGTTTCTTGTAGTTGGCCACCAGGTTTGCACACATCTCAGGAGGGATTTTGTCCCACTCCTCTTTGCAGATCTTCTCCAAGTCATTAAGGTTTCGAGGCTGACGTTTGGCAACTCGAACCTTCAGCTCCCTCCACATATTTTCTATGAGATTAAGGCCTGGAGACTGGCTAGGCCACTCCAGGACCTTAATGTGCTTCTTCTTGAGCCACTCCTTTGTTGCCTTGGCCGTGTGTTTTGGGTCATTGTCATGCTGGAATACCCATCCACGACCCATTTTCAATACCCTGGCTGAGGGAAGGAGGTTCTCACCCAAGATTTGACGGTACATGGCCCTGTCCAAGTTGTCCTGTCCCCTTATCAGAAAAACACCCCCAAAGCATAATGTTTCCACCTCCATGTTTGACGGTGGGGATGGTGTTCTTGGGGTCATAGGCAGCATTCCTCCTCCTCCAAACACGGCGAGTTGAGTTGATGCCAAAGAGCTCCATTTTGGTCTCATCTGACCACAACACTTTCACCCAGTTGTCGTCTGAATCATTCAGATGTTCATTGGCAAACTTCAGACGGGCATGTATATGTGCTTTCTTGAGCAGGGGGACCTTGCGGGCGCTGCAGGATTTCAGTCCTTCACGGCGTAGTGTGTTACCAATTATTTTCTTGGTGACTATGGTCCCAGCTGCCTTGAGATCATTGAGAAGATCCTCTCGTGTATTTCTGGGCTGATTCCTCACCGTTCTCATGATCATTGCAACTCCACGAGGTGAGATCTTGCATGGAGCCCCAGGCCGAAGGAGATTGACAGTTCTTTTGTGTTTCTTCCATTTGCGAATAATCGCACCAACTGTTGTCACCTTCTCACCAAGCTGCTTGGCAATGGTCTTGTAGCCCATTCCAATCTTGTTCCTGACATCCTTGGAGAGCTCTTTGGTCTTGGCCATGGTGAAGAGTTTGGAATCGGATTGATTGATTGCTTCTGTGGACAGGCGTCTTTTATACAGGTGTAGTGGAGTATGAAGGTGTGTTGTGGAAACTGCGTGATTGCATGATCACACGGACAGTGGGTTATCTTGGGTCAGCCTGTGGAGAAGGCGAAAACAGTGTGGGTCATGTTAGGACAGCCAGGTGCAAAGGCTGGGATGATGAGGTAACGGTTGGGCCAATTAAGCCAGAGGATCAGCAACGGCGGTGATTGGCTGTGGCTGTTGTCAAGGGCGAGGAGGCGTCGAGATGTCTGGAGAAAGGCAGGTGTTTGAGGACGCGAAGCGTGCGGAGGCACGCGGGCCAATTAATTAGCAATAATGAGAATGGTGATAAATTGGGGGGAGACACACAGAGAGCAGGGAGTTGGAGTTGGGAGCTGGACGAGGAAGACGTGGATTTTGGAAACAGAGTCTGGAGACAGAGTCTGGAGACAGAGTCAGGAGACAGAGTCTGGAGACAGAGTCTGGAGACAGATGAAGTAGTTAGCAGCGGAGCGAGCATAGCGGTAGCGGAGCTGAAGACGCTGTGTGCGGAGTTGCTGAACGTGAAGTCGCTGAGTGCGAAGCAAGTGAAGTGATAGTGGGGAGACAAGGTGGTGAGCGAGACGAGCGGAGCACGGCGAGCGAGCCGTGGTGACCAGGATATTGTGGAGTGTGGAGGACATGTTGAATGTTGTAAATAAAACGGTGTTCGAAGAAAGACAGAAGTTGTCCGCATAAAGTCGAACACTACACAGGTAACAAGCTGAGATTAGGAGCACTCCCTTTAAGAGTGTGCTCCTAATCTCAACTCGTTACCTGTGTAGTGTTGTAAGGACGAGCAGACTTCTTAGGAGGCACACTCTGTTTATTGTATTATTTCCTTATATAATGCTTAACACACACAGAGGGATATACGGTCCCCTCACCCGATACCCTAGGGAGGTACAGCCTCCGGACTTGGCGGGACTCACACATCTACCGCTAACCTCCTTGATACCTAAGGAGGTACAGCCTCCGGACTTGGCGGGACTCACACGTCTACCGCTATCCTAGTCCTCCGGCTAGGACCTAGGGGAGGCTATCTGACCCACCGCTGGCCCGGTGGGTCCTGACCACTGAGTATGCCGAGCCTTAGCCCTTAGAAGGGCTGGAAGGCTGGTCCAGGGTCCTAGCTAGGCTCCAGCCCAGTCTTCTGTCTTCGTGTAGGGAGAGAACTCCCCGAGGTCCGTTGGGTCAGCCATCTTATACTCCTTCGTGGCCAGGAAGAATCGATCATACATTCCCACGTGGAACCGTCTGATTGGTTCATACCAAACCTTGGCTACGATCCGTTTCACCTCAACTGACCCCAACTGTTGTACCCAGGGGTAATGCTGCACTGCCCTGGTGGCAATGCAGGTTACGCAACAGCGCGTAGTTAACACCTCTACACCTGTATAAAAGATACCTGGGAGCCAGAAATCTTTCTGATTGAGAGGGGGTCAAATACTTATTTCCATCATTAAAATGCAAATCAATTTATAACATTTTTGAGATGCGTTTTTCGGGATTTTTTGTTGTTATGCTGTCTCTCACTGTTCAAATAAACCTACCATTAAATTATAGACTGATCATTTCTTGGTCAGCGGGCAAACGTACAAAATCAGCAGGGGATCAAATACTTTTTTCCCTCGCTCATTGGGCCGTACCTGGTAAAATAATGTCAATATAATACGAATATGCCTCAAACGAATCGACGCACATAAACAACGCACACACCGGATTTTTAGACACACCCAAGGGGTCGGCAACCCAAAATAAAATTTTTGAACTTGATGTGATTATATGGTTTTCCCCTTTTTTCTGGCAACAAAACAGTTGTGTTAAGATGTTAAAACACCAAACTGAAACCTTTTACAATGAATCATGTCTGCATTAACCACAATGCTTGTGGTCAGTCACGTAGAAATAATAAATAACAATAAAATTACATAATAGCATACGACGTTTCGATTGCAACGCAAGCAATCATCATCAGGTACAGAAGAGCTAAATTTAAGAGAGAGAGGAAGCACAGAACCGCAGATGTATATACAGACACCTAAGTAGAGGGAATTAACACAGAGACACAAAGAGAGACACAACGTATGGAGCACAGAGAGATTGGGTCTCTGTGCTGAGGCCTTAGCATGTAGGGGAGACAAGGAGAGATGGAGAAGCACATCAAATCGAACACGATTTAGTAAAATTTGGAAACAATATAATGCAACACAGAGGGTCGGTCAAAACACAATTAACGCATGGTCTGGTTGATTACGTTATTTCAAAGATTGCTAAATTATAGGTTAAGTGTTAAAATTTGAGAGAGAGATAAGAACCTATATACGGAGACACAAAAACAGACATATAAGTAGAGAGAGAAGAAGCAGAGACACAGAGAGGAATATAATACAATACAGCGTAGATAACAGGCCAACATAACAGTCAACACTCTACCTGGCTGATTACGTTCCTCTAAGGATTGCTAAATTTAAGAGAGTGATAGAGTACAGATCGCAGACACATATATAGACATCTAAGCAGAGAGAGTTAGCACAGAGACACACAGAGAGAGACACACACATGGGACACAGTGAAACAGTGCCTCTGTGCCAAAGCCTTAAATAGAGGGAGAGGGGGGGGGCGGAGACTGAGAGATAAAGGGATACAAATTAGCAGGGACTGACTTGGAGCAAGTGGAGGCACACCACACACATGTCGCCGCAGCGTGGGGAGGGGCACAAAATCAGCATGCCCACTGGGACTGCGGAGAGAGACAAGACACATACACGTAGACACAAAGGCAGAAACACAGGTAGAGATAACACAGAGACGCAAACTTAAGTTAAGTGTGACATTTGAGAGAGAGACAAGACACATACACGGAGACACAAAGGCAGATACACCAGCAGAGACAACGCAAAGACACAGACTTGATACCTCCCCGTAGAGGTGGTTTAAACTTGATTCGGCGCTTTCGTGACTGCAGGAATTATCTTTGTTTTTTTTCGGTAAAGTCACGTGTAGAAATAAGAAATAATAATAAAATTACATAATAGCATACGACGTTTCGATTGCAACGCAAGCAATCATCATCAGGCTCAGAAGAGCTAAATTTAAAAGAGAGGAAACAGAACCGCAGATATATACAGTAGAGAGAGTTAACACAGAGACACAAAGAGAGACATGCAGTGTGTGTCTCTCTTTGTGTCTCTGTGTTAACTCCCTCTACTGTATATATATCTGCGGTTCTGTGTTTTCTCTCTTTTAAATTTAGCTCTTCTGTGCCTGATGATGATTGCTTGCGTTGCAATCGAAGCGTCGTATGCGATTATGTAATGTTATTATTATTTCTTATTTCTACACGTGACTTTACCGAAAAAAAACCAAAGAGTAATTCCTGCAGTCACCAAAGCGCCAAATCAAGTAAAAAAAAACATACTTTGATAATATATGTGGCATTGTCCTTGAAACTGATTGGTCCACACCAGAGACGGCTTTCTTTCCAAAAAAAACCCTCAGTATTTCAAGAGCCGCAATGCAATATGACTACAAGAGGGTGATGGTGCTTTATAAATAATGACACAGAGGTTTCCGACCCCCTGAGTTAGAGGGCCTGGCTAGAGAGGTCCTCTCTAGCACTCTCTAGCCAGGCCTTCTCTAGAGAGACCCTCTCTAACCCTGTCTAACGCGGCCCTCTCTTGAGAGGGCCGGGCTAGAGAGGGTTTCTCCAGAGAGGGCCTCTTTACAGAGCTTCCTCTTCTACCAGCAGTGACGTACGCGAGCACTCCCAAGGGCTGCGCCTTCATCCCTTGCGCTGTCCCAGTCCACGAGCGGAGCGCCTGTGTTGGCCTTAGACTCGGCGGGGGGAGGGGGGCCTCCTCGCCCCCTCGATGTTGAATGTTTAATGCATTCATTGTCGTGCGCGTTCAATCACAGCCGCCAACACGTTTACGCAACACGCGCAACACACGTGTGTGTTGTGCGTGTTTATGGCTGTGTTTGTTTATGCGCTTGTGCGTGTGTTTTACTGAGCGGTAGTATAGCGGTTAGTGCGTTGCGCTAAGAACTCGGCGACGCGAGTTCGATTCACTCTTACAGCCAATGCCAGTGACGATTATCTGAACCGGTCCTGGGCCTCCCCGAGGTCGACTCAGCCCCCGTATAGCCAGGCTGTTGGGCAAGTGCTGTTCGCGAACACCTCACACACAGACACACACAGGCACACACACACGCAGAAACAGACACACACACAGACGCATGTATACACAGACACACAAAGAGGCACGCATGGACACAGACACACACAGGCACACACACACACAGGCAGAGAGCGAGATAAGGCGCGGCGTGTAGAGCCATGCGTGAAATCGGTCGTGCTCATGGTACGACTCCCTGGCTGCCAGAGTCCGTGTGGACCGCGCGGTGCGAGCCCGGTCTCGACATCGTGAACTCACACGCACAGGCAGGCACACAGACAAAGATCTCCCGTGTAGCACTGATGAACGCTGGCACGGCACACGAGGGGGTTGGTGGCTAGCACCACCTTTGTCTCCCCAGTGGTGATGTTTATGCACCGAGCCAGGTACTCATTTGACGCTGAGTCGGGACAGATAATAATCGGTCCCGATAATCGTCACTGGTGTTGGCCGTGAGCGGGAATGGAACTCGGGTGGCCGGGTTCGTAGCGCAGCGTAGCGCTAACTGAAGCACAGGCACGAGACAAACAATGACGCGAAAATATGTACGCAGAGAAATAAATACTCAGCGACCCACCCACACAGAGACACACACAAGGATACGTATAGGCACACTTTTTATTTTCCCAGGTAAGGTCCACTGAGCTCTGCAGCTCTTTTTTAGATGTGGCGCATCATCATCACCACCACGTGTAAATGTCAAGTGGCGTATCATCATCATCACCACGTGTAAATGTAAAGTGACGTATCATCATCATCACCACGTGTAAATGTGAAGTGACGTATCATCATCACGTGTAAATGTCAAGTGGCGTATCATCATCACCACCACGTGTAAATGTGAAGTGACGTATCATCATCATCATCACGTGTAAATGTCAAGTGGCGTATCATCATCACCACCACGTGTAAATGTGAAGTGACGTATCATCATCATCATCACGTGTAAATGTGAAGTGGCGCATCATCATCATCATCACCGCGTGTAAATGTGAAGTGGCGTATCATCATCATCATCACCACGTGTAAATGTGAAGTGACGTATCATCATCATCATCACGTGTAAATGTGAAGTGGCGCATCATCATCATCATCACCGCGTGTAAATGTGAAGTGGCGTATCATCATCATCATCACCACGTGTAAATGTGAAGTGACGTATCATCATCATCACCACGTGTAAATGTGAAGTGACGTATCATCATCATCATCACCACGTGTAAATGTGAAGAGGCGTATCATCATCATCATTATCACCACGTGTAAATGTGAAGTGGCGCACCATCATCACCACGTGTAAATGTGAAGTGACGTATCATCATCACCACGTGTAAATGTGAAGTGGTGTATCATCATCATCATCACGTGTAAATGTGAAGTGACGTATCATCATCATCATCACGTGTAAATGTCAAGTGGCGTATCATCATCAACACCACGTGTAAATGTGAAGTGGCGTATCATCATCATCATCACGTGTAAATGTGAAGTGACGTATCATCATCATCATCACGTGTAAATGTGAAGTGGCATATTATCATCACCACGTGTAAATGTGAAGTGGTGTATCATCATCATCACCACGTGTAAATGTGAAGTGGTGTATCATCATCACCACGTGTAAATGTAAAGTGGCGTATCATCACCACGTGTAAATGTGAAGTGTTGTATCATCATCACCACGTGTAAATGTAAAGTGGCGTATCATCACCACATGTAAATGTGAAGTGGTGTATCATCATCACCACGTGTAAATGTGAAGTGGAGTATCATCATCACGTGTAAATGTATAGCAGCAGCCAAATACTCTGAACGCGTGTCGTTGATTTTAAATGTGGAGGGAAAACCAAAGGACCCGGAAGAAAATCCACGGGGAAAAAGAGACGCAAACTCCAAATATACGGCAGGCGTCTGGGTCTGGATCGAACCCACGCGCTCCTGTATACCAGGAGAGGCAGGAAACATTTCGCCACCGCGGCGCCACCCACAGACAAATATCCCCCGTATAGCCTTAACAGACTATTGCGGCAAGTGCTATGAGCAAGTAGCACCTATTAAAGTTGGCACGGCATACGAGGGGGTGTGGATGGCCAGCACCACGCCCGGCCAATAGACTTAACACTGCCCATAAACCCAACACTGCCCATAGATCCAATACAGTCCATAGACCCAACACTGCCCATAGACTCAACACTGCCCATAGACCCAAAACTGCCCAAAGACCCAAAACTGCCTATTTTAATGAACAGTGCCCATAAACCCAACACTGCCCATTGACCAAACACTGCCTATCGATCGAACATACGGATCCGAATAAGAACCAGAATATGTATTTATATTGGAGGAAGAATCCGCTGAGCTATAAAACTATTTTTCACAGATGTCTAGTAAAAGGGCACTGGGTCGGAACATTACAACAACAAATGATACGAAAGCACGATCGGAGCGCAAAGTATAATACATGTAAACAAATCACTTAAAAAATACATACAAAACTAAAAATATTATGTTTTACTTAATCAGGTAAAGCCCACTAAGATAAGCTTTTTTTCGGAAGCGACCACATCACAATTGATGGCTAATCATAACGTCAACATTTACAGCAGCCAAAAAATGTATTACTCTAAACGCGTGACATCAATTCTACATTTGGAGGGAAAACTGTAGAACACAGAGATATATACGCGAACACGGAGAGAGAGAGAAAGAGACACGTTAATTCCGAATATACAGCAGCAGTCAGGGCTAGGATCGAACATACGCCCTCTTGCATACCAGGCGAGGTCGTTAACATCTCCTAGCCACCGGACACAAGCCACTTTGGATGTCCATAGATGGCTGTCCTCGGGGCCCTGGGCCAATCACTGCCTCTCGCCGTGTTGCAGGGTATCTGTGAAAAAGACAGCTTCATAGCTCATCGGATTCCTCCGGAATAAATAAATATTCTGATTCTGTATGCAAGGCCTCGGCCATGAGTTATTATCTGCTGTCACCGTTCCCCGTTATTAATCAAAAAAGGTCGCAATACGAGCTTTGGCTAAATTTTTCCCCTTCTTTAATAGAGAAAGCATATTTATTTAACACATGATAATGAATCAATGCATCTTCCACACCGTGCAACACGTATATTTATTTTATGGAAGAGGCTGTATTTCATTAATATTTTATGAAACGGTAATTTTTTTTAATGACATTTTTTTGACACATCCCATCAGCCACAAACAAGCCCCTGCTTTTGAGGAGGGCAGCTTCTCAGCAGAATAGATTTTTGTTCGACCACGACTCTAGGGCTGGTTTCGATATTTAGTGGCTCATCAGCAGCTGTCAAGATTTGCAGATACAGTATATGAAGGAGACGTATACTCCGATTATTTATATTGTTTATCTGGTCATAGAGAGGGGACCGTAAAGCTTGGGAAATTATTTGTTAGCACTGGCATCACCACTGGTCTGGCTCATGCTGCCTCTCTCCGCGTGGTTTGTCGCTTCTCCTCGTCTCCTCCCTCTGAGTCCCCCCCCTCTCTGAGTCGTCCTCTTGCTCAATCTGAGTCATCCTCGCCTCTCTGCCTCTCTGAGTCGCCCTCTCTGTCTCTCTCTGAGTCGTCATCTGTCTTTCTCTCTGAGTCGTCCTCTCTCTCTTTATGAGTCATTCGCTCTCTTTCTGAGTCATTCTCTCTCCTTGACGGGGGGCTTACCTTAGGAGTCCCCGAGCGGGATCGTCTGGACAGCCCCGTCACCCTGCAGGAGCTCCACACCGCTGTGAAAGGGCTCGCAGCTGGTAAAGCCCCGGGGATTGACGGCCTGCCAGTTGAGTTTTATGCGGCCTTCTGGGATGAGCTTGGCCCTCCACTACTGCAATTGTTCACGGAGAGCCTGCAGAAGGGTGAACTCCCACAGAGCTGCAGAAGAGCAGTGGTCTGCCTGCTTCCCAAGAAGAGGGACCTGCGCCTCGTCGAGAATTGGTGACCCATATTCTTGGTTCATTCGGTAAAGTCACGTAGAAGGGAAACAATAGAATAATAAAAATATAAAACAATAAAATTCTCACGACGTTTCGACTGCAACACAAGCAATCATCATCAGGTGTGAAAACCACAGCAATTTTTCTTTCGTTTTTTCGGTAAAGTCACGTAGAAATAAAAAATAATAAAATAACATAATAGTGTACGATGTTTCGATTGCAACACAAGCAATCATCATCAGGTACAGAAGAGCTAAATTTACGAGAGAGAGGAGACACATAACCGCAGATATATATACAGACACAGATACAACAGGGGATACAGAGAGAGAGAGACGTGGGAGCACACTAAATCAAACAGGTTTTAGCAAGATTTGGAAACCATATAACGCAACACAGACGGTCGGTGAAAACACAATTAACGCAGGGTCAGGTTGATTACGTTATTTCAAAGATTTCTAAATTGTAAGTTAAGTATGGAATTTAAAATAAAAAAAATATACAGACGAGTTAGCACAGAGACACATGGAGAGAGACAGGCACACAGTGAAGCATCATCTCTGTGTCAAGGTTTTAAATAGACAGAGAGGGCGGGGCTGAGATGTAATGGGACAACAAATTCTAGCGCGGCCTCGAGGGCCAAAGCAGAAACGACACATGCTCGGCGAGACAATGGGACACAAATTAGCATGAAGCATGCAGCAAGGGGCGGCGCGGAGCCAGCAGAGGAAACGGCACACACTCGGAAACCCAAGGCACAAACACAGGCAGAGACAACACAGAGACACAAACCTATGTCAAGAACACAAAGGTACAGACACAGATACAACAGGGGATACAGGGAGAGAGAGGCGTGGGAGCACACTAAATCAAACAGGTTTTAGCAAGAATTACATCTCAACCCTGCCCTCTCTGTCTATTTAAAACCTTGACACAGAGATGATGCTTCACTGTGTGCCTGTCTCTCTCCATGTGTCTCTGTGCTAACTCGTCTGTATATTTTTTTTATTTAAAATTCCATACTTAACTTACAATTTAGAAATCTTTGAAATAACGTAATCAACCTGACCCTGCGTTAATTGTGTTTTCACCGACCGTCTGTGTTGCGTTATATGGTTTCCAAATCTTGCTAAAACCTGTTTGATTTAGTGTGCTCCCACGTCTCTCTCTCTCTCTGTATCCCCTGTTGTATCTGTGTCTGTATATATATCTGCGGTTATGTGTCTCCTCTCTCTCGTAAATTTAGCTCTTCTGTACCTGATGATGATTGCTTGTGTTGCAATCGAAACGTCGTACACTATTATGTTATTTTATTATTTTCATTTCTACGTGACTTTACCGAAAAAACAAAGAGTATTTACCGAAAGAACCAAGAATATTAATCCCTGCAGTCACGAAAGCTTTAAATCAAAATTGGTGATCCGTGTCCCTCCTGTGCACCGGCTACAAAATCTTCTCCAAGGTTCTGGCAAACCGTCTCAAGACAGTGTTGGGTCAGCTGATCCTGCTGGAACAGTCGTATTGCATCCCCGGATGGTGCATATACGACAACATCGGTACGGTCAGAGACATAATCTCCCTTGCAGAAGCGCACAACATGGACTTGGGCCTCCTCTTCTTGGATCAGGAGAAGGCCTTTGATAGGGTGAGCCACGAGTACTTGGACATGCTCCTAACGTCGCTTCGCTTCGGCCAGGCCTTCATCTCGCACGTTAGGCTCCTGTACACAGGGGGCACATCCAGCCTCTTGAAGATAAACCAGCAGGTCGGCGCCCCTTTCCCTGTGACGAAGGGGGTCAGAGAGGGATGCCCCCTATCGGGGCTGCTGTACACCCTGTTCATTGAGCCACTGCTACGCCACCTCAGACGAAATCTCTCTGGCCTCAAGGTCCTGGGACCTGAGAATGGGGTCGTCAAGCTCTCGGCTTACGCAGACGACGTCATGAGTCGTGCTCAACGACGCGCATGACGCCTCCGCGCTCTGCCAGGCGGTTGCAGTGTACGAGAGGGCCTCCTCCGCAAGGGTCAACTGGGCCAAGTGCGAGGCCCTATATTTGGGGTCACGTAGCGGCGTTCGCTCTGTGCTCCTCCCAGGAGGAGTCAGGTGGTAGGCCGACGGAGTCAAGTACCTGGGGGTTTACCTCGGGAAACCATGCGTCACTCTGAACAACTGGACCGAGCTGGCCGACACAATCGAGACTAAATTACTGACATGGGCACGCCTCACTCTGCAGTTGTCTTTCAGGGGCCAAGTGCTCTGGTAGGTCGGCTAGGTTGGCGCTAACGCCCTGGCAGCATCCGTGCTGTGGCCCAAGACCAAGGCCCTCCAGCCTCCTGCTTGGCTACTCACCTGAGTCAACCACTCAATCGCGCACTTCGTCTGGCATGGAAAGCACCGGCTCAGGCCGGGCGTTCTCTGCCTGCTGGTGGGCGAGGGTGGCCAGGGTCTGGTGGACGTCGCCGCCAGGGTAACGAGTTTCAGGCTCATGGCCGTCAGGCGGCTGCTGTACGACCAGGAGGAGCTACCCTGGAAGTCGCCGGCCTTCGTCCTGCTGGGGAATGCAGGGGGGTCCCTGGGGTACAGAAAGGAGCTCTTCCTGATGGACCTGAGCCTGGTCGACTACACGAGGCTGCCAGGTTATCACCAGAGCCTCTTGGACGCGTGGCGGATCTTCGAGTGGAGCAGAACACGCGCGCCCTATGACCCCGCGCAGTTCCTGAACGAGCCCTTATTCTGCAACGGCCCCTTCCAAAGGATTAGAGGAGAGAGGACCCTGGCCCTACGCCTCACATCAGCAGGGCTGCGGACAGTCTTCCACCTCGTGCACGCCCACCAGCGCAAGTGGAAGACGGCAGCTGAGATTGTCAGCACCGCTAGGGGACTCCGCTCCGTGCTCGCTGGGGAGAAGCTGTTGTGGGACGTGTTCCATGCCATGAAGGAGCTGCGCCTGAAGCTGGAGGCGCCGGGGGATGGTGGCGGCCCTCCCCCCTCCTCCTTCCCGGAGTTGTGCTTCTCCTGCGCGCAGCCCCCTGGCCACAGCGACTCTGGCAAGCTCCTGAAGTTCCAAGGCTGCAGGAATGTGCCCCTGAAGAGCACCCCGAACAAAGCGCTCTACACGTGCTGTGTCAAGGTGCTGCATTCCCGGGACCTGGCCGACCTACCGGACACAAAATGGAGAGACCATTTCTCCCCCCTCATTGCGGCCGCCCCCCAGTGGAAACAAATGTACAAGTCTCCCATAGCCAAATGCTGCGGTGACCTCCAGTGGAGGTTGGCACACTGCACGTTGCCATCGGCCGTGTGGCTCAGCCGAACCTCGCCGGGGGTACCAGACTTGGGCATTTCCTGCGGTGCCAGGGAGGATCTGCCCCACCAATACTTATGCTGCCAGCACCTCAAACCAATGTTCCGCCTTTTGGGAGACATCTTCAGGAGACTGGGGGTGCCCGTCTACAACAGCAGCTCCGTATATGGGGTGCCTTACCTGGCATAACAAGCGCCATGGCCTCGCCAACTTCGCCTGTGCTCAGGCGAAGATGGCGCTGTACAGAACGAGAAAAAAGATGCTGGAAGGTGACACTGACGGCTGCTCTGTGCTTCCAGTGTTCAGAGGCTTGCTTAAGGCGCGGCTCTGGCTGGAACACGCATACCACACACATGTCGGTGATGTGCGCGTCTTCCTCAAACGCTGGGGGGCCGGAAAAACCCTCGATACCAGCGTGGACAGCACCCTCATGTTCACCTTCTGAAGCGCTCGCTCGTCGCAATGGCTCACGCGATGACCACCACCACGTGACTTTTATTTTGTGTTGTGCGTGTCGCATTTAGCGCCACAGCGCGTGGATTTATAGCGTTTGTTATTTGTTTGCTGGTGACTGTATTTCGTATCAGAATCGCCTCCAGTGCTGTTGCTGCTGGCGGAAATAAAGTTGTTTAAAAGTCTCCGAGTCATCTCCTCCTCTCTCATTTTCTCTGAGTCGCCCTCTCTCTCTCTCTCTGAGTCGTCCTCTCGATCAATCTGAGTCGTTCTCTCTCTCTGAGTCGTCTTCTCTCTCTCTCTCTCTGAGTCACCCTCTCTCTGAGTCGCTCTCTCTCTCAGTCGTCCTCTGTCTGTCTCTCACTCGGGGTGAGATAAATCTGTGTAGCGTTGCGCTACGAGCTGAGATTATCAACATTATTCATAACTACTATAATTCATGATTAATCATAATATTAATGATTAATAATATTTATAATATTATTCTGCGCTGCTGCAGCATTCTGCCCGAGGCGATGTCGCTAAAGCCACTGAACGTGCCCACAGCCACGAAGCAGAATGCAAATCGAGAATTCAAGTCCCGTACGCTGTCTCAGCAAACACTCATTATATCATCCGTATGTATATAGGCACAAAAGACAAACATCCCCGTATAGGCTATTAACAGACTGTTGGGGAAAGTGTTGTTAGCGAGTAGCACCTATGAAGACGGCACGGCACACGAACCGGTATGGGTGGCCAGCACCACGCCCGGCCGCCTTTGTCTTCCCGGGTGGTGATGTTTACACACAACCTATTGGAGGCCCATGACCGGTTCAGATAATCCTCACTGGTGTGGGTGGCCATGAGCGGGAAACGAATTCGGGTCGCCGGGTTCGTAGCGCAGCGCACTAACCGTTACACTCCCGCTCCCCATGTGTATATAGACACATACACACACATACGTATAGTATATGGACTCTCCGGGAGGGTGAGTGAGTGCGTATAGCTATTGTGGGGAGCAGTGGCGTAGCAGTTAGTACGCTACTATTACGAACCCGATGACCCCGAGTTGGATTCCTGCTCACGGCCACCAGTGACGATTATCTATATCGGTGCTGGCCTCCCATAGGTCAACCCAGCATCAAATGAGTACTTGGTGGCAATGTGTAAAAACTTCGCACACAAGGGAAACAAAGGCGACCGGGCGTGGTGCTGGTCATCCACCTCATCGTGTGCAGTTCCGGCCATCATAGGTGCTGGCTAACAGAACTTACACCAGCAGTATGTTAAGGCTATAGGAAGAGGATCGTTGACTCCCAGCAATAGAGCGCCACGTCTTAGTTGCGCAACATTAGCGAGATGTTAATTACCTTGCCTGGTATACAGAAGGTCGTGGTTTCGATCCCAACCCTGACGCATTTTGTATATTTGCAGTTTGCTTCTCTCTCTCCTCGTGGTCGCGTGGATTTTTCTCCGGGTTTTCCCTCCACCTTTAATTATAATCAACATCACGTGTTTAGAGTATTTTACTGATTCTATACGTGTCCACGTGATAAGCCACTTCGTTGAGCTATCATTTGTGGCCAGGTCGCTTCTGATAAAGAACTACATGGCTCAGTGGGCCTTACCTTGTAAAATAAATATTTTAAAAAATGTATGCGTGTCTTTGTCTCTGTGTGGGCGCGGTGTTGGCCACCCACCCTCTCCTGAGCCCTACCGGCCATCATAAATGCTAAGAGCTAACAGCACTTCCCCCAACAGTCTGTTATAAGTATAGGGAGGATACTCTTTGGTTCTATTGGGTAAAGTCACGTAGGTAAAAAATAAAATAACAAAAATAACGACGTTTCGGCCACAACACAAGCGGCCTTCATCAGGTGAAGGGACGAGACTGTCTGGAGGACAGCGCTGGAGTGAAAAAGCCACGCTCAGATCACGACCTTTAAGCTTGTGATCGCGGCATCTTTTGAGGAAGGTCAGCGTCTCGATGAGCTGTGACTTCTTGTCCCGTTGTCTGTTAAAAGCTCTAACAGATAGGTGAAAGCCCTCCCCATAGATGTTATCAATTCTAGATTTAAAGCTTTCGTGACTGCTAGGATCCATACTCTTTGGTTCTATTGGGTATTTTTTACCTACGTGACTTTACCCAATAGAACCAAAGAGTATGGATCCTAGCAGTCACGAAAGCTTTAAATCTAGTATAGGGAGGATCTTTGTTTTAGTTTGCACTTTGTGTCTCCCACTCGTGGTATTCGCGCGGATGTAGCGCCCTCTCGCGTCCGCCACGCAGAAGCCAATTGCCATTACAAATCAGGAACATTATCATTGTTCTTAACGCCACTACGACATACAAAGAGGGCTGAGAGGACGTCATCCTAGGAGATGGAGCGATGGTGGAATCGTTTCATCGAGTATAGCGGAGCAAGTGCCGGGTGGATCGTTACATCCAGCAGTGGATTGACCATGGCTGCTATGATGATGGTGGTTGGCGGAGGCATTGGGAGGCTTTCATCCAGCAGTGGATTGACCATGGCTGCTATGATGATGGTGGTTGGCGGAGGCATTGGGAGACTTTCATCCAGCAGTGGATTGACCATGGCTGCTATGATGCTGATTAATGTAATGCATGAGCAATGAAGGTGGTTTCAAAATATGGCTGTATATTTTAGATTTGTCGATTTTAGTTTAAATGCGTAACGAGTAAGGAAGGACATGTTTGCTTCTCTCATTGTGCGAGCATAGTCAGCTGACCAGCAAGTTTTTCCAACATCGGGCTCGTGCAGCATGTTCACAATTGTTGATATATAATATAACCCATCGATCCACACACAGACCCACAGATTCACCTAGGTGAGCGTGGCGGTAAGTGTGGTGGTGAATGTATAGGTGAGTGTATAGGTGAAAGTTTAGGTGAGTGCGGTGGTCATGTTGTTAGGTTGTTAGTCCCCTGCTGAGTGAGATTTACTTGGCAGCCGATGCACCGATTCAGATATCAATCGTCACTGATGTTAGCCGTAGCAAGGAATCGAAGTGAAGCGGCCGAGTTTGTAGCGCAGAGCGCTAGCCATTGCCCCAACGTGACCCACACAGACACGCACTCTCGAGACAAAGACAACGATCTCCCGGGTCGACTCAACCGACTGTTAGCCAGCACGGCACATGAGGAGATGGGTGACCAATACCACACCGGCCGCCTTTGCCTCCCGAGTGGCGATGTTTGCACATCGAAGCAGGAACTCATTTGAGGCTGAGTCGACCTAGGAGAGACGCAGGACCAGATCATCGTCACTGGTGTTGACCGTGAGCGGGAATCTAACTCGGGTGGCCTCGTTCGCAGCTTCCCACACACATGCACGCACACGCACAAAACACACACCTTGTGTATAATTTCAACCGGAGCTGTCCAGGGCTGATCTCAGGAAAATCTCCCTCCCCCCATAGCTACCACCCCAGCCCCCCCCCCCCCTGCTATATGCAACTAGAGGGAGGGGGAGCCTCAAAAATATTCCATAAGAAATTAAGCTGCGTGCATCACCCCTACCCACCATATACACAAACGCACGTACACACAACACCCATATATATACACACACACCACCACTAGCTCTCTCGCATAGAGAACACGGTCCAGGGACAATCGCACACGACTGCTCCTCTATCATTGCGGTGCGTGTGCGTGCGTACTGTGTACACAGATAGACACACGCGTACACACAGCACACATATATATGCACCACCACTCGCGATCTCGCATAGAGAGAACCCGGTCCAGGCACAGTCGTGCACGACTGCTCATCTCTCATTGTCGTGCGTGTGTTCGTGCGTGTGTACACACACAGACACACAGGCACACAGAGAGACGACAGCGTATACACACAGTGCTACAGCCAACACACCACACACCACACAGGAGACACGCAGGGAGACACGGCAGGGAGACACGTGTATGCTATTGCAACCGCAATGGAAGCGTAGCGTTGAAATTGAATTGCGGGGAGGCAAAAATAACGTTTTGATATTGAATTTAAAAAAAAATTCATTGTTTTATTTTATTATCTTAAATATTTTACGCGAAATAGCCACTACCACCACCACCCCACCTCACCCCCGGGGGGGGGGGTGTTCGTGACATGCGTGGGAAGCAAAGCCGCGGGGAACAATGGAAGAAGAAGCACCGCTAAGGAACATCGCCAGCGGACACCACGGTGGAGGGGGTTGCCGGGGAGGTGGGGGCGCGGGGGATACAAAGGCGGCTGTGGGGAGGTGGACTGCTGTGCGCGCAATGTGACTGACACTGGGAAGGAATTATCCATCGATATTTAATCACTGAGAGTCGGATCGTCTAGGTGAGTTACATTTTTTTTAAATAATCAACGGCATTGGTGATGATGATGGTGGTGGTGATGGTGGTGGTGATGGTGGCGATGGGGAGCGGTGGTGTAGTGGTTAGCGCTACGCTGCGCAACGAACCCGGCGACCCGAGTTTGATTCCCGCTCACGGCCAACATCAGTAACGATTATCTGAACCGGTCCTGGACCTCCCCTAAGTCGACTCAGCCTCAAATGAGTCGCTGGTGCGGTGTGTAAACATCGCCACTGGGGAAACAAAGGCAGTCGGGTGCAGTGTTGGCCACCCATCCCCTTGTGTGCCTTCCGGCCTTCAAATGTACGTTGAACTTCTTTCGCACCGTACATAGCCAACCGTGCTAATTGGAGGTGCTTCTCGCTAACAGCACTTGTCCCAACAGTCTGTTACAGGCTATTCGTCTTTGATATTGGTGGTGGTGGTGACGATGGTGGAGATTGTGTTTATGATGGTGGTGATGGTGGTGGTTGGCGATGGTTGTGATGATGTTGGTGATGCATAATACCGGGAGGGTTAGATGTGAGGGAGCATTCCGGATCTGACCGTGCGCTCTGACTGCGAAGACAGTATATATGTATACTGTAATAATAACAACGGTTCTATATGCTGTCACTAATGCAATACGCGGAGGGGTAGGGTAAGATGTGGACACGTGCGAAATATGGAGACCTGGGGTGTAAAAACATCTTATTTTAGACGGCAAATGACGGCAGCTCCCCTTCCGAGGACAAAGACAGTATGTAATAATAGACTGTATATATACTATTACTTACAATATATACTATTACTGGCAGTATATACTATTACTGGCAGTATATATTGTAAGTAATAAACGGACGAGAAGGAAGGGATGACGCGGAGTCAACGTGCGGGTCAGTTCGTCTGAACACTGCAGGTGTGACAGGTGTGACCACTACAGGTGTGAACACTACAGGTGTCACAGGTGTGAACACTACAGGTGTGCACATTACAGGTGTCACAGGTGTGAACACTACAGGTGTGACAGGTGTCAACACTACAGGTGTGAACTCTACAGGTGTGACAGGTGTCAACACTACAGGTGTGAACACTACAGGTGTGAACTCTACAGGTGTGACAGGTGTCAACACTACAGGTGTGACCACTACAGGTGTGAACACCACGTGTGTGCACACTACAGGTGTGACCACTACAGGTGTGACAGGTGTGAACACTACAGGTGTCAACACTACAGGTGTGAACACTACAGGTGTGACAGGTGTGGACACTACAGGTGTGACAGGTGTGAACACTACAGGTGTGGTAGGTGTCAACACTACAGGTGTGAACTCTACAGGTGTGACAAGTGTGAACACTACAGGTGTGGACACTACAGGTGTGAACACTACAGGTGTGACAGGTGCGAACACTACAGGGGTGAACACTACAGGTGTGACAGGTGCGAACACTACAGGGGTGAACACTACAGGTGTGAACGCGCATCCGCGCGTGTGTGTGTTAATGTCTTTGTGTGTAACAATACATGAACACACAATACATGTGTGTTTCTGTACATGTGTGGTCGACTCAGCCTTATTTGAGTACCTGGTGGCGGTGTGCGGTAAACATCGCCACTAGGTAGACAAAGGCGGCCGGGAATGGTGCTGGTCAACAATCCCCTCGTATGCTGTGCCGGCCCTCATTGGTGCTACTCGCTAACAGCACTTGCCCCAACAGTCTGTTTAGGCTATACGGGGGATCTTTGTCTTTGTATAGGGAGCGGTAGTGGAGCGGTTCGCGCGCTGTGCTACGAACCTGGCGACCCAAGTTCAATTCCCGCTGATGGCCAACACCAGCAACGGTTATCTAAACCGATAATGGGTCTCCCCGAGATCGACTCAGCCTGAAATGAGTACCTGGTGCTGTGTGTAAACATCGCCACTGGAGAGACAAAGATGGCCGGGTGTGGTGTTGGCCATCCACCCTCTCGTGTGCCGTGCGTGCTTTCGTAGGTGCTCGCTAACAGCACTTGCCCCAACAGTATGTTCAGGCTATACGGGGGATCTTTGTCTTTGTCATGTCAATGTAAGTCGTCTTGCATACGTCTGGCTGTGTGTTGTGTGCGTGTTGAAATTATTTCGCACCGTACGGTGCCAACCGTGCTAATCTGAGGTGCGGAGGAAGGACAACAAACTAAACACAGAAAGCAGTTATAAAGAAATGAGATTTAAAAATGCATATCTCGAGTGTCTTCCTAATATCTGAAAGAAGAGCGTTCCAGACGGCCGAAGAAGCGCATCTGAAAGCGCGCGATGCAATGACCATATTTGTTCGATGGCTGAGCCAAAAGCTGCTACAGCGAAGATGATCGGAGTTCGCGTGATTGTTCAAGCCCCTTGACGCGATCCGCAAGGTATTGTGGTTCATTTGAGGCTTGTGTGTAATGAGTGCGAACTCATAATGTATTCGTTCAGCAACCGTATGTATGTACGTGTGTCAGTGTACCTATGTATGTGCGTTTGGAGATCGGTGGCGTGGTGGTTAGCACTCTGCGCTGCGAACACCTTGCCAACATCAATGGCGAATGACGAATATCTGAACCGGTTATTGTTCATGGCTTCTCATAGGTCGGCTCAGCATTAAATGATTCGCTGGTGTGATGCGTACACGATTAACACTGGGAGACAAAGGTGGCCGGGCGTGGGTCCTCGGCCCAACAACAATTTACACCATGCCGACCGTTATCGGCGCTCGCGAACAGCATTTGCCCCAATAGTCTATGTCGGCGACACGGGGGGGGGGGGGGGGGGGTCCTTGTCTTTGTATGAGTGTAGCTGTGTCTGTGTGTAGCTGTGTCTATGTGTGGCTGTGTCTGTGTGTGTCTGTGTCTGTGTGTAGCTGTGTCTGTGTAGCTGTGTCTGTGTGTGGCTGTGTCTGTGTGTAACTGTTTATGTGTAGCTGTGTCTGTGTAGCTGTGTCTGTGTAGCTGTGTCTGTGTGTAGCTGTGTCTATGTGTGGCTGTTTCTGTGTGTGGCTGTGTCTGTGTGTAGCTGTGTCTGTGTAGCTGTTTCTGTGTGTAGCTGTGTCTGTGTGTAACTGTGTGTAACTGTGTCTGTGTAGCTGTGTCTGTGTAGCTGTGTCTGTGTAGCTGTGTCTGTGTGTGGCTGTGTCTGTGTAGCTGTGTCTGTGTAGCTGTGTCTGTGTAGCTGTGTCTGTGTGGCTGTGTCTGTGTGTAACTGTGTCTGTGTAGCTGTGTAGCTGTGTCTGTGTGTAGCTGTGTCTGTGTGTAGCTGTGTCTGTGTAGCTGTGTCTGTGTAGCTGTGTCTGTGTGTGGCTGTGTCTGTGTAGCTGTGTCTGTGTAGCTGTGTCTGTGTAGCTGTGTCTGTGTGTAGCTGTGTCTGTGTGTAGCAGTGTCTGTGTAGCTGTGTCTGTGTAGCTGTGTCTGTGTGTAACTGTGTCTGTGTAGCTGTGTCTGTGTAGCTGTGTCTGTGTGTAGCTGTGTCTGTGTAGCTGTGTCTGTGTGTAGCTGTGTCAGTGTGTAGCTGTGTCTGTGTGTAGCTGTGTCTGTGTGTAACTGTGTCTGTGTAGCTGTGTCTGTGTAGCTGTGTCTGTGTAGCTGTGTCTATGTAGCTGTGTCTGTGTGTGGCTGTGTCTGTGTAGCTGTGTCTGTGTGTAGCTGTGTCTGTGTAGCTGTGTCTGTGTAGCTGTGTCTGTGTGTAACTGTCTGTGTGTAGCTGTGTCTGTGTGTAGCTGTGTCTGTGTGTAGCTGTGTCTGTGTGTAGCTGTGTCTGTGTAGCTGTGCCTGTGTAAATGTGTCTGTGTGTGGCTGTGTCTGTGTGTAACTGTGTCTCTGTGTACCTGTGTCTGTGTAGCTGTGTGTGTAACTGTGTCTGTGTGTGGCTGTGTCTGTGTGTAACTGTGTCTGTGTGTAGCTGTGTCTGTGTAGCTGTGTCTGTGTAGCTGTGTGTGTAACTGTGTCTGTGTGTAGCTGTGTCTGTGTGTAACTGTGTCTGTGTAGCTGTGTCTGTGTAGCTGTGTGTGTAGCTGTGTCTGTGTAGCTGTGTCTGTGTAACTGTGTCTGTGTGTAGCTGTGTCTGTGTGTAGCTGTGTCTGTGTGTAACTGTGTCTGTGTAGCTGTGTCTGTGTGTAGCTGTGTCTGTGTGTAGCTGTGTCTGTGTAGCTGTGTCTGTGTGTGGCTGTGTCTGTGTGTAGCTGTGTCTGTATAGCTGTGTCTTTGTAGCTGTGTCTGTGTGTAGCTGTGTCTGTGTAGCTGTGTCTGTGTGTAACTGTGCCTGTGCAGCTGTGTCTGTGTGTAGCTGTGTCTGTGTAGCTGTGTCTGTGTAGCTGTGTCTGTGTAGCTGTGTATGTGTAACTGTGTCTGTGTGTGGCTATGTCTGTGTGTAGCTGTGTCTGTGTGTAGCTGTGTCTGTGTAGCTGTGTCTGTGTAGCTGTGTCTGTGTAGCTGTGTCTGTGTGTAGCTGTGTCTGTGTGTAGCTGTGTATGTGTAGCTGTGTATGTGTAGCTGTGTCTGTGTGTAGCTGTGTATGTGTAGCTGTATCTGTGTAGCTGTGTCTGTGTGTAGCTGTGTCTGTGTGTAGCTGTGTCTATGTGTGGCTGTGTCTGTGTGTGTCTGTGTCTGTGTGTAGCTGTGTCTGTGTAGCTGTGTCTGTGTGTGGCTGTGTCTGTGTGTAACTGTTTATGTGTAGCTGTGTCTGTGTAGCTGTGTCTGTGTAGCTGTGTCTGTGTGTAGCTGTGTCTATGTGTGGCTGTTTCTGTGTGTGGCTGTGTCTGTGTGTAGCTGTGTCTGTGTAGCTGTTTCTGTGTGTAGCTGTGTCTGTGTGTAACTGTGTGTAACTGTGTCTGTGTAGCTGTGTCTGTGTAGCTGTGTCTGTGTAGCTGTGTCTGTGTGTGGCTGTGTCTGTGTAGCTGTGTCTGTGTAGCTGTGTCTGTGTAGCTGTGTCTGTGTGGCTGTGTCTGTGTGTAACTGTGTCTGTGTAGCTGTGTAGCTGTGTCTGTGTGTAGCTGTGTCTGTGTGTAGCTGTGTCTGTGTAGCTGTGTCTGTGTAGCTGTGTCTGTGTGTGGCTGTGTCTGTGTAGCTGTGTCTGTGTAGCTGTGTCTGTGTAGCTGTGTCTGTGTGTAGCTGTGTCTGTGTGTAGCAGTGTCTGTGTAGCTGTGTCTGTGTAGCTGTGTCTGTGTGTAACTGTGTCTGTGTAGCTGTGTCTGTGTAGCTGTGTCTGTGTGTAGCTGTGTCTGTGTAGCTGTGTCTGTGTGTAGCTGTGTCAGTGTGTAGCTGTGTCTGTGTGTAGCTGTGTCTGTGTGTAACTGTGTCTGTGTAGCTGTGTCTGTGTAGCTGTGTCTGTGTAGCTGTGTCTATGTAGCTGTGTCTGTGTGTGGCTGTGTCTGTGTAGCTGTGTCTGTGTGTAGCTGTGTCTGTGTAGCTGTGTCTGTGTAGCTGTGTCTGTGTGTAACTGTCTGTGTGTAGCTGTGTCTGTGTGTAGCTGTGTCTGTGTGTAGCTGTGTCTGTGTGTAGCTGTGTCTGTGTAGCTGTGCCTGTGTAAATGTGTCTGTGTGTGGCTGTGTCTGTGTGTAACTGTGTCTCTGTGTACCTGTGTCTGTGTAGCTGTGTGTGTAACTGTGTCTGTGTGTGGCTGTGTCTGTGTGTAACTGTGTCTGTGTGTAGCTGTGTCTGTGTAGCTGTGTCTGTGTAGCTGTGTGTGTAACTGTGTCTGTGTGTAGCTGTGTCTGTGTGTAACTGTGTCTGTGTAGCTGTGTCTGTGTAGCTGTGTGTGTAGCTGTGTCTGTGTAGCTGTGTCTGTGTAACTGTGTCTGTGTGTAGCTGTGTCTGTGTGTAGCTGTGTCTGTGTGTAACTGTGTCTGTGTAGCTGTGTCTGTGTGTAGCTGTGTCTGTGTGTAGCTGTGTCTGTGTAGCTGTGTCTGTGTGTGGCTGTGTCTGTGTGTAGCTGTGTCTGTATAGCTGTGTCTTTGTAGCTGTGTCTGTGTGTAGCTGTGTCTGTGTAGCTGTGTCTGTGTGTAACTGTGCCTGTGCAGCTGTGTCTGTGTGTAGCTGTGTCTGTGTAGCTGTGTCTGTGTAGCTGTGTCTGTGTAGCTGTGTATGTGTAACTGTGTCTGTGTGTGGCTATGTCTGTGTGTAGCTGTGTCTGTGTGTAGCTGTGTCTGTGTAGCTGTGTCTGTGTAGCTGTGTCTGTGTAGCTGTGTCTGTGTGTAGCTGTGTCTGTGTGTAGCTGTGTATGTGTAGCTGTGTATGTGTAGCTGTGTCTGTGTGTAGCTGTGTATGTGTAGCTGTATCTGTGTAGCTGTGTCTGTGTGTAGCTGTGTCTGTGTGTAGCTGTGTCTGTGTAGCTGTGTCTGTGTGTAGCTGTGTTTGTGTAGCTGTATCTGTGTAGCTGTGTCTGTGTGTAGCTGTGTCTGTGTGCAGCTGTGTCTGTGTAGCTGTGTCTGTGTGTAGCTGTATCTGTGTATCTGTGTCTGTGTGTAGCTGTGTCTGTGTAGCTGTATCTGTGTAGCTGTGTCTGTGTGTAGCTGTGTCTGTGTGTAGCTGTGTCTGTGTAGCTGTGTCTGTGTGTAGCTGTGTCTGTGTAGCCGTGTCTGTGTAGCTGTGTCTGTGTGTAACTGTGTCTGTGTAGCTGTGTCTGTGTAGCTGTGTCTGTGTAGCTGTGTCTGTGTGTAGCTGTGTCTGTGTGTAGCTGTGTCTGTGTGTAGCTGTGTCTGTGTGTAGCTGTGTATGTGTAACTGTGTCTGTGTAGCTGTGTCTGTGTGTAGCTGTGTCTGTGTGTAGCTGTGTCTGTGTAGCTGTGTCTGTGTGTAGCTGTGTTTGTGTAGCTGTATCTGTGTAGCTGTGTCTGTGTGTAGCTGTGTCTGTGTGTAGCTGTGTCTGTGTAGCTGTGTCTGTGTAGCTGTGTCTGTGTGTAGCTGTGTCTGTGTAGCTGTGTCTGTGTGTAGCTGTGTCTGTGTAGCTGTGTCTGTGTAGCTGTGTGTGTAACTGTGTCTGTGTGTAGCTGTGTCTGTGTGTAACTGTGTCTGTGTAGCTGTGTCTGTGTAGCTGTGTCTGTGTGTAACTGTGTCTGTGTAGCTGTGTCTGTGTGTAGCTGTGTCTGTGTGTAGCTGTGTCTGTGTAGCTGTGTCTGTGTGTGGCTGTGTCTGTGTGTAGCTGTGTCTGTATAGCTGTGTCTGTGTGTAGCTGTGTCTGTGTGTAGCTGTGTCTGTGTGTAGCTGTGTTTGTGTAGCTGTATCTGTGTAGCTGTGTCTGTGTGTAGCTGTGTCTGTGTGTAGCTGTGTCTGTGTAGCTGTGTCTGTGTGTAGCTGTATCTGTGTATCTGTGTCTGTGTGTAGCTGTGTCTGTGTAGCTGTATCTGTGTAGCTGTGTCTGTGTGTAGCTGTGTCTGTGTGTAGCTGTGTCTGTGTAGCTGTGTCTGTGTGTAGCTGTGTCTGTGTAGCCGTGTCTGTGTAGCTGTGTCTGTGTGTAACTGTGTCTGTGTAGCTGTGTCTGTGTAGCTGTGTCTGTGTGTAGCTGTGTATGTGTGTAGCTGTGTCTGTGTGTAGCTGTGTCTGTGTGTAGCTGTGTATGTGTAACTGTGTATGTGTAACTGTGTCTGTGTAGCTGTGTCTGTGTGTAGCTGTGTCTGTGTAGCTGTGTCTGTGTGTAGCTGTGTTTGTGTAGCTGTATCTGTGTAGCTGTGTCTGTGTGTAGCTGTGTCTGTGTGTAGCTGTGTCTGTGTAGCTGTGTCTGTGTGTAGCTGTGTCTGTGTGTAGCTGTGTCTGTGTAGCTGTGTCTGTGTGTAGCTGTGTCCGTGTCAACGCACTGCGCTACGAACCCGGCGACCCGCGTTAAATTTCTGCTCACGGCCAACGCCAGTGGCGAATCTGTGAATCGTCTTCGGCCCTGTCCTCGGTCGACCCAGCCTCAAATGAGTATCTCATGCATTGTGTACATATCAGCGATAGGGAGACAAAGGCGGCCGGGGGTGGTGCTGGCCACCCACCCCCTCGTGTGCCGTGCCGGCCTTCATAGGTAAGAAAATGTGTGGCGGGGAGTGGGGTGAGATGAGAGGGGATAGGCAGGAGAGATCGTGGGGATGCGCAGCCTCCCGAATAATCTGTGGCGTGTGGAGCAGCCGGATTCGAACCCATCGAAGCTCTTCATTTTGGTCCGAGCCTACCTAGGGGATGGCCCGTGCCAGATGCCGCGGTGGCGAGATGTTAATTATCTCGCCTGGTATACAGGAGATCGTGGGTTCGATTCCGACGCTGACGACTCCTGCTGTATATTTGGAGTTTGCGTGTCTCTCTCTCTGTGATGCATTATTCTCCGAGTCCTGCGGGTTCTCCCTCCACGTTTAGAATCAACATCACGCGTTCAGAGTATTTGGCTGCTGCCAAACATTTCCGCGTGATGATGATGATGATAAGCCACTTCGTTGAGCTATCATTTGTGATAGCCAGGTCCCTTCTGAAAAAGAGTTACATAGCTCAGTGGGGCCTTATCTCGTAAAATTAAAATAGTGTAATGTGTTGATGCTACAGAAACATACTCTTTGGTTCTATTGGGTAAAGTCACGTAGGTGAAAATAAAATAACAAAAAAATAACAAAAAATCACGACGTTTCGGCCACAACACAAGCGGCCTTCATCAGGTGAAGGGACGAGACTGTTTGGAGGACAGCGCTGGAGTGAGAAGCTACAGAAACAATTTAACGATGGCAGGAGTCGACCTCGGGTAGGGCATGGTCAACAGCGCGTGAATTGCCACCTGACTGCTGCAGGTTGACCTACAGCGGGTTGTCAACTGGTGTCTGAACTTGTACAACGGGCATCTTATCTCGGTCGACTCAGCCTTACATTTGGATGCGTAACTTGTGCCGTGTGCGTAAGGAACAGCAGTTCTGGGGATACAAAGGCAGCCGAACACACTTTCGTGTGCCCCGCTGGTATTCATAGGCGCTGCTCGCTCACAACACTTGCCCCAACAGTCTGGTGAGGCGATACGGGGGATATTTGTCTGTGTGTGCGGGGAGTGGTAGTATAGCGGGTAGTGTAGCGGTTACCACGCTGTACTACGATCACGGCGACACGAGTTCAATTAACGCCTACGGCCAATACCAGTGACGATGTACTGAATCGGGCCAGGGCCTCCCCTAGGTGGACTCAGCCACAATGTATGTGTGTGGAACTTCTTTCGCACCGTACATAGCCAACTGCGCTAATCGTGTGCTGATGCAAGCCTTCACAGGCGCTCGCTCACATCACTTGACCCAACAGTCTGATAAGACCTCTCCGGAGACCTTTATTTTATTTGTGTTTGCGTGCTAAGGCCGATTACAGCACACGAGGGGGTAGTGTGGCTAAAAACCACGCCCGGACGCCTTTGTCTTCCCCAGTTTTTGCACATCGCAACAAATACTCATTTAGGGCTTAATCAGCCTCAAGGAGGCCCAGCACGGGGTTCAGATGTTGGTGGCCATGAGCGGGGGATATCCAACGCAGTTGCGTAGCGCAGAGTGCGCCAACCACTGCGCCACCGCTCATGACATATCGGTGCTGCTCGCTTCACAGCCCTTGCCCCAACAGTCCGTTAAAGGCGATAGGGGCGATATTTGTCTTTGCGTGACATGTATTGTTATGGGGAGCGGTTTGTGTAGTGTTTAGTACTTTGCGCTACGAACCTTACGACCCGTGGTGATTGTCTGGAACTGGTCGTGGGCAGCCTCAAATGCGTATTTTATTGCGACGTGTTAAAACGTCACACTGGGGGGAGACAAAGGCGGCTGGGCGTGGTACCCCTCGTGTGCCGTGCCGGCCTTGATAGGTTCTGCTACTCGCTTACAGCACTTTCCCCAACAGTCTGTTAAGGTCATACTGGGGATCTTTGACTATGTACATGTGCGCGTGTTTGTGGGAGCGGTAGTGTATGTGTGTGACGTGTGTGTACGTGTATGTGTGTGACGTGTGTACGTGTGTGTGTATGTGTGTGACGTGTGTGTACGTGTGTGTATGTGTGTGACGTGTGTGTACGTGTGTGTGTGTATGTGTGACGTGTGTGTACGTGTGTGTGACGTGTGTGTGTACGTGTGTATGTGTGTGTACGTGTGTGTATGTGTGTGACGTGTGTGTGTACGTGTGTATGTGTGTGACGTGTCTGTACGTGTGTGTATGTATGTGTGTGACATGTGTGTGTATGTGTGTGTATGTGTGACGTGTGTGTACGTGTGTATGTGTGTGACGTGTGTGTGTATGTATGTATGTGTGACGTGTGTGTACGTGTGTGTATGTGTGTGACGTGTGTGTATGTGTGTGTGTATGTGTGTAACGTGTGTGTACGTGTGTATGTGTGTGGCATGTGTGTACGTGTGTGACGTGTGTGTACGTGTGTGTGTGTGTGACGTGTGTGTGTATGTGTGTGACGTGTGTGTACGTGTGTGTGTATTATGTGACGTGTGTGTGTACGTGTGTATGTACGTGTGACTTGTGTGTGTGTGACGTGTGGTGTATCCAGAGTAACAGCATTACGGACGGCAATTTGATTGCACAAATGGCATCAGGGCCTTTTAGCTGATGAATCCCCTCTTACGCAACAATGCCCCTACAGAGTAGAGTCGTGAGCACGACAGAGCGGCAATACCCCGGCGGTTTACATCACGGGAGGGGTGATGCGTTCACTGAAAGGCGCGAACGACGTCAATCGAAACGAAGGACAGAGGCGGTGTGGTTCTGCATTGTCAAGGCCCCGCGCGGGGCCCTGACAATCCACAAGCGAGGAAAACACCACCCCATCGCCATCGTGCTGCTGTCTAAAACCCGCCAATGGCTTCAAACGCGTGGCGGCCCTCACTCCCTCACACTGATTATTGTCGAATCGGCGAATGCGCCTCCTCTCTCGTCTGAAGATGGTTGAGGAACATTACGTTGGAGCCTCGTTGAGTCTCTGTGGGTCTCTGTGCATGTCCATGGGTTTCTGTACGTGTATATGGGTCTTTGTGTGAGTCTGTGGGTCTCTGTGCGCGTCTATGGGTTTCTGTGCATGTTTTTGTGAGTATGTGCGTATCTATGGGTCTCTGTGTAAGTTTGTGGGCCTCTGTGGATGTCTATGGCACTCTGTGAGTGTCTATGGGTCTCTGTGTGCGTCTATGGGTCTCTGTGTGTGTCTATGGGTCTCTGTGAGTCTGCGTGTCATCGCTATCATCATCATCACCGCAATCATCATAATCGCCATCATCTTCATTAACGTCACTGTCCGTTATGATCCCCGAGTGAACAGATTTTCAACTTTTATTATTTTCAACGAAATTATTTCAACAAATTCCTTATCTCGTACGTATTATTTAAATATATATAATTCCAATTTCATATTCTTTAATATACAGATACATCTATCTGTGGCTACTGCAGAATCAATTCGACTGTTGAGAGAGGAGAATGCTGGGATAGGCGAGCTATGTGCACAACAGGGTTGCTGTAGGCTGGGTAGCGGGCAGCACAGCAAAAGCCAGAGTTGTGCTGTCCTGTACTTGCATGCTCCCATGTGTGTGTATGGATGAGTAGTCTCTTATGTGTGGGGAGCGGTAGCACGGTGCGCTTCTAACCCGGCAAACCAAGTTCGATTCCCGCTCACGGCCAACGCCAGTAACCATTATTTGAATCGGTCCTGGACTTCCTCTCGGTCGACTCTGCTTCAAACGATTACATGCTTTGATGTGTAAACATTGCCACTAGAGAGACAAAGCCGGTCGGACGTGGTGCTGGCCACCCACCCCCTCGTGTGCTGTGCCGGCCTTCATAGGTGCTCGCTAGCAGCACTTGCCCCAAAAGTCGGTAAGGCTATACGGGGGATCTTTGTCTTTGGTGTCGTGACCCCACAGAGAGAAGTGCCTATTGCGAGTCGAGTCTGTGTGAGTGGAGTTTGTATGTTCTCCCTCTGTTATGGAGAGTGTGAGTGAGTGTGCGAGTGACTGAGTGATCTTGTGTGTGTGAGTGGAGATTGTATGTGCTTCCCCTGCGTTAGTGTGCTCGAGTGGAGTTTGTATTCTTTCCCCCTCTTCTGCCAGGTTCTCCAGTTTCCTCCTCCTTGTCGCTAAACCTACACCCACAGTAGCACTAACTGCTATCGGCTAAAACCACATCCACAATAATGATAACAAATCACCAGGAGATCACTCGACTGGGATCACAGCAACAGCACATCACCCCAGACCGCAAAAACACAAACTGCTGGAAGGCAGTAGCAACAGCCACGTGATGAGGAGCCAGCGATACCAACAAGTTCCCAAGCTCTGCGGTCCTCTAAATATGTGAAGATGTTTCATCCAATTTCTAAGCGTCATAAATTCATGAACATCACGATCTGTAATGGGCAGTTCGCAGGTAGTAGGTGCCCACTGCACATTTCGTCATTTGTTTCCACATTTCTATCTGACTTGTTGTGCCAATCTGCTCATGTAGTGGCCACATCTTTCTGGCACCAATCTCTTAATTTTGTCGTCAAGCCTTTCTCGGTTAGGTCTTCCTCTCTTTCTGGTTCCTTAATATATAATCGATTTTTAATATTCTATGGGTCTTTCGGTAAAGCCACGTAGATAGAACAAATAATAAAAAATATATAATTACAATATCACGACATTTTGATCGCAACACAAGCAATCGTCATCAGGTGAAAAAATATATTCTCAGAAGCTCTCCCGCTACATTTTTCACCTGATGACGATCGCTTGTGTTGCGATCGAAACGTCGTGATATTGTTATTATTTTTATTATTTTTATTATTTGTTCTAACTACGTGGCTTTACCGAAAGACCCAAAGAATATGAATTCCTGCAGTTACGAAAGCTTTAAAAGTCAAGATTCTATTCTTAATACATAATCACGTAAAAGTCCATAACCAATCGGATCCTAATAATCTATAGTTGCACTGCTTGATCTGTTGCCATACATCCTGCAGCTACCGGCTTGATCATATCTATATTTTGTTATTATTTAACAGGTAGTAGGCTTTCTTATTTGGGTCCTTCGGTAAAGTCACGTAGATAACACAAAAACGACGTTTCGATCGCAACACAAGCGGTCGTCATCAGGAAAAGGGGGTTAGTCTCTCAAGGCAAACTGTTTATAAAGGTTTAAAAATGGGAGTAGCCCAAGTGTCAGCAGCATGGGCGGTGTAGCTAATGTTAATGTAAGGGAAGTTGCTGCTAGAGGTGATGGTAGTCGTTGGTAGTGATGGTGCTAGTGGTGGGCTTCCATCAATTAAAGGGAGTGGGCAGTTATGGTCCTGGTGGTTGGCTTCCACCAATTAAAGGGCTGCTAGAGGTGATGGTAGTTGTTGATAGTGATGGTGCTAGTGGTGGACTTTCACCAATTAAAGGGAGTGGGCAGTTATGGTCCTGGTGTTTGGCTTCCACCAATTAAAGGGCTGCCAGGTCTAAAATGGAAACATTACAGCCAGTTATGACTTAAACTGGTTGATAACATTCTTCCAGTGATTGCTCAGTTTGTACCCATCTTCTCGGTTGAAATTGTGTCTATGTCTGTATATATGGCTTCATGAACGAATCTTTGTTGATAGCCAGTGTGTTTGCAAAGTACCTTCGTTTTAGAAAAATATATGTCGTGTGAGCCAACCACATTAAAACAATGATCAGCCATGGCTGAGGTATTGGTCCTACCGTGTTTCAGATCTGCCTTATGTTCACCAACACGGTCCAAGACATGTCGCTTAGTTTCCCCAATGTAACGACTGCCGCAGACACAGCTTAGTTTGTAGACTCCGGGGTATTGCATGTCAGGGATCACATCCTTCACAGATGGGATCAGATCACGAATTGTATATACAGTGTTGAATCGAACCTGGATCTTGGGTTTGCTCATTATTTTTGAAATATTTTTGGTGACCCCTATGTATGGCAAGGTGATGGTTTTGATTGGGTCCTCAGCTTGGTGTACGTGTTCCAGTTTACTGGCTAGGTGATGATTGTCGGAAATACATAGAGCTCTATGGTGTAGAGTTTTGATGAGGGAATTATTCAGGGATGGATGGTGGTGGGAGTCAGGTTTTAGGTAGGCATCCGCATGGGTTGCTTTCCTGTAGACAGAGTGTCCCATTGAGCCATCTGGCCTCTTTTCGATTAAAACATCCAAGAATGGTAGCTTGCCATCGTTTTCCACCTCCATGGTGAATTTGATGGATGGGTGTATGGAATTGATGTGGTTAAGGAATTGATTCAGAGCTGGTCGGCCATGTGGCCAAATGACGAACGTGTCATCTACGTCCCTCTTCCACAGGGACGGACGTAGAGTAGATGCCTGGATGGCGTCTGTCTCAAATTTTTCCGTGAAAATATTGGCTACAACCGGAGATAAGGGAGAACCCATTGGGGTACCTTCAACTTGTTTGTAGACTGTTCCATTCCAGGTGAAGTAAGTGTTGGTGATGCAGTGTCTCACTGCATCAGCATTCAGTCCTTGTTGGATCAAATATTCAACGATTGCAATGGTGTCAGGCACAGGAACTTTGGTAAACAAAGATACTACATCGAAACTAACGAGCAAATCACCTGCAGATAATGAGATTTCCTTAATTATCGATACCAAGTGAGCTAAATACAGCTGAGGCGGTATTGCCAGTGAATGGTTGTAAGGTCTCAGACAGAAATCGGGCCAGTTTGTAGGTGGGTGAGTCTTTTGCAAATCATATTATTCTTAATAAAGGTTCATCTTCTTGGTTCTTTCGGTAAAGTCACGGTGAATGGGGATAAAATAATAATAAAAAATAAAAATTCTCACGACGTTTTGGAGGCAACACAAGCTTCCGTCTTCAGGTGGGACAGTCACAGCAAGATCGCTAATCAAGTGGGGAGGCTCTGAGAGCCTCGAGCATAAATACAGGTTAAAGGGGGGGGGAAGGAGGGCGGGGCCAAGTGGGGGACATTGATGGGGTGTGGGGCTAAGTTAATCATTATTTTGTTCTGTTGATGGTGCGGTACGTCCGGTGGGCCACTGCACGGGGGCAGTGGGAATATGTTTTGAGTTATACAATGCGTTACTGCGTACTACCCTATACTTTAGACTATAAAAACATATTAGACTTGTAATATTACACTATGTCTTATTCTGTCAATCTTAATGTATGACACACTGCTGTATATTCATTATGCAATTGCGATACTATATATTGCCTTATGAATTATGTTAAACATTACGATGCTGTACTATTTATTATTATACTACATGTTATAAACCATACCATTGACTGTGGTGTGAAAGATATCAAGAGGCAGTGCTAGCGAATAGACTACGGTCTGAAGGTCACCGTAAAATACAATCAATTAAGAACTGAAATGGTTTATAACATCTTTCCAATGGTTACTAAGCCAGAATCCATCTTCACGGTTGAAATTGTCTCTGTGTTTGTATATGTGGATGGCCTCATGAACGAATCTCTCATGGTAGCCGGATGGCTTGCAAAGAACCTACGTCTTGGAGAAGTCAATGTCATGTGAGCCCACTGAATTATAACAGTGATCTGCCACGGTCGAGGAGTTAGTCCGACCGTGTTTCAAGTCTGTTTTATGTTCGCGAATGCGGTCCGAGATATGTTATTTGGTTTCTCCAATGTAGCTTCTGCCACAGAGACAACTTAGTTTGTAAACACCGGACGTACCGCACCATCAACAGAACAAAATAATTATTAACTTAGCCCCACACCCTTCAATGTCCCCCACTTGGCCCCGCCCTCCTTCCCCCCCCCTTTAACCTGTATTTAAGCTCGAGGCTCTCAGAGCCTCCCCACTTGATCAGCGATCTTGCTGTGTCTGTCCCACCTGAAGACGGAAGCTTGTGTTGCCTCCGAAACGTCGAAGGAATTTTTATTTTTATTATGATTTTATCCCCATTCTACGTGACTTTACTGGAAGAACCAACCAAGAAGATGAATCCCTGCAGTCACGAAAGCTTTAAATCGAAACATAATAAAGGTATTTTTGGTGAGATCTCTTTAATATAAATGTGTCGTGAACCCACCACCACTCGACTCAGCTAATTAGTGTAAGGTTTGTACACATAAAAAAAACCGTACAGCTTTTGTTGTTGTTCTTGCATAACCGCTAACTGCATTTTATTAAAGCCAGTTAAAACCGGTTACCCCTTTCCGCATGAATATAAATGTCTAGAGCCATAAACACAACACAACGGAAAGTTGTACCACGATGTAACGTAGGGCTGCCACCTTGCCGTTTGTACATTCACGTACGTAATAGGCGCCAAGGTGGCTAGCATATGTGAACTCCCTCGCCTGGTATGCAGGAGGTGTTTTCATCTCTCTCTCGCTCTTTCTCCCCCGTGGTCGCATGGATTTCTCTCCGGATCCTCCGGTTTTTCCTCCACATTTAAAATGAACATCACGCGTTTCGAGTATTTGGCTGATGCTATACCAGTGTATCATCAATTAAGACATCATCATCCACGGGAGAAGACGAGTAGCCTGCATTTGCACTTGTTGCTGTGGAAGATTTCATTTATAAACCTCTCACACAGATTTTCAACCTTTCACTTATCAAAGGTTCATTTCCGCTAGGGTGGAAATCCGCCCTTATTCGTCCTAATAATTATAGCCCGATCTTTATTATTCGAAAAAAAAACAAATCACAAATTAACTGCTACCTAAAAACTCACAATCTCCTTCACAGTAAACAGTCTGGTCTTCGAGAAGAGTACTGCACCACCACAGCAATGGTGAATGTATTACATTTCATCTTCGGTAACCTGGATAAAGGCCACTACTGCTGTGCACTATTCCTCGACTTGTCAAAAGTCTTTGATAATGTTGACCATGATGTTCTACTCACAAGACTTGGTCAACTAAAGATTTCAGACACTGCAATAAATGGTTCAAGAGCTACCTCTCAGACCGTCCTCAAAAGGTGCACCGTGATAACATCTCGTCCATAAATATTTAAATAATAAAGAGTGTTCCACAAGGTTCCATGCTGGGTCCAATTCTGTTCTCATTATATTTCAACTATCTTGTACTAAACTTAAATCACACATAATTAAATATCTTTGCTGATGACACTGTCATACTAGTATCATGTAAATTTCCTAACGAAGTCAAACATAATCTCCAACACGATTATTATTTAATTCAACATCAATTGTCCTCACTAAATTTGCTCCTAAATCCTATTGCTCTAACAAAATCCAGTTAATTATCTTCACTCATATCAGAAACAACATCATTGAACAAACGGAATGCTTCAAATGCTTGAGTTTACTGATTGATTCAAAACGTATATTCCAACCCCATTTTGATCACATCTCGAAGAAAATGAATAAAACAGAGGTTATATTCTTGGTTCTGTCGGTAAAGTCACGTTAAAGGGAAACAATAAAATAATAAAATCTATATAATATATATAAAACAAGAATATGAATTACTGCAGTCACGAAAGCTTTAAATTAAAACATAGGTTGTTTATTATGGACACATTGTTTTCCCATTCGAATACGCCTACAAATTGTTGAAGTTATCATTCTACCACTGTTTGACTACGATGATGCTGCTTACAAATCAGTTCGTAATAAATCACGAAACAAACTAAACCCGCTTCATCATTCTGCTATTCGATTCGCACTGGATGTACCATGCAGGACCCACCATTGTGACCTCTACTTAAAATCCAATCTCACATCACTTGATGTAAGAAGAAATCGACATTGGGCCCTGTTCATTCATAAAATCCTTATTGGCAAATCTGCACTAGACTTCGCTACTTCATTACGCCATCGTAAAATCCAAGAACCTAAGGCTTCCCTTTAAATGCCTTTTAACTTTCCCGAGAACAAGAATCGGAAAAGGTGACAAAGCCTCATAACAGGTACGGCTGTTTTAGTGCAGAGACTCGACAAGAGGTACAAGAGCAATGTGCTTGCATAATGTAAAGTTGATTACCATATCAATAACGTAACCGGCAATGGCTACTTATTGTCATTTATATGGATTCATTAATCCCCCCTGCACTTCGCTCAAGAAGGGCTCGCAAAGTGATGTAATCACATCTACCCCTCTATTTAAGCAAAGCAACAGGAGGATCTATCCACAAATCTGGCGGTCGCCCGACGAAGCTGGTTGTAATTATTGGCGAGACTTCGTACTCAGATTCTAAATATTGTGGCTTTGCTCTCCAACACACCGGCGTGCTGTACTAGTAACGAATTGGCACGTTCTGTTTACTTGACAAACCTTGCTAATTGGCTGTGTCGGCAGGTGGCGGGTTTAACGACACATTTACGCCTAACCCAAAAAAAAACCTGTATTTTGGATGATATTGGTCGCGAAAGCCTACGTGTTAAGTTGTATTTTTATATTTTGAAGTGATATGTTTACCTCCGATACTTTGCACTCCTTTCGTGTTTTTTGTATTGTTTGTTGTAACGCTCTGACCCCGCGTCACGACTGGACATCTATGAAAATTGCTTTATAGCTCATCGGAATCCTCCTCCAGTCTGTAATAAAGATTCCGATTCGAATCGCTTCCGCCTCCTTTGCCGTCCCCCCCTCCTTGCCCTCCACCACCGCGTTCATCGCGCGCCTCGCACACGGAGACCATGCGGTGATTGCGCGCCGCTGGGAATCTGGAGATCAAACAACCCACCCCACCCACTCCACCCTCTCCCACCCACCCCACCCACCCACCCTACCCACCCACCCACTCCACTCCACCCACCCTACCCCACTCACCCACTCACCCTACCCCACCCACCCACCCACTCCACCCTCTCCCACCCACCCACTCCACCCTCTCCCACCCACCCACTCCACCCACCCTACCCACTCCACCCACCCACCCCACTCCACCCACCCTACCCACCCACCCACTCCACCCACCCTACCCCACTCACCCACCCACTCCACTCACCCCCACCCACCCTCCCCACCCCTTCCACCCACCCACTCCCCCCCACCACCTCCACCCTACCCGACCCCTTCCATCCACCCACTCCACCCTCCCCCACCCCGCCCATCTAACCTTCACCCCCTCCTCCCCCACCCCGCCGATCCAACTCCGCCCCCACCCCACCACAAAACAAACATCCCCCGTTGAGCCGAAACAGACTGACGGGGCAAGTGCTGTTAGCGAGCATTACCTATGAAGGCCGACGAGGGGGTGGGTGACCAGCACCACGCCCGGCCGCCTTTATCTCTCTAGTGGCGATGTTTACACACCGCACCAGGTACTCATTTGAGGCTGACAACTGAGTGAAGGCTCGGACCGGTTAAGCTAGTCGTCACCGCTGTTGGGGGTGAACGGGATTCGGACTCGGGTCGCCGGGTTCCTGTGCAGCGCGCTCACCACTACACCACCGCTCTCCCCCACCACCCTCACCTCGCACCCTCGATTAGTGCGGTTGGCTACGTGCGGTATGAAAGAAGTTCAACACACATACACATCCCGCCACAGAGCGTCACTCCCTCACAGCCGTGAGCATAGATTAATGAGCCCGCGTTGATGTGTACGATGCCTCTGTGTTAATGGACGGATGCGTGAGGTGCTTGGCAGAGTGAGTGGCAGAGTGTTGGGATGTGTGGGTGGATGTGTGGTGCAGGAGAGTGGATGGCAGGGTGAGATGGGTGGTGTGCGTGAGATTCGTGGGTGGCAGGGTGGATGGATGAGTGGCTGGGTGGGTAGTGGTTTGGGTGGCTGGGTGGGTGGTGTGTGGGTGGCTGGGTGGGTGGTGGCTTGGATGGCTGGATCGGTAGTGATTTGGGTGGCTGGGTGGGTGGTGGCCTGGATGGCTGGATCGGTAGTGATTTGGGTGGCTGGGTGGGTAGTGTGTGGGTGGCTGGGTGGGAAGTGGGTGAGAAGTGGGTGGGTTGGTGGGTGGTTGGGTGGGAAGTGGGTGAGTAGTGGGTGGGTGGGTGGCTGGGTGGTTACTGGGTGGGTAGCAGTTTGAGTGGCTGGGTAGAGGGTCAGGTGGCTGGGTGGCTGGCTGGATGGGTAGTGGTTTAGATGGCTGAGGGGATAGTGAATGGGTGGCTGGGTGTGTTGGTTAAGCATTGGAAAAAGACGACCACTGTATCGCATGCTTTCAGATGCGTTTCTGCGGCCGTCTGGAACGCTCTTCCTTCCAATATTAGGACGCCACTGGAGATATGCAATTTCAAATCATCGAGGTTTAAAACTAACTTATCTAGAGCTGCTTTTTGTGTTTAGATTGTTGTCCTTCCCCCGCACCTCCAATTAGCACGGATGTCTATGTATGGTGCGAAAGAAGTACACACATATACACTATTATACACTACACTATTATACACTACACTACTATACACTACACTACTGTACTAAATGGAAAACCAATTTCTTTCGAAGCGCTTTCTTTGTTTAGTTTGTTGTCTTTCTCCACACATCTCCGATTAGCACGGTTGGCTACTTACGGTGGTGCGAAAGAAGTTCAACATACATACGCACATTTATTCATCAAGGTGGCCTGCTAGCTTCGAACCGTGACACGTTGCAACGGGTTGCGGTCTGCGATCGCTGCCGTACGGTGCAAAAGAAATTCAACACATACGTACATACTTGGAGAGGGAGGATGAGGAGGATGAGGAGGTGGTGGTGGTGGTGGATGGCGTCTGCGATTTGATGCTCGCCATTGCTGCGTGGCCGCGGCGCAGGCCAAAGTGAGAGTTCTCGTCAATTGATTTTGTTTCCTCGTCAATAGAGGATTAAAATGTCATCAGGGCGCTGTAATTATTCACTCGCTCAGCGGAAGCCCGAGAGCGGGTGGGATGGTGAGGGGTAGGGCGCGCCGCGTGTAAATCTGACGTTAGGAGAACATTGCCTCTGTGACTTCATTCATCGTTTCGCCGGGGTGGTTTCCTCGCCGCTTGCCGATAGCGCGCAAGGGGGGGGGGGGGGGGGGCAGAGGCTCTCGATCGAACGCGGCGGGCCGCCCTGGTTAACATCTCTCCGCGGAGGCTAGAGAATGTCAACTACCTCGCCTGCTTTGCAGATTGTATGGGTTCGATCCCGACCCTAATGCCTGCTGTATATTTGGAGTTTGCGTGTTGGTCTCGCTCTCTCACCTTGGTGGTGCGGAGTCTTTGTCCGGTTCCACCAGTTTTTTCCCTCCACATTTAAAATCAACGTCACGCGTTCCGAGTATTTGTCTGCTACTATACATTTTCACGTGATAATGATGATAAGCCACTTCGTTGAGCTATCATTTCTGATTGCCAGGTCGCTTCTGAAAAAGAGCTACAAAGCACAGTGGGCCTTCCCTGGTAAAATTAACAATAGTTTAAAATTGATTTGACGCTTTCGTGACTGCAGGAATTACTCTTTGTTTTTTTCGGTAAATCACGTAGAAATAAGTAATCAAATTACATAATAGTGTTCGACGTTTCGATTACAACACAAGCAATCATCATCAGGTACAGAAGAGCTAAATTTAAGAGAGAGAGGAAACACATAACCGCAGATATATATAGACGGAGGAGCACACTAAATCAAACAGGGTTTAGCAAAATTTGGAAACCATATAAAGCAACAAAGACGGTCGGTCAAAACACAACGCATAGTCTGGTTGATTACGCTATTTCAAAGATTGTTAAATTGCAAGTTAAGTGTGAAATTTAAGAGAATGATAGAATACAGACCACATACACATATATAGAAGACATCCAAGCAGAACGAGTTAGCACAGAGACACATGAGGAGAGACACGCACACAGTGAAGCAGCATCTCTGTGTCGAGGCCTTAAATAGACAGAGACGGCGGGGCTTGGACTGAGAGAAAATGGGACACAAATTAGCATGAAACAGTAGCACATACTCGGCAAAGGACGGCGCGGGTGGATAACACTAGTTGTCAAGCACATAGGGGCTGCGGAGGACACAAACCCAAGCCAAGACACAAAGGTTGACACACCAGCAGAGACAACACAAAGACACAGACTTCATACCTCCCCATATAGGTGGTTCAAACTTGATTTGATGCTTTCGTGACTGCAGGAATTACTCTTTGTTTTTTTCGGTAAAGTCACGTAGAAATAAGAAATAATAAAATTACATAATAGCATACGACGTTTCGATTGCAACACAAGCAATCATCATCAGGTACAGAAAAGCTAAATTTAAGAGAGAGAGGAAATACATAACCGCAGATATATAGACAGAGGAGCACACTAAATCAAACAAGGTTTAGCAAGCCCCGCCGTCTCTGTCTATTTAAGGCCTCGACACAGAGATGCTGCTTCACTGTGTGCGGGTCTCTGCTTGGATGTCTTCTATATATGTGTATGCGGTCTGTATTCTATCACTCTCTTAAATTTCACACTTAACTTGCAATTTAACAATCTTTGAAATAGCGTAATCATCCAGACCATGCGTTAATTGTGTTTTGACCGACCGTCTTTGTTGCTTTATATGGTTTCCAAATTTTGCTAAACCCCGGTTTGATTTAGTGTCCTCCTCCATCTATATATCTGCGGTTATGTTTCCTCTCTCTCTTAAATTTAGCTCTTCTGTACCTGATGACGATCGCTTGTGTTGCAATCGAAACGTCGTACGCAATTATGTAATTTTATTATTTCTTATTTCTACGTGACATTACCGAAAAAAACAAGAGTAACAATAGTTTAGTTTTAAATATTTTTGTTTGGTATTACCATATTTTATTACCACAACATCAACTGCGCGCCCATCTGTTTCACTCTTCGCTGATGTTCATCAACATCTTTATTTAGACTGCAGGAGGAGGAACACGATGAACTATGATGCTCTTCATCGCAGATGTCCAGTATGGGCGCATCATCAAGTTACAACAAAAAATAGTACAACACGATAGGAGTGCAAAATAGAGACAATGGTAAGCAAGTCTCTACATATAAATAATTATAATTATTATTTTAGTAAGGCTTTAATTATATAAGTCCGATCCAGTGACAACATTCCCACGAGTAGGCCATTGTGTGCCAGCGTCACGGTCAAAAAATATTCCAAGTGTAGTGAGTTCAACTGAGTCGCAGACTTAGAGGCAGCACAATTATTCTACTCCAACACACGGGGTAACTTTCCCCTTAACAGAATAACAACCGATGGTGGTGACCACCAGGCTAACTACACTAGTTACTACACTAGTAACTACACTAGCTACAACGTAACTGGTATAGTTAGCCAGGTGGTGACCACCAGGCTAACTACACTAGTAACTACACTAGCCACCAGGCTAACTACACTAGCTACAACGTAACTGCTACCACGGATCGGGACCAACAGCTTGGGTCCGGCTCCACGTGTTGGAGACTCGTTGAATGGAGAACGTAGACGAAGGTTTCTTCCAGGATGAACAACAACCCTGGTCCCTCTGGGGACCCGGCTCATATTCTCTGTGGCGTGGCTGGCTCCGCCCTTGGCCATGCCCACCTTCCAGAATCCTCGGGAAGGATCTGGATCCAAACCACGTGACCACCCCGAGCCCCACTTGGGGGCCCCTTTGTAGACTTAACTGGTCACGTGTCCTCCCGGGTCAACCAGAGTGCCATGGCCTTGAGTAACCTCATCCTTCGGCCGGCACTCACACACCCTGTCCTGTAGGGTTGGCACTGCACGCCAAGCATGGTGCCATCCAGCGCTATCAATCAGCGCTCACCGGGCCCCTCTAGGGCCGGTACTACGCCCACATCACTGTGGTATCCGCGATGTCGTTACAACGCACGCCGTGCCTCTCTAGGGCCGGCACTGTACATTGACATCTCGCGATGTGACTACACAAGTAAAAAAAAAATACAAAATCAAATCAGGATATTGGGATCCCGCACAGCAGCAACAGCAAACATCACCCTCGACTGCGCAAACATGGCAGGACCCTCTTTAAACTTGGCCATGGGACACGTTTCATGAAATGAGTTTATCAATCTCATTTATTTTAAAGTGCATAACCCCAGTACCTTCCAAATATTGGAAGGAAGAAGGTTTCCAGACGGCCGCAGAAGCAGCACATCTGAATGCGCGCTATGCTGTGACCGTCTTCGTTCACTTGCTAGCCAACAGTCATTGCGAAGATGACCGCAGTTCGCGTGATGGTCGTTTATGCTCCTCGATGAGACCAGCCAGGTATTGTGGTGCATTTGTGGCAAACACTTCGTGTGTAATGAGTGCGACCTTTTCATGAAATCGTTCGGAACTGGAAGCCAGTATGGTACCAAGGTTCTTTAGATGAGTAGAAAATGTAATCCTGTGACCGTCACAGCCGATCCTCCCACAATTACTTTCGCCTGAGTCCGAGTGCCAACCAGCAGAACCTCCGATTTTTCTGGATTAAGCAGCATTTCGTTTCGTGCAAACCACAAATGCACCACACACGTACAATCTTCGCGGTTTCTGAAGCTCTCTATATCCAACTTTGACTTCACTGTCGTGTACAATTGTGTATCATTCGCATAATTATGGAACTTGATGTCATGCGATGAGATGACATCGGCGATCGGAGAGATGTTTGTTGAAAATAGGAAGGGCCCAAAATGGGCCCCTGTGGTACGCCAACAAAGTACGGCATAGGCGATGACTGTTCGTTGCCCAGCTTGACGAACTGTGGTCGACCATGTAGGTATGACTCAATCCACCCCAGCGCTGTACCCGATACACCGAACCTTGACCTTAGCCACCCGATGGGTATCTCATGGTCGATGGTGTCGAAGGCGGCAGAGAGATCGGGGCTAACCAAGGCTGCGGCACACCGGTCATCCATGCTCTTGTCGAAGTCATTGGTGATCTTTAGTAGAGCCGTCTCAGTGCTGCGAAACTTCCGGCACAACGACTGCAACAGCCCTTCGCTGAACGAAAGATGTTCCAGGTGGACAATCAGCGGCGAAAGCAACGTCCGAGCATGATTTGAGAATCGATGCGTGGATGTAGTTGAGCGACGATGTCTTATTTGGCAGTCATGCGATGAACATCGACACCTCTGCCACCGACCTTGGTGCCAGGGTCTCGAGTTCTGCATCGGTTCCAGGTTGATCAAACTCAGACGGCAGACCGGGAGAATGCGTTGCCTTCAAATTAGAAACTGCCGTCTTCATTGTCACTGTTTTATTGGCGAGGAACGTCGCAAGTGCTGTGCACAGGCCGGGTCGACTGGTCGATGGGTGGTCGGAGTACAGCCAGGACCCTTCACGACGAGCCACAGAGCACGGGGATCAGGAGCCGACTCATTGACGCGCAGAGCGCAAAACGATCCGACAGACTCAATGACGAGCCGGTTGGTAGATCTGCAAGACGACTCTCATTTTCTCTTCCTGGGTAAGGCCCGTGAGCGAATCTCCCTGTCGTGCATGGATGGAATTACTCCGCTTCCCCCCTCATCATTCCGGGCCCATGGCCCAGCGTCGCGAGGTTATTGCGAGTAGATATATAAATATAAACTGATGATGATGCTGCCACTCTGCTGATACTACTGCTGCTGCCGATGCTGATACTGCTGATACTACTGCTGATACTGCCATAGTCAGGCGCTCCCACGTTCGCCACTCGTTATGCGGACATTCGCAGTTCAAATCTAACTATTATTGAGCCATTTGCACTGCCCTGCCATCAGTCCCTCAATTTTTGCTACCGCTTTTAAATGTTGTTATGGATGTAGCACGCGCTCGCCTTGAGCAAAGGTGCCAGCGCTCTATACATTAATATATATATAAAAAAATACATAAAAATAAGATAAACCTATAACTATTAAAACTAAACGATTTTTTTTGTTTTCCAAGGTAAGGCCCACTAAACTATTTAGCTCTTTTTCAGAAGTGACCTGGTAATAAATTATAGTTCAACAAAGTGGCTTATCACGTGGAAATTTATAGCAGCAGCCAAATACTCTGAACGCGTGATGTTGATTCTAAATGTGGAGGGAAAAACCGGAGGACCTGGAGAAAAATTAGCTCGATCATGGGGAGAGAGAGAGACATGCAAACTCCAAATATACAGCAGGCGTCAGGGTTGGGATCGAGCCAACAACCCCCTGCATACAAGGCGATGTAGTTAGCATCTCGTCACTTCGGCACGGCACCGCTAGCAACACAACTTCACACTTAAGGCAGGTTGGGTCCCTCTCTGATCATGGCTACAACAGAAAGACCCAACGCAGAAGACACCTGGGTTTGTGGGTTTGATTTTACACAAAACTCATGGTCCACCCGAAACTGCATCCACTGCACAAACCATGGCAGCAGATGCGGATACCTGATGCACTAAATGAATTATTTTAAGTCGCCAGTCGTGTGGCGACTGTGGTCATCCAGAACAGACCGTACAACGCAATGCCCCAATCTACAAATACACTGAGACATCACAGCGATACACTCCGCTGCTCCTCGCGCGGTTTTCTGGCTTGACCACCTGGATGTGGAATTGTTGTTGTTGCTCTGCAATCTGCATCATCCGTAGGAAAGAAGAAGACCACCACCGCAGTTATCGTGACCTCGCGATACAAACGGACGAGGTGGCAGCATTCGTGCGTTCGACGTTCATTTGATTGCGTGAAACAGAATGGCTAAACAACATAATAAAACAATCCGTGTGCAGTGAAGTGACAGGTCGCGTGAAGTGGAGTCATGAAAGAAATTGGTTTTCACTTTAGTATAGTGTATAGCAGTGTATCATAGCGTAGTGTATAGTCGTGTATATGTTCGTGTATATGTGTTGAACTTCTTTTGCACCATCAGTAGCCAACCGTGCTGATCGGAGGTGCCGGGGCAAAGAAAATCAACTAAACACACGGAAAGTAAGTGAAGTGGCGAAGCCATGTTTCTACCCTCGATGCAGCGGGGGGTGGGCGACTTGAAGCTGTGTCCCCATCATCGCACACCCCGCCTCCCGAGTTGGCGGGCGAGTGTGAAACCTATGATTCCGATCGATCGCGCGGCCCCTCGAGAGAGAGAGAGAGGGGGGGGGGAGAGCCACACGCGAGCGATCTGCGTTGCCCAAAGTTTGTCAAACGAAAAGCAGGAGAGGGGGGGGGAATGGGTGGCGGCGCGAATGTCGTTCATGATCACCGGGGAGGGAGAGGGGTGTCGGGGAGGCTGCTGAGGGCGGCATTGATTTTGGTGACTGACACCAATCTCAATGTGTTGTGTGCGTGGCGCGCGCGTGTGTGTGTGTGTGTGTCACGAAGATTATACTTACAGAAATAAAGGATCTTTGTTCGCAACGTTGTGAGATGCAGGTAGAGATGGGGCGGTGACGGGGGTGGAGGGGGGGGGCGGCGAGCGGCGGCGAGCGGCGGCTCCTTGTTGCAGAGGTTCGCGGTTCGAACGAAATGGCCGCCATGGTTAATGCTGCGGGTGTACGGACCGTAAGAAAGTAGTAGGCGTCGTCTCTGATTGAAGACGAACTTCAAATATCCCTCCTAACACCCCTCCACAGGAATAAACCCCCCTGTACATTGAGCAGCACTGCTCATAGACTCAACACTGCGACTCAACATTGCCCATAGACTCCGCACTGATACCCATAAACTAAACACTGTCCCTGTACATGAAGCAGTCCCCTCCTTAACCTCCTTCCGTTCCTCTCTTAAAGCCTCACCACCTCTTCTCCATCATCGCCACTCCCTTCCTCTTCCCTCCCCCCTCCACTCCTTCCCGTCCCTCCCCTATAGCCCCTTAGTGACCCCCTCTATAAAGTACCACTCTATCACTGTCACTCAACCCTTGTAGCACGCTCCCTGCATCTAAATCATTATTTTCTCGATGCGACTGTTGAAATATTATCTCTTACAGTGGTATATACCACCGCCTTAATCCGAGGCGCTTAACAACAATGATATTGAACGTGAGATGCTCGTGATTACAGTAAAGGGTGGTTGGGTTGTTGTTAAAAGTGGTGGTGGAGTTATGGTGACAGTTAGGAGGGCAGTTGGGAGTGTTTAAGGAGGGGTTGGGGCAGGGATAGTGATAGGGGTCGGTTTATCAATAGGGGTAGTGAGAGCGGTTGAGGTAGTGATAGGCGTTTGGGTAGTGATAGAGTTGGGGGTAGCGATAGGGTTTGGGTAATGATAGGGGTTGGGGTACTGATAGGGGTTGGGTTACTGATAGGGGTTGGGGTAGTGATAGGGGTTGGGGTAGTGATAGGGGTTGGGGTACTGATAGGGGTTGGGGTAGTGATAGAGTTGGGGTACTGATAGGGGTTGGGGTACTGATAGGGGTTGGGGTAATGATAGGGGTTGGGGTAGTGATAGGGGTTGGGGTAGTGATAGGGGTTGGGGTACTGATAGGGGTTGGGGTAGTGATAGAGTTGGGGTACTGATAGGGGTTGGGGTAGTGATAGAGGTTGGGGTACTGATAGGGGTTGGGGTACTGATAGGGGTTGGGGTAATGATAGGGGTTGGGGTAATGATAGGGGTTGGGGTACTGATAGGGGTTGGGGTAGTGATAGGGGTTGGGTAATGGATAGGGGTTGGGGTAGTGATAGGGGTTGGGGTATTGATAGGGGTTGGGGTAATGATAGGGGTTGGGGTACTGATAGGGGTTGGGGTAGTGATAGGGGTTGGGGTAGTGATAGGGGTTGGGGTAGTGATAGGGGTTGGGGTACTGATAGGGGTTGGGGTAGTGATAGAGTTGGGGTACTGATAGGGGTTGGGGTACTGATAGGGGTTGGGGTAATGATAGGGGTTGGGGTAGTGATAGGGGTTGGGGTAGTGATAGGGGTTGGGGTACTGATAGGGGTTGGGGTAGTGATAGAGTTGGGGTACTGATAGGGGTTGGGGTAGTGATAGAGGTTGGGGTACTGATAGGGGTTGGGGTACTGATAGGGGTTGGGGTAATGATAGGGGTTGGGGTAATGATAGGGGTTGGGGTACTGATAGGGGTTGGGGTAGTGATAGGGGTTGGATAATGGATAGGGGTTGGGGTAGTGATAGGGGTTGGGGTATTGATAGGGGTTGGGGTAATGATAGGGGTTGGGGTACTGATAGGGGTTGGGGTAGTGATAGGGGTTGGGGTAGTGATAGGGGTTGGGGTAGTGATAGGGGTTGGGGTACTGATAGGGGTTGGGGTACTGATAGGGGTTGGGGTAATGATAGGGGTAATGATATGGGTTGGGGTAGCAATATGGGTTGGGGTACTGATAGGGGTTGGGGTAATGATAGCGGTTGGGGTAGTGATAGGGGTTGGGGTAATGATAGGGGTTGGGGTAGTGATAGGGGTTGGGGTAGTGATAGGGATTGGGGTAATGATAGGGGTTGGGGTAGTGATAGGGGTTGGGGTACTGATAGGGGTTGGGGTAGTGATAGGGGTTGGGGTAGTGATAGGGGTAATGATATGGGTTGGGGTAGCGATATGGGTTGGGGTAGTGGTAGGGGTTGGGGTACTGATAGGGGTTGGAGCAGCGACAGGGGTAGTAACACATTCTGGTTTATTGCTGGAGGGGGTTTATCAATAGGGGTAGTTAGGGGTAGGAGTAGTGAGAGGGGTTGGGGTACTGATAGGGGTTGGGGTAATGATAGGGGTTTGGGTAGTGATAGGGGTTGGGGTAGTGATAGAGTTGGGGTAGTGATAGGGGTTGGGGTAGTGATAGGGGTTGGGGTAATGATAGGGGTTGGGGTAGTGATAGGGGTTGGGGTAGCGACAGGAGTTGGGGTACTGATAGGGGTTGGGGTAGTGATAGAGTTGGGGTAGTGATAGGGGTTGGGGTAGTGATAGGGGTTGGGGTAATGATAGGGGCTGGGGTAGTGATAGGGGTTGGGGTAGTGATAGGGGTTGTGGTAGTGATAGGGGTTGGGGTAGTGATAGGGGTTGGGTAATGCTAGGGGTTGGGGTACTGATAGGGGTTGGGGTACTGATAGGGGTTGGGGTAGTGATAGAGTTGGGGTACTGATAGGGGTTGGGGTACTGATAGGGGTTGGGGTACTGATAGGGGTTGGAGTAGCGACAGGGGTAGTAACACATTCTGGTTTATTGCTGGAGGGGGTTTATGAATAGGGGTAGTTAGGGGTAGGAGTAGTGAGAGGGGTTGGGGTAGTAATAGGCGTTTGGGTAGTGATAGTGGTACTGATAGGTGTTAGGGTAGTGATAGAGTTGGGGTACTGATAGGGGTTGGGGTAGCGACAGGGGTAGTAACCCATTCTGGTTTATTGCTGGAGGGGGTAAACACCTTTTATTAGTTGTCATCGTTGCGTGTATTTAGTTTGTGTCATTTTAGGTAATCTTTTACAGAACAGTTTGTTGTATATTTTGTCGTCACCAAGACATCTCATTGTGACTCCATTCCCTCTCACATTTAATATCATTCATTATTATCTTTGCAATTAAATTACGTTTCAAATGTAAGTTTGTTTAAAAAAAAAAAACCGGATGCCTGTAAAGGGGACAGCCAAAGAGCCGCAGATTGCCGAGCCATGTGGTGGCCGCTCATTCGCAGCCCGCACGGGCAGAGAAGGGGAGAGAGCAGCCGCACCCCACTGCCTGTACCCCTGTGAACCCCGAGCAGACATCACCCAGTGTCTGTATCACCCCCCACCCCCGCCACGTCTAGCCTCCCCCTCGTCTCCCCCCTCGTCTTGCCCCCCGCACCATGCCCCCCCCCCCACCACCCCCCATCTCTCCTTCCCCCCACCGCCTCCCCCTCCGTCTCCATCCCCCGTCTAACCCCCACCGTCCCCCCCCCCCCCCCCCACCGTATGCTCCCCTCCCCCCGAGTGCGTGGCTCTAACTAAGCGGGCTCACCTCGCCGTGCTGCCTCTTGACCTCTGTAATTGGCAGCGCGCGACCCCTGGGTGACGATGCGCGCCGCTCGCCCCGGGGAAACTGAGAGGCGCTCCCCCCTCCCTCCCTCCACGCCTCTGCTCAGCCTGCCCTGACCCCCGTGCAGGGGCCAACGAACGCGCCGTCGTCGCTCTCCGAGAGACAGAGAGACAGGGAGAGAGGCAGAGACAGAGAGACGGGGAGAGAGGCAGAGAGAGAGAGGCAGAGAGACAGGGAGAGAGACAGAGAGACAGGGAGAGAGACAACAGAGAGACGGATAGAGACACAGATGTGGACATAGGGAGGGAGAGAGAAATACAGATAGAGCGAGAGAGAGACACAGAGATAGAGAGACAAAGATACAGAGAGACGGAGAGACAGATAGAGGCAGAGAGAGAGAGACAGGGAGAGAGACAAAGAGAGACAGTGAGAGAGAGACAGGGAGACAGAGAGAGAGGCACAGAGAGAAGAGAGGGACTCTATGTGTAGAGAAGGGCAGCGACGATCATAATCGCCCCTCGCTCTGTGAGGATGAATGATCGCATGCAGCGTGACATTCAAATACAATGGGTGACACTTCGTACATTGTATTTACATTACTCGTAATAATAATATCGTTGTTATTATTACTGCTACGATTCCACTTGTGCTACCCAACAACGACTCACCGAGTCTAATGACTTTTCGTCAGCAGAACCCTGCCAACTCTTCACAGCCTTCGTACCTCCGATTAGCATGGTTGGCTATATATTGCGAAATAAGTTCAGCACACACACACAAACCACTACACACTAACACTACTATAGATAACACTACTATATAATACACTATACACAACACTATACGCTACACCATACATTACACTGCCACACTATACACTAGTAAACAATACGCTACACTAATATACACTCCACTATACTGTACCCCCTAACCCCTTAATTCCCATTGAATCAATGGTTGCTACAACGTGACCTTTCCATAACGTGGTGTTTTTCAGGAACGCAACTACCACCGCGTTATAGGAGACTGTAATTGTCCATACGGGTGCCACGTGACCCCACAGACGGAAAGCTCCTTCTCGAATGCTTGTCAACCCTGTTGGAGACTGAAGAAAATTCCATTCGAGAAATAACGCACCCACCTCCCTCTCGTCTTCTCTCTATCCACAGGACTGACTTCAACATCACCACCGCCATCATCATTGTCGTTATCATAGCCATCGCCACCACCACCATCATCATCATCAGAAGAAGACATCTCCCCGATAATCTTATCAACATCATGGAGAACCTCACTCTGTTGGGCGACCCGGGTTCCTATCGGACCACCAACGCCAGCAACGGCACCCACCCCGTGGACGCGGACGTCAACGGCACCGTGGGCGCGTCGCTGGCGGCAGGTGGTCCCTACCAGACCTTCGAGGTGATCCTCATCGCCATGGTGGCGGGCTCGCTGAGCCTCGTCACCGTGGTGAGCAACATCCTCGTCATGGTCTCCATAAAGGTGAAACATGCATGAATGGATTATTGAGATGATTCAGATTATTCACATGACTCGGATTGATCAGATTATATGGATTATTCAGATTATTTGGGCTAATATTAATTTCCAAACGATGGTGATAAGCCACTTTGTTGCGCTATCATTGTGATAGCCAGGTCACTTCTGAAAAATAAGTTAATAGCTCAGTGGGCTCTGCCTGGTAGGATGTGGAAGTTTTAGTGTAATTTGTGTGTTTTTGTGGTTATTTATTTGCCTTTCCTATATTTTACACTCCTATCGTGTTTTGTATTATTTGTTGTTGTAACGTTCTTACCCCTGCTGCCCCCCTTACTGGACATCTGTTTTAACAAAAATAAAGAGCTTTACTGCTCATCGGATTCCTCCTGCTGCAGTCTAAAACAACATTCCGATGATTCCGATTCTCGAAGGTGAACCGCCAGCTGCAGACGGTCAACAACTACTTCCTCTTCAGCCTGGCGTGCGCCGACTTCTTCATCGGCGCCTTCTCCATGAACCTGTACACCCTCTACATCATCGCGGGCCGCTGGCCCCTGGGCGCGCTCGTCTGCGACCTGTGGCTCGCCCTCGACTACGTGGCGAGCAACGCCTCCGTCATGAACCTGCTCATCATCAGCTTCGACCGCTACTTCTGCGTCACCAAGCCGCTCGCCTACCCGACCCGCCGCACCACCCGCACGGCGGGATGCATGATCGCCGGCGCCTGGGCCCTCTCCTTCGTGCTCTGGGCGCCTGCGATCCTGTTCTGGCAGCACATCGTGGGCGAGCGCACCGTGCCCGACGGCGAATGCAACATCCAGTTCCTATCGAACCCCGCCGCCACCTTCGGCACGGCCATCGCCGCCTTCTACCTGCCCGTGGCCATCATGATCGCGCTGTACGCGCGCGTGTCCAGGGCGAGCAGGAGCCGGGTGGGACGTCGCGGGAAGAGTCGCAGGACGAGGCGCGGGAAAGCGGACGCCATCGGCAAGATGCTGAGCGGCGAGATGGGGAGGAAGGCGTCCGGACACGGTGGTGGCGGTGGTGGTGCTCAGCCTGGCCGCTACGCCATCCTCTCGCGGCTCAGGCTGACGCGACGATTGGTGACGGAGCGCTGTGGTGGTGGTGGTGGCTGCGGTGGTGGTGGTGGCGGCGGTGGTGGTGGTAGTGGCTGCGTCAGGTCGAAGGTGTCGGACGCGACGGCTGTGGTTGTGATGAAGAACGCCGACAACAACGGGCTGCTCGTGCTGGAGGCCGCCTGCAAGCGACACGCGGAGGAGGAGGAGGAGAAGGAGGCGGCGGTGGTGGTGGTGATGGTGGTGGATGAGGAGGAGGCAGCTGCTGCCGTGGCTACCGACGAGGGGAGGTGCGACGGGGAGAAGGAGACATCGGAGTCGAGTTCGCAGACGCCGAGTTCCAAGAAGGGTCCCGAGCTGTGCGATGAGGAAGACGACGACGAGGAGGACGACGATGAGGACTCGACGCCCGAGGAGGAGGACGAGGTGGCGACGGGAGACGCTGCCGCGTCGCGTGCCGTGACCCGCTGCGCGGGCGGAAGCAACGCCACGTGCCTGACGGTCATCGACACGACGCCGGTGTGCAGCAGCAGCAGCAACGACGCGGCCACCACCACGAGCACCGGCAGCACCACCGCAGCCACCACCGCGGCCACCACCACCACGTCCTCCTCCTCCTTCTCCTCCGCCTCCGTAGCCGCTGCCACCAATGTCAACGCCACCGCGGCAGCCTCCGCGAGCAACGGCGATGGAACGGACAGGGCGGTGAGCAGCGGCGCTTCCAAACGGCAACGGCGGCAACAGCAGCAGCAGCAACAACAGCAGCAGCAACAGCAGCAGAGACAACAACAGCAGCAGCAGCAGCAACGTCAAGCGGACGTCGGGATGCAACTCGGGCAAGCGCTAGGCGGAAAGAGCGGCGCCGGGAAGAAGAAGAAGCAGCGCCAGGCGGCCGCGCGCGAGCGGAAGGTGACCCGCACCATCTTTGCCATCCTGCTGGCGTTCATCATCACGTGGACACCCTACAACGTGATGGTGCTCATCACGACGTTCTGCGACCGCTGCGTGCCCGCCGCCGTGTGGATCATCGGCTACTGGCTCTGCTACATCAACAGCACCATCAACCCCGCGTGCTACGCGCTCTGCAACGCCGCCTTCAAGAAGACGTTCAAACGCCTGCTGCTGTGCCAGTACAAGGACATCGGCACAGCCAGATGAGGAGTCCGGGGATGAGGAGGAACGCGTGGCCACCCGGTAGAGGCCGTAGTGCGGTGGTGATGGTAGTAGTGGCGGGTGGTAGTGGTGGTGGGTGGTTGTGGTGGTGGCGGTGGTAGTGGTGGTTGGTGGCGGTGGTGGATTTGTAGGATCCGTTGGTTGCCTGATGGCCGTTTCTCACCTTCCAATGACCGTGTTTGATCGAACATACCGATGTAGTAAGAACCCTCGTGTAGCAGATATCTTGGGGACTCTGCGTGGACTTGCTGGGTAAATGAGTAACTCGTGTATCATGATATCAGTAGTAGTATTGTCACCATTCGTCACAATGTCGTTGACGTGGCCTGCCTTCGTACTGACGCAGCTTGCGCCAAACAGTGCCGCCATTTTTTGCGATCAAATCTGAAAATCAAGCAAGCAAACAAAGACAACCAACATTCTGGAATGTCGAGGTCTCTTTCGGGCCGATTTCTCGCAATATGCGGATTAACGTTATGAACTACAGCGGGATTCCGCAACACTTATCTGCACCGCTCCCCTCCTAGAAGTGCAAAATACATCCATCGAGACCCACAGACTTACACGGACCCACAGACTTAGACAGAGACCGACAGACTCACACAGAGACCCACAGACTCGCATAGAGACCCACAAACTCACGCATAGTCCCACAGACTCACATAGAAACCCATTGACTCATACAGAGACCCAGAGACTCACACATAGATCCAAAGACTCACGTAGATTGGAAACTGATTTCTTCGGAACGGATTGTTGTGTTTTTAGTTGGTTGTCTTGCCACCGCACTTCCGATTAGCATGATTGGCTGTGTATGGTGCGCGAAAACATTCAACATACGTATGTATATCGTGCGTTAAACTTTTAAACTATTTTTTTATTTTACCAGGTAAGGCCCCACTAAGCTATCCAGTTGCTCTTTTTCAGAAGCGACCTGGCCATCATTAATGATAGCTCAACGAAGTGGCTTATCATCATCATCACGCGGAAATGTATAACAGCAGCCAAAAACGCGTGATGTTGATTCTAAATGTGGGGGGGGGGGGGGGGAACGGAGGACCCGGAGAAAAACTTCATGTGACCACGTGGAGAGAGAGGCGCAGAATCCAAATATACAAACGCGTGATGTTGATTCTAAATGTGGGGGGGGGGGGGAACGGAGGACCCGGAGAAAAACTTCATGTGACCACGTGGAGAGAGAGGCGCAGAATCCAAATATACAGCCTCCTGTATAGCAGGCGAGGTAGTTAACAACTCCTTGCAACCGCGGCACCCCCATGGTGGCGAGATGGTCTAACAACGCCACTCCACCGCGATATTTTCCCTACAACAACGCCAACAAATTGTCTCTGCTTTGGTTTCTCAAAAAACCGGCTGGTTCGGTGATTTGATTTCAAAATACAAGTCGTGGTTTAAACAAGGACGGTGACAATAATACATAATTATGAATTATGATCATTATAATCATCATGATGCCGGCAGCAGCAGCAATGCGCCATTAACTGCACTGGTGGAGGAGGCGACAGCGGCCCTGTTAATTACAGCAACACAGTAATTTTGTTTTCGAGGTTGAATGGTGGTAGTCAGATTCGTTATAATGATGATTATTATTTTGATTGTGTCCGTTGGTGGCCGTGGCTCTAAGTCTTTGTGTGCCAAGTGGACCCCTACACATCGCAGCGTCGTCAGAGGTGGTTGCGGTGGTAGCATGTGGTCGCTGAGGAGGCCTTCATCCAGCAGTGGATTAACTATGGCTGATGATTATGTTGAGAATGATGATCATCGTGGTGATGTTGGTGACGGTAGAATCCTGTCAACGGTCTTACAATCCAGAGACTTCCGGCGAGGATTGTAAGAGCGTCGCCTGTCCGTGTGTGTCCCGTGTGTCCGTGAAAGTGTGTGCGTCCGTGTGTGTGCGAGCCTCTCCCTGTATCTCTGTGTGTCCGTATGTGTGTAACCGTGTCAGTCCGTGCGAGTGTGTCTCCGTATGTGTGCGAATCTATCCGTGTGTCTTTACGCGTGTGTGTGTCGTCTGTCCGTGGTTGCTCGTGTCTGTCAGTGTCTCTCCTCGTGAGTGTGTGTGTGTGTGCCCGAGTATGTGCTTCATTCGTGATTAGATTAAATACATTTGCACAACGTTATTCCGATAATTATGTTACGTATTTCTTTTCCGAGCAATAACTCGGCAGAATAGGAACAAGAACGGCTCTTAGTTTGTCTAGGGTTTTCGGGTTGCCAGTTTGGATTTCATCGTTATGATATATCATCGTTGTTGTAATTATTGCAATGTGTCTTTGAATATGTGGAATCTTGGGACCTGACTGCTTCGTGAGGTTTAGGCCCAGCAGCTCCCTAGCAGGCGATGAGGTCTGCAAAAAGTGCCAAAAAAATAATTTAGCTCCGTGACGCGGGCGCCTGACTCGAGCGACCAAACGTTGTAGGGAGTCGTCAACGTTCGTCGCGAGTTGGAGTGGATGGGGCGGTAGGGAGTTGGAGTGGATGGGGCGGTAGGGAGTTAAAACTACAAAGATATAAATTGTTGTGGTGAACATTCTGCCACCAAATATCCGCTAGAGGCATCGCGCAAACTGCACAGGGAGCTGACACGTTTTCTTAACAACTGGGAACCATCACCCACAGCCATCATGTAAAATAAAATATTTAAACGAAAACTATTTTATTTTACCAGGTAAGACCCACCGCTGAGCTACGTAGCTCTTTTTCAAAATAAATCCGTTGAGCGCCACGGTGGCTAGGAGATGTTAACTACCTCGCTAGGTATACAAGAGGCCGTGGGTTCGATTACGACCCTGACGCCTGCTGCTGTATATTTGGAGTTTGCGTCTCTCTCCCCCCGTGGTCGCGTCGATTTGTCTCCGGGTTCGTCCGGTTTTCCACATTTAGAATCAACATCACGCGTGATAGCCAGGTCGCTTCTGAAAAGAGATAAATAGCTCAGTGGGCCTTACCTGCTAAAATTAAAATTGTTTTATTTCATAGTCTATATTTCCCCAGAGATCCTGAATCCTTCGGGAGGAGAATGAACGAAATCTCTGCGCGTTAACACATTTTGAATCATCATTTACTTCGACAGAACCACCACGCAAAAAACAAAGACAACGATCCCCCGTATAGCCTGTTGGGACAAGTGCTATTAGGCAGTAACACCTATAAAGGCTGGCCAGCACCACGCCCGGCCGCCTTTGTCTCCATAGTGGTGATGCTTACACACCACAATCAAGTATGTATTTGAAGCTGAGTCAACCTAGGGGAGGCTCTGAACCGGTTCAGATAATCGTAATTGGTGTTGATGGCGTGAGCAGGAATCGAACTCGGGTCGCTGAGTTGGTAGTGCAGTGCGCTAACAGCTACACCACCGCTTCCCACTTAACTTCTACAGAACCACCATCATCAATCTCAGCTCCATTGACTGAGCCTGGCGCTGGCATTGGCAGCGGTGCTGCTGGTGCTGGAGGATGAATCAGAATCAGAATCTTGATTTAGACTGCAAGAGGAATTCGAAGAGGTGTGAAGCTCTTTGTCATAGACTTCCAGTATGGGCGGTTCACTGTCCCTAGGTCCCCACGTGGCGATTATCTGTTTGTAACCTCATTGGCCGTCTAATTGTGAACGCTGATCACCTGTTGAGAGATTCCATTGTGAGAAATCGTATCTGGTGGCGAGATGTTAATTACCTCGCCTGGTATACAACAAGTCGGTGGGTTCAAGATCCCGACCCTGACGACACCTGCTGTATATTTGGAGTTTGCGTGTCTCTCTCTCCCCGTGGTTACGTGGATTTTTCTTCCGGTCGCACAGTTTTTTAATCCCCTCCACATTTAGAATCAATATCACGCGTTAAGAGTATTTGGCTGCTACTATAAATTTCCACACGATAATGATGAGCCACTTCGTTGAGCTACCATCTGGCCAGGTCGACCCTGAAAAAGAGCTACATTGGGCCTCACCTGCTAAAATACAAACACATATTTTAGTTTTAATAAATATAGTTTAACCTAATTTTTATGTATTCACATATTTACGTATAGAGCGCTGGCACCTTTGTTGAAGGCGCGCGTGTGCTACATACATAACACTATTTAAAAGCGGTAACAAAAATCGAGTGACTGGTGGCAGGGGCAGTGCAAAGGGCCGCTGAATGAGTTGACCGTAACCAGAGGGGTCCTTAGGGGGTCACGGAAGGGGCTCTAGGGGAGGGACCGGCAGCATTTGGAGGGGTGAGGGGAGGAGGGAAGGGGAATGGGCGATGATGATGGAGAAGAGGTGGTGAGGCTTTAAGAGAGGAATGGAAGGAGGTGAAGGAGGAGGATCGCTTCGTGTGCAGGTGGAAGAATGACTGCTTATGAGTTGTATATCGCTGCAGTATCGATGAGTAGACACAGTAATAATAATAATTCCTGGGCTTCCCAAATGCAATTATATGCAAATAAGGCGTGTACATATTATGTAGTGGAAGTATATTTATATTTTTATATATGGGCACACACATACATACCACAACAACCGCCATTTGCCACTAAGTGGCGGTGACGTCACCACGGCGCCTGTGCCAGGCTAGGTGCACGTTGAGGCCACGTGAAGTGTCGAACGCCCACTAGGAGGAGGTCACAGGGCAGACCCAGGTGCCATGGGTCGACTGACGCATACATACATACAGACACACATATACATGCATACTTGTGTATTAACACGTGTATAAGCACATACGTATTTACTCAAACACGCGTACATTATTCGGTGCGATCATGATACAGAGACAAAGGTAAAGATCCCTCGTGTAGCTTTTCAAAGGCTGTTGGGGAAAGTGCTGTTAGCGAGTAGCAGCACTTAATATGAATGCCGAGACACGGCACACGAGGGGGCGGCCGCCTTTGTCTCCCCAGTGGCAATGTTTACACACCGCACCAGGTACTCATTCGAGGCTGAGTCGACCTATGGGGCGCCCAGAACCGGTTCAGATAATCGTCGCTGGTGTTGGTCGCCGTGAGCGGGAGTCGAACTCGGGTCGCCGGGTTGGTAGCGCAGTGTGCTACCACGCACGCGCACATACATACACACGTGCACACATAAATACACGCACACACACATACACACGCTCACACACACGCACATACGCACGCACACATGCGCACAGACACACAACAACCACAACCGCCATTCGCCACTAAGTGGCGGGGACGTCACCACGACGCTTGTGCCAGGCCATGTGCACCTTGAGGCCACGCGAAGTGTCGAACGCCCGCTGGCAGGAGGTCACGGGGCAGACCCAGGTGCCACGGGTCGACTGACTGAGATGACTGGCTGATCCACCACCTGTGCCCCCTACTGTGCCAACCTGCTGTGCTTTCGCCACCCGGCGCTCCGCTCGTTGTTGTGAGCGTCGCTCCTCCGCCCTCCGTTGTTGTTGGAGGGCGACTGCCTCCAACTGCCCAGTAGCGCCCTTCACGAGCCTCCTCCACAGAGGCCGATCTTGACACCGCTGGTACCAGTCATCGGCAAGTCCACTCAGCTCCACGTCCTCCTGTACCACATCACTCCATCTCTTCTCTAGCCCGTGCCGCGCCCGTTTAGCCCCCTCGATCCGTCCGAACAAAAGCTGTTTAGGCATGCGGTGGCTGGGCATACGAGCTACATGACCCAGCCAACGCAGCCTTTGCTGCCGGATGAGCTCACCGATGGGACCGTGCCCAGATCTTTCAAGGATTTGTGAGCTCCTCACACAATCCAGCCTGGTTAAACCCAGGATGGATCGTAGGCAGGCCAGCCTAAATGTTTCTAACCGGCGAAGATGTTCCATTAGGGGGGTCCACGTTTCGCAAGCGTAGAGAAGGGAGGGAATCACCGTGGCCGAGAAGACCTGAAGCTTAGTGCGGAGCGACAGACCAGGTAGCTTCCACACAGCGTTACGCAACCGATGAAAAGATATTGCCGCTCGACTGATTCGGAGTGAGACCTCTGCTGTTAAACTGGAGCCGGTCATAAGCACACTGCCCAGGTATGGGAAACTCTCCACTCTCTCCACAACTGCCCCATCACCGATTGGGAGTTGTGGGGGTGGAGTGTCCGATGGTACAAAATACGCAGGCAGGTGCTTAGTTTTGGTGGGGCTGATGGTAAGGCCCCATCTCTTAGTAGCACGCTCCAGTCTTCGCAGCAGCGTCTCCAACTCCTCCTCTGAATTAGCAGCTATTACCAAATCATCGGCATATATAACGTGGTTGAGCAATAGGGAGCCATCCCTTGACCGCACCCGGGCATCGATCAGCCTCCCATTATATCTGTACCATATGGAGATCCCCCCGGTACAGCTATTGAAGGCTTCACGAACTACGTGGTCAAAATAGATGTTAAATAATATGGGAGCCAGAGGACATCCCTGTCGCACCCCAAGGTGTACAGGGAATGGCTCTGACTCCTGGCCACGTAATTTTAGCCGGGCACGCTCACCATCATGAAGGTCCTTAATGATCGTGAGCAGAGGGTCAGGTACCATCAGTAGGCCAGAGCCCATACCTACTGATGGTATCATAGGCCTTGACCAGCTCAATACATCAGAGATGTAGGTCTTGCTGGAATTCCCTACACCTCTGCTGTAGCAGTCTGACAGAAAATATGGCATCTGTGCAGGACCGCCCTTTCCTGAAACCGCATTGGGGTTCCGCAAGCCTCTCCTCAGCGTGCCTGGCAAGGCGATATTGAATAATCCTTGCCAGGACCTTTCCCGGCACACTGAGGAGTGAGATGCCCCTGTAGTTGTTAGAGTCTGTGCGGTCCCCCTTCTTAAAGAGGGGAACCACCAGGGCATCCTTCCAATCCTGCGGAACCCGTCCAGTAGTCCAGACTGTTGTTATGATGTCATATAGGGCAGTCTGTGCACAAACGCCACCCTCCCTCAGCATTTCGCTTGGGAGATCATCTCTGTCCGCTGCCTTTCCTGGTCTCAGACTCCGGATCGCCTTCAGTACTTCCTCAACAGATGGCACCTCAGCCAGCCACTCACAGGGTGTGACTTCTTCCAATATTTGAGGCAGCGTAGCCTCAGCAGGGTCATCCTCACTTTGTGCCACGATGTTTTCCTGGCTGAGGGATTTTCCCTCCCCCAGGACCTCACAGAAATGCTCAGCAAATCTGCAAACCTGTTCCTCGGGGTCGGAGATTGGATCACCGTTTTTCCCCTAATGATGGTAATAGGTGTGGCGCTGCAGGTTACTTTTTTGATGGAGTTAAACTGAGATTTGTGATCGCGGGCCACTGAGGCAGACTCCATCTCCTCAGCAACCCGCGACCACCACCCATCCTTGCAGCGCCTCACGGCTCTCCGAACCTCTGAGCGAAGGCTGCGATAAGCCTCCTCATTCTCTGACGTGGGATTCTGTAGCCGATGACAGTGGGCCTGTCGCTTTTTCTCAACCATCCTGAACACCTCCTCTGTCAGCCAGGGTCTCTGGGGAGGTCTGGACCGCGTACCCAAAACCGCTATTGCAGCTGCATGAGTCACAGTCCTAAACCTCGCCCATTTACCCTCGACATCAGGAGGAGTCGGGGACGATGCCAATCCCAGCCGCAAGCGATGATGAAATTCTCGCTAGAAACTTTCATCAGATAACTGAGACCAGGCCACTTTAGGTTGGAATGGGGTCCTGGGTGTACACCCACCACCGCAGTGGAAGAATGGCAGGCGCATCTTACAGATGACTAGTCGATGGTCAGAGGGCAGATCAGCTCCACGGTACGTCCTGGTGTCAAGGACATGGGCTCGCATCCGCTGGTCCGTCACTATGTAGTCTAGCAGATGTTCTTTCTTGGACCCGGCATGCATCCATGATGTTGTGTGGATGCGCTGATGCCGGAACAGCGTGTTGGTAATTACAAGCCCATGGGCTGCACAAAAATCTAGCAGCCTCCTACTGTTGTTATTGAGCTGATGTGGCCCATGCCCTCCAATCACTCCAGACCAGGTGCCAGCATCATGACCAACTCGGGCATTGAAGTCACCCAACATGATGACTCTATCCCGAGGTGCCACTTTAGCCAGCACCTGTAACAGGTCATAGAAGGCATCTGACTCATCGGCTTTGCCTGCATCCCTCCACGAATGTTCGTCTTCCGTGGGGGCATAAGTAACCACGACCACCACTCCTCGCCTCCGGTTGATGGGAAGGCGAGCCCAAAGTAGCCTGGGGCTTACAGCTTCCCACACCTCACCGCCACGCTCCCACGCCCCCTTCATTCTTTTGTTCAAAAGAAGAGCCACACCCTGTTGTTTGGCAGTCTGCTGCCCCGAGTAGAGGACTGTCCACCCCTCATGGTGGCAGGTGCCAGAACCGGTCCACCGGACACATACATATACGCGCACACACACGCACAGTTATTTCACACAAAAGCAAAGGTAAATGTGACCCAGTTTTCTCCGGTGGACTCTCGGCGCAAGGAGTCATCATCCAGCGCCGGCTCTGGGCTGCATCCGGCCCATGGGTAACACGGCACGTGCGTGCAAAGACAAAGCTCACCCGTGTAGCCCATACAGACTGATGGGGGCAAGTGCTGTTCGCGAGTACCTATTTAGTGCCGGTACGAGGGGGCGGTGTGGCCAGCAACCGCGCCTCGCCCCGGCCCCCTTTGTCTCCCCCAGTGCTGATGTTTACAATAAACCGCGCACCCAGGTACTCGCTTTTAAGGCTGAGTCGACCTCGGGGTTAGGCGCCAGAACCGCTTCAGATATATTCGCTGTCACCGATTGTAAGCCGCGTGCGGGCATCAAACCCGGCCCACCGGGTTTTATCCACGCTATCACGGTGCAGTGATAATCACTGCGCAAGCGACTCCCCAAAACACACATCTTTGCAAACTTTGGGGCAAGTGCTGTGAGCGAGCACCTTATGAAGGCCGGCACGGCACACGAAAGGGTGCATGGCCAGCACCACGCCCGGTCGCCTTTGTCTCCCCAGTGGCGATGTTTACTACACACCGCACCAGGTACTCATTTGAGGCTGAGTCGACCTAGGGGAGGCCCAGGACCGGTTCAGATAAACGTCACTGGTTTTGGTGGCCGTGATCGGGAATCGAACTCCTGCCGCTGCATTCGTAGCGCAGCGTAGCGCTAACCGCGACACTCACATAGCGTCTCCCACACCACCACACTAGTGAAATCCTGACTCTGGCAAGCAGCTGTTGAGAAGCAAAGGCTGTTTTAAAAGTGGATACAGGAGGAGTGTTTAATGAGTTGTCATATTCCTCGTCGTTGGCATCTGCAGCATTGAAACCTCGGACGAGTTGAACAAAAACCAGGAGCACGAATGGTAAACCCCACGAACGCGCTTCGTGAATAGGGCCGCCAATCCTCCAGCGCTAAACATTGATCCAAAGCTATTTGCTCCAAGTCCTGCACAGTCACCTTCATTGGACCAACACCGCCACAGACGCACACGTACAGTGACACTCCGAAAATCCTCCATCCAATCAACCCTCCACTCCTTAAATCCGCGATAACCCCCCAGCTCCCCAACGCCACCTCGCCCCCTCCCACCCCCTCAGGGGGCCAAACAGCTTCCCCTCTCACCCACCCCCTCTGAAGCCCCGAGCGCTCAAAGCCAGTGGCGGTTCCACTCCCGAAATCCGCGCGCGGTTTGAGAAACAAAACCACTCCTAAAATCCGCTGTCGCTTTAAAAGGCTGTGCGGTTGCCCGACTCCTAAAATCCGCTATAACATAAATCTTCGCGAATTTTACGAGTCACAAATCGCGGCTACAACAACAATAAACCATCCTAAAATCTGCGAAATGTTTTTGTTTGGCAATGGTAGTCGCAGTATCTGTACACACGCACAGCGGCCATGCCCCGTATCCAGCACGGATTTCTCTTTGGGGGGGGTTTCACCGTCCATACAGAGGGGGCTGCCACAGGTGGGCGATGTACAGACTGCGTGTACGTACAGACCGTGGATGACGTACAAACAGCGTGTACGTACAGTCCGTGTATGACGTATAAACAGCGTGTACGTACAGACCGTGGATGACGTACAGACAGCGTGTACGTAAAGACCGTGTATGACGTACAGACAGCGTGTACGTACAGACTGTGTATGACGTACAGACAGCGTGTACGTACAGAGAGCGAGTACGTAAAGACCGCGTGTGACGTACAGACCGTGTCTGACGTACAGACCGCGTGTATTTACAGTCTGCGTGTGATGTACAGACCGCGTGTGATGTACAGACCGCGTGTGATGTACACGCCGCGTGTATTACATATATGTGTGTGTGTACCGTCGCGTGTGATTTTTATGACTTTAGGCGCGACGTGGCGGGCGAGCGGGCCGGCGAAGTTTACCGCGCGTGAGTTTTTGTAAGGTTTACCTTTGGTGAATTTTAAAGCAATATTGCTGCATCGTAAACTTTTTTTTTGAAACAGAAATATTTAAGGAAACAAAAAATACAAATAAACATTGTGTTATTGGTGGTGGTGTGAACAGAATATTTACACGTCTTGTGTGAACACACGCAAAAAAAATATCCTGGTTTAATTACGCTTAAAAAATATATAAAGAAAACATTTAGTCCTTTTATTAAAAGGTTGTTGTAAGAGTTTATATATAAATATTGTGTCGCTTCCGTGAGGATTTGTCGGTGCCAGCGGCGGTTTTCGATCTTTGTGTGCCCCCGGTAACATAATAATAATAAAAACACGGGCCAAGTCGATAAATATGGAAGAGTCGAATTCCATGCGGAGAGACGAGGATGGGGAGCAGGCGTCATTCAGTTTGGCGGTAACATTCTCCACAACGATCGTTTCTAGAGCTTTGCGACCAATTAGGAACCTTATCTCACACATAGAGAGAATCCTTGCCTACACACACCCGGGCATGTTCACCAGCGTTAGATCAAGCGAGCCTGACTCTGCTGATGATGAGATACTGAATGTCGAAACCAGTCATTGCCGAAAACATCTGGCTGTTCACCAGCATTTGTTCGAGCAAAGCCTGACTCTGGTATGCAGGAGGTTCTGGGTTCGATGCCAAACCTGACACCTGCTGTATATTTGGAGTCTTCGTCTCTCTCTCTGTGGTCACGTGGATTTTTCTCCGAGCCCTCCGGTGTTTCCCTCCACATTTTGAATCAACATCACGCGTTCAGAGTATTTGGCTTCCGCTATCAATTCCCACGTGATGATGATAAGCTACTTCGTTGACCTATAATTTTTGATAGCCAGGTCGCTGCTTAAAAAGAGCTACATAAATTTCGATTTAAAGCTTTCGTGACTGCAAGGATTCATCTTCTTTGGTTATTTCGGTAAAGTCACGTAGAATGAATATTATTGTGTTGTTTTATTTTATCAATTTATTATTTTATTCTCATTCTACGTGACTTTACCGAAAGAACCAAAGAAGAAGAGCTACATAGCTCAGTGGGGCATTACCTGGTAAAATAAAAAAAAAATACTATTTTTAGTTGGTTTAGGTGAGTTTTCTTGTGTTGAACCAATGCTGCTGATGAGATGAGTTCGTCGCAGAGTGATCCACGGTGGGCGTTGAGAGGAGGGATGGTGATTTTTTTCTGGCACCCGAATCTTCACCCCAAGTCCATTCCGTAAAATGCGACTCATTCCACGTTTCGCTGTGCGGGTTTTTTGTTGCGGTGTTGACGTGGTGGAGGTGACGGCCGTGGGAGAATCCATGGAATTATTTACTCCGGCCCAAAGGTTTTTTTTTATCTTGCGCTTGACTGTACTGTAAGCAGTGATATAATAACGACGATGATGATGATGATGATGACGATCATGATGATGTTGATGACGGCGACGATGATGATGATGATGATGTTGTTGCACCAGTGCTCATTTGCAAATTACGCGTCCCGCGCAGACACGCGTGTGTACATGGGACGTCTGTGGTCTGTGTGTTGCTTGTCATGTGTTCCAGAATTCCCGGAATAAAACATTTAATATATATAACAATATAAATAAATTATTGGGTTGGAAAATAGGAAAGTTCGGCTTATAATCTACACAAATCTTCGTAAATTCATAATAAAGGATTTTTGTTAGGAAAGATTGCATAAATATAAATGTGTCGTTCAACCCAACACCACCATCCGACACAGCCAATTAATAAGGGTTGCCACGTAAACAAAACGGACCAATTAGTCACTAGTTCAGCACATCGGTGTGTTGGAGCGCGACCTTCTGCTGGTGATTACAACCAGCTTCATCAGGCGATTTGCCAGAATTATCTGACAATTAAATTATCTGGCAATTGACTGGCAAATCGTCTCTGATTTTCACGCGATCTAACCCATAACACCTTTATTACGAAAAATATTGGTCGTGAAAAACTACGTGTTAAGTGTCTCTATAAATTCTGATTGTTGCGAAAATGTGACGTCAGACGTAAAATGACGTCACGCGGTGTGAAGTCACGCGGAGTGAAGTCACGTGGAATGACGTCACCCGGAATAACGTTACGTAAAATGGCGTCACAAAGCGATCGTCGTGTCTCCAGTTGAGGTTCCGCGGTGCTGAGTGACGTCACTTGTTGGGGCGATGACGTGTTTGTGATAGCGCATTAAAATTTCCCAAATCATTCTTCTAAATTCACTAAATTCTGCCAATTCGCATTTTTTTTACTGGGAAACTCAAACCTATCGACAGCCGGGGTTATGTTTCCGAATTTCGAATTTTAATGAAAAATACATCAAAAAAAATAAACAATCGGGCCCCATATCACATTTTGGACGATCTGATTGTGGTTACCGGTTCGGATTGTTCCCAAGATGTGACGTCACAGGGAGCTAACGCGGTTTTGCAGTGGCGTGCTGCTAACCACTGCACCACCGCTCTCCCACACACACATTGACACGCAGGCAATAACTCATTCACGGTCGGTATGAAATTTGCATTTTAAATGTTCTGATTATCGAACTTTTTTTAAATAATAGTTTCTAAATATGCATTTAATATTTTGCAATGGCTTCCAACCGCGGAGCAAAGTAACCCCTGCGTCCTCGTGCAGATGGCAGTAACGTCACCCGACGCACCGTGACGTCGCATTGCGTCACATGTAAATTTTCTGACCAGTCCAAAATTTCGCTTCTGGTCTCGAATTTCAGGGGGAATTTTGGGGGGATTTTTGTTTTTCGGAAATCTGGGACCACGACGCTCGTACACACAAAGATCCCCGCCTTTAACAGACTTGGGGCAAGTGCTGTTAGAAGCGAGTCGCAGCACCTACGAAGGTCGGAACTGTGACACACGAGGGGGTGCGTAGCCAGCAACTACGCCCGAATTTGTCTCCCCAGTGGCGATGTTTACTACACACCGCACCAGGTACTCATTTAAATGCTGAGTCGACCTAGGGGAGGCCCAGGATCGGTTCACATGAACGTCACTGGTATTGGTGGTCGTGAGCAGTGGTGCAGCTAACCACTGCACCACCGCTCCCCACAACCGACGCACACGCGCACACACCTGTTCGATTCCATGAGTGTATTTGCTAAAAACAATAGGGAGCGGTAGTGTAGCGGTTAGCGCGCTGCGCTGTAAATCGAGCGTGCCGAGTTCGATTCCCGCTCTAGGTCAACACCAGTGACGATTATCTGAAACGACCCTGGGCCTCCCCTAGGTCGACTTGGCTTCAAATAAGTACCTGGCTCCAGTGCGTAAACATCGCCACTTGTAGATAAAGAGGGCCGGGTGTGGTGCTGGCCACCCACCCCCTCGTATGCTGTTCCGGCCTTCATAAGTGGTGCTCGCTCACAGCACTTGCCCCAACAGTTTGTTACAGGCTATAACGGGGGGATCTTTGTTAATCACTTACGTGCACCATGAACCTCGCTATGATAACCACTAGGGATGACATCGGTATCATCAGTAAGTCCAGCTGAGCCAACGGCGTGCTCACGCTACTGCTATAGAGGGGGAAGCTCTCGACGAGATGAGCGCCTGTCCAGCACGGGTGTCTCTTGGCCTACTCTGTCACGGTGGCGGGATGGTGCCATGGTTGGCGAGATGTTATCTCGCCTGGTACAGCCGAGGTCGTGGGTTCAATGCATACCCTGACGCCTGCTGTATATTTGGAGTTTGCGTGTCTCTCTCTCTCTCCGTGGTGGTCGCGTGGATTTTTCCTCCAATTTCTCCCCTCCAAATTTAGAATCGACATCACGCGTTCAGAGTATTTGGCTGCTGCTATACATTTCCACGTGATTATGATGATAAGCCGCCACTTCTTTGAGCTATCATTTGTGATAGCCAGGTCGCTTCTGAAAAAGAGCTATCTAGCTCAGTCGGGCCTTGCCTGGTAAAATAAAAATAGTAAAACAAACTTAGTTTCTCGGTGGAAGAGGTGGTGTGGGAGGGGGTAAAGTGTGGGTAACTTCCACCTTTCCCGAGGCATCAATCCAGCGTTAAATAAAGAGTGATCCGCAACACCACTCTAGTACAAAAGACAGAGGGGGGTAATAAAACCACCAACTAATTTGTATTTTACCAGGTAAGGCCCCACTGAGCTGTGTAGCTCTTCTTTCAGAAGCGACCTGGCCATCACAAACGATTGCTCAACCAAGTGGCTTATCATCGTCATCACTTGGAAATATATAGCGGTGGCCAAATACTCTAAAGGTGTGACGTTGATTCTAAATGTGGAGGGGTAAACCTGGAGGACCCAGAGAAAAATGAACGTGACCACAGGGAGAGAGAGACGCAAACTCCAAATATACAGCAGGCGTCACGGTCGGGATCGAACCCACGCCCTCTTGTGTACCCAGCGAGGTAGTTAACACCACCTAGCCACAGTGACACCACAAATGCTCTCTCTCTCTCACTTTAGAGAGTGGCTGGACGAAGGTAATTGCAGGACTCCAGCTTTGCCTTTGCTGAAGTAGACACGTGCTCCTATGATGAGGTTGTTACGATGAGGTTGTGCTGCATATGAATAATAATAAACTCGCGCTGTCAGCAACCTCATGAACCTTCACTCCTTCCGCGTGTTCTATGTCGTGCTTCATCCATGACGTGTTGTGTTATGCACTATGAAGGGCGCCCGAGGTGGCTAGGAGATGTTAACTATCTCGCCAGGTATAAAAGAGTATACCTGGCCAGGTAGTTAACATCTCCGAGCCACAACTGCGCCCCTAGCGAGTAGCACCTATGAAGGGCTGCACGGTACACCAGGCGGTGGGTGACCAGCACACCGCACCATGTACTCCTTTGAGACTGAGTCGCCCTAGCGGAGGCCCAGTGCCGGTTCAAATATTTGCCACTGTGATTGGTCGTGAGCCGGAATCGAACTCGTGTCGCTGGGTTCATAGCGCAGTGTGCTAAACATTGCACCATTACTCCCCACAGACAGCCACCGCCACCATCATCACTACCGCCGCCACCACCACCACTGCCACTGCCATCACCAACAACAAAAACAACCAACATTCGCTACTAAGTGGCGGTGACGTCACCACGGCGCTTGTGCCAGGCTGGGTGCACTTTAAGGCCACGTGAAATGTTGGATGCCCGCTGGCAGGAGATCACGGGACAAACCCAGTTGCCATGGGTTGACTGAGATGACTGGCTGATGCACCACCTGTGTCCCCGAATGTGCGAACTTGTTGCATTTCAGCCTCCCGGCGCTCCACTCGTTGTGAAAGTTGCTCCTCTGCCCTCCGTTGTTACTAGAGGGTGACTGCCTCCAACAGCCCAGTGGAGTCCTTCACGAGCCTCCTCAACAAAGGCCGATCTTTATACCGCTCGTACTAGCATCGACAAGTCCACTCAGCTCCACATCCTCTTGTACCACATCACTCAATGTCTTCTCTAGCCCGTGCCACGCCCGTTTAGCCCCCTCTAACCGGCCAAACACAAATTATTTAGGCATTCGGTGGCTGTACATGCGGGCTACATGACCCAGCCAACGCAGCCTTGCCTGCCAGAGGAACTTACTGATGCAACTTTGTCCAGATCTTTCAAGGATGTGTGAACTCCTCACACAATTCAGCCTGATTAAACCCAGGATTCGCTGTAGGCAGACCAGCCCGAGTGTATCTCACCGGAGAAGATGTTCTATTCGGCGAGTCCACGTTTCACAAGCATACAGAAGAGAGGGCATGACTGTGACCGAGAAAATCCGAAACTTGGTGTGGAGAGACAGACCAGGTAGCTTCCACACAGTGTTACGCAGCCGATGATTCGGAGTGAGAACTCTGCTGTCAAACCGGAGCTGTTCATAGAACACTTCCCAGTTAACTCTCACTTCCTCCACAACTGCCCCATCACCAATGGTTATTTGAGGGGGTGCAGTGTTTGATGGCACAAAATACCCAGGCAGGTGCTAAGTTTTGGTGGGACTGATGGTAAGTCCCCACCTCTATATGGCATGCTCCAGGTCGACCAGCAGCTCCTCGAACTCCTTTGAGTGAGCAGCAATCACCAGATCATTTGCATACGTAAGATGGTTGACCAATAGGGATCCATCCCTTTACCGCACCCGGGCATCAATCAGAGGACATCCTTGTCGCACCCCAAGGTGAACAGGTAATGGCTCTGACTCCTGGTCATGTGGCTTTATCAGGGTCTGCCCACCATCAAGAAGGATTTTGAGCAGAGAGTCAGGGACTCAGAAAGCTCGAAGAACAAACCCAAAGCCCAGGCCTATTGATGGAATCATAGGTCTTGACCAGGTCAATAAAGCAGAGATGTGGGTCCTGTTGGTATTCCCTACACCTCTGCTGTAGCAAACGGACAGAAAACATGGCATATGTGCTGGACCGCCCTGGCCTGAAACCACATTGGGCTTCCCAAGCCTCTCCTGAGCGTGCCTGACAAAGTGATGTTAAATAACACTGTGTAACTTTTTTTTTGTTCCTGGGTAGTGTTATTTCCTAATTACTTATGCCGCAAAAGTACAGAAAATGGCTATTATTCCCCACAAACTTTGCTTTTGTGACCAGGACAGTGATATTTAGAAATTTACCTATTTTCCAGAACATTCCAGATAGATTCAGTGCTGAGTAAACTTGGAGTAACTTCTAGAACATTCTGGAACTTTCCAGTAATATAAATAGTAGCATAAATACAGGGGCCTTAAGCCCACCAATTCAGTTTAGTTCCAGCTGCCTAAGTGGATACATATCTGCATTTTTCTGAGATGGCATCAAGAGATGGCATCAAGAGTATGATGAGTATGGCTGGGAGGTCATCGGAGACTTTAAAATGGTGACATTCCTGATGGGTCTCCAAGGCGGTTTCAACAAGTTTCCCTGCTATATTTGCCTTTGGGACAGCAGGGCACCAAGGCCCACTACCACAGGCGGGACTGGCCACAGCGGACCAAGTTCTCTGTGGGGAGGAACAACGTCAAGTGGGAGCCATGGGTGGACCCCGGGAAGGTGCTGATGCCACCACTGCACATCAAATTGGGCCTTATGAAACAATTTGTCAGAGCTGTAGATAAGAAGTCGGCAGCCTTCAAGTATCTTCAAGACTTCTTCCCTAAGCTGTCTGAGGCAAAGGTCAAAGCCGGTGTCTTCATCGGACCACAGATAAAAAAGATCCTGGAGTGCAATGAATTCCCCAAGAAGCTCACTAGTAATGAGAAAGCAGCTCAGAACAGCTTTGTCATAGTGGTCCGTGGCTTCCTGGGCAATCACAAGGTCGAAAATGATGTGGAGCTAGTTGAGACTGTGGTGAAGACCTACGGCACAATGGGCTGTAGAATGCCACTCAAAGTCCATATCCTTGATGTTCATCTTGATAAATTCAATGAGAACATGGGAGCATACACGGAGGAGCAAGGCAAGCGCTTCCACCAGGATATACTGGACTTTGAACGCCGCTACCAAGGACAGTATAACGAGAACATGATGGGAGACTACATTTGGGGGCTGATTCGTGAAACTGATTCACAGTATAATTGTAAATCTCGAAAAACTACTCACTTCTAAATCGTTTGTAGTCATTTTTGTATTACTTTAGTATAATATATATATTAATTTTGATTCATGTTGTTTTTTCTGACTTCATGTGAACGAAAATACACAAATTAGCCCGTTTTCTCATTGAAAATAGGTAAAATTTAAAAATATCACTGTCCTGGAAAAAATAGCCATTTTCTAGACTTTTAGGGCAAAGGCAATTACGAAATAACAGCTACTACCCAGGAACAAAAATCGTGTTAGAAAGTGTAATCATTGCCCACGACCTTTCCTGTGCGGTCGTCTCTCCCCCCCCCCCCCCACACACAAATAATAGCTCAACGCAGTGGCTGATATTAAAATGAAAAGAAAAATTGGCCATGCACTTTCTGGCAATACAACAAGAGTTGTGTTAAGATGTTCAAACACCAAATAGACACCCCCACTGCAGGGCATCAAGTCTGCATTCACCACACATACTTACGGCAAAAATAATGTAAACAAACATGTTCTGATATTAATGTATCCATTGTCTTTGAAACTCATTGGCCTACAGCAGTGTTCGACTAGAGAACTTCAAAAGGTGAACAGTACAAAGGCAACGCAAGTATCAAAGTCTTAATAGCTCAGGTTGAGCAGTTATATCTACGGGACCTCTTGTGCCACACGAATGTATGGTTAATGCAGACGTAATGCCCTGCAATATGGGTGTCTAGTTGGTGTTTTAATATTTTAACACCTGTTTTGTTGCCAGAAATGTTCATGCCTTTTCTTTTTTTCATCATTTTGACATTTGCAAAAGGTACCACGTCTTGGCATCGTATCGAAATTCATGGCAACCAAATACGGTCTGTCCTTCTAAAATGTGTGTGGTTTAAAAACGCGTATTTAATATAACGCGATGGATGTATGAGGGAACACCTTTTTTTTGTTATAACGCGGACGCGAATTTGATATAACGCGATCGATTGAATGGAACTACGTCGCGCGAGAATGAATATGCAGTCGTAACGGCTGCCTCTGCGTAGCATCATCATCGTACAAGGCACTGACATGCTGTTGGATGCATTTTGACGCGACCCACGCGCCTCATTCTGTGTACAGCCTGCAAACACTTCTCACGCGTTATATTTCATATTGTTTATTATAACGCGATTTTTCCATCACGCGGTTATAGGATAACAACAGACTCTACTCAGGTTAATATTCTTGGTTCTTTCGGTAAAGTCACGTAGAAGGGAAACAATAAAATAATAAAAAATAATAAAAATATTAAACAATACAATTCTCACGACGTTTCGACTGCAACACAACCAATCATCATCAGGTGTGAAAACCACAGCAAGAAAATTTGAAAAAAGTGGCGGTTATTTTTAACGTTAGCACCACGGAGAGCGATTTGACAGTTTGTTCAGAAGGACGAGTCCATCAATGTTCGGAAAAGAGGAGGGGGGAGACGAAAAATAATGGATGCGGTCTGAAAGCCACCGTAAGCGTGAACAATCATTTAAGACCCGAAATGGTTTATCACATACTTCCAATTATTGCTAAGCCAGAATCCATCTTCTCGGTTTAAATTGTCTCTGTGTTTGTATATGTGGATAGCCTCATGAATGAATCTCTCATGGTAGCCAGATGGCTTGCAGAGAACCTCTCTCTTGGAGAAGTTAATGTCATATGAGCCTACTGAATTATAACAGCGATCTGCCACGGCCGAGGTGTTGGTCCTACCGTGTTTTAGGTCTGCTTTGTCTTCACGAATGCGGTCCGAGACATGTCGTTTGGTTTCTCCAATGGAACTACTACCACAGAGGCAACTTAGTTTGTAGACGCCAGGGTACTGTATGTCTGGAATCATATCTTTTACAGACGGAACCAGATCACGGATTTTACGTAATGTGTTGAATCGGACCTTGATCTTGTGTTTATTCAATATTTTGGAGATCTTTTTTGTGATCCCCGCAATGTAGTGTAAAGTGATGGTTTTGAAAGGCTCCTCAAGAGGGTCTTTCTTCATGGTTGGAGTGATAGCTTTGCAGATTGTGTAGTCGGAGTAACCATTAGCCTTAAGAGCTTGGTGTACGTGCTTGAGTTCACTGGCTATGTGTTCCTGGTCGGATATGCATTGGGCTCTATGGTGCAGAGTCTTGATGAGGTAATTCTTCTGGGAAGGATGGTGGTGGGAATCCGGTTTCAGGTAAGCATCCGTATGGGTAGCTTTCCTGTAGACAGAGTGGCTCATTGAACCATTAGGTCTCTTTTTTATTAGGACATGCAAAAAAGGTAGCTTTCCATTTTTTTCGACTTCCATGGTAAATCTGATGGCTGGGTGTATGGAATTTATGTGGTCAAAGAATTGGTCTAGAGCAGGCCGGCCATGTGGCCAGATGACAAAAGTGTCATCCACGTACCTCTTCCATAAGGTTCTTTGCAAGCCATCTGGCTACCATGAGAGATTCGTTCATGAGGCTATCCACATATGCAAACACAGAGACAATTTCAACCGAGAAGATGGATTCTGGCTTGATAATAATTGGAAGGATTTTATAAACCATTTGGGGTCTTAATTGATTGTTCACGCTTATGGTGGCTTTCAGACAGCATCCATTATTTTTCGTCTCCCCCCTCCTCTTTTCCGAACATAGATGGACTCGTCCATCTGAACAAACTATCAAATCGCTCTCCGTGGTGCTAACGTTAAAAATAACCGCCACTTTTTTCAAATTTTCTTGCTGTGGTTTTCACATCTGATGATGATTGCTTGTGTTGCAGGCGAAACGTCGTGAGAATTTTATTGTTTTATATTTTTATTATTTTATTATTTCCCTTCTTTTTTGACTTTACCGAAAGAACCAAGAATATGAATCCCTCCAGTCACGAAAGCTTTAAATCAAAATCTACTCAGGGTATTCAGCTGCCACTATAAATCCCCACGCTTGGTGGTGGAGATGGCGATGATGATGATGATGATCTCAGCTACCGTAGCGACGATGAGCTATCATCACGTGTGGCCAAGTCGCCTCTGAATAACAGTTGATGATCATATCTCAGTGGGGCCTTACTGTGTAAATAATACAAGTTTTGGTTTATCTTTGCTTCTGCAGTCGGTTACAGCGCTGTCAGAGGTCGCTTCCAAATCATTCCTCTCCGTATTGTATCTCTCTCTGTCTCTCTCTCTGTGTGTCTCCGTTAATGCACTCGTTAACAGTCGACTTGATGCACGCTCCGATTTCCCTATCACACTTGGCTCGGCGCGTCGCTCCCACTTTCTCTCAAACTTTCCATTTGCTTACTCTCTCTCTCTTGTGCTCTCTTTCTCTCTCTGGCTGTGTGTGTAAGCGATACGGACAGATAGAGCGAGAGATAGAGAGAGAGGCGCTCTCTCCTCTCTCTCTCGCACTCATCAAGGCACGGCCGCGAAATTAACATTTGAGACGCATTTTTGCTAAAATTACTCGCGTGTCAAATCGGCTCTGCACCTTATCAAACCGAGTGTCCTCCCCCTCTCTCTCCCTTCTCCTCCCCCTCTCTCTCCTTTCTATCTCCTCTCTCTCTTACCTCTTTCACTCGCTTCCCTTTCTCTCTACTCTCTCTTTTCTATATCTCTTCTTTCTCTTTAACTGCTCTCTCTCTCTCCACTCTCCCTTTGTCTCTCGATCATCGCTATTCGTCTGTCTGTGTTGTATCTGTCAAGGAGTGGATTGCCGGGCGGCTAAAACGCAGCGAGTTGGCACAGTGAGAGGCACAGGTGGTCATTTCGGTCAGCACCTGTTGTTTATGTAGTGTGTGAAAACGGTCGTAATAGCTCATCGGATTCCTCCGGTATGAATAAATATTCTGATTCTGAGTTAGTGTGTGAGGAGTGTGTAGGGAGCAGTAACAGTCAGTGCGCTGCACTACGAACCCGAATACCCAGCTTCGATTCCCGCTCACGGCCACCAACACCGGTGACGATTACCTGAACCGGTCCTTGGGCCTCCCCTAGGTTGACTTGGCCTCAAATGAGTACCTTGTCCGGTGTGTAAATATCGTCACTGGGGAGACAAAGGCGGTCGGGCGTTGTGCTCGCCACCCACCCGCTCGTGTGCCGTCTCGACCTTTATAGGTGCTCGCTAACAGCACTTGCCTGTTACGGCTATACGATGGATCTTTGCCTTTATGGGGGCACAGGTGATGCATCTGCCAGGCATCTCAATCGGTCAACTCATGGCACCTGCTGGCTCTGTCCTGTGGTCTCCCGCCAGGGAGTATTCGACACTTTTAATTGTTTTGTTGTTATACTTTTCCACGTGATAATCCACTTATTGTTTTCAGTGATTTGTTTTCCTTTTCTATACTTAGCACTCCTGTCGTGTATTGAGATTGTTTGTTGTTCTATCGTTCTAACCCCGTGCCCTGACTGGACATATGTGAAGAGAGCGTTGTATCTCATATTATTCCTCCAGTCTAAATACATTTTCTGATTCTGAACAATGCATTTGTGTCACTTCATTGTGACCGAGAGCGATGGTCGCTAACGGACTCTCTGTTCAACCCTCTCTTTATATCTCTCCTCTCTCTCTCGCACGACTGCCACTCAATCCGAGGTGGGACAACGCGGGGCGGTGTTCTGCAGATTCGGGGATTCAACTGCGGGGGGGGGGGGGTGGGTAAGGGACAGGCGAGGAGGGAAGATGGAGGGGGAGATGAGGGCCAAAAACATCCTGAGATGATTGAGAGGAAGAATCATTATTTTAATTGGAAGACGTCACCGCCAAAAAGAGATGATTCTGCAGCTATAGAGAGAGATGAAAAATGGAAATCCGTCTTTTTTTGTGGAAATGATGATGATTGGGTGGGTGTGTGAGTAGGTGAGTGGGTGGGTGTGTGAGTGGGTGGGTAGGTGGGTGGATGTGTGAGTAGGTGGGTGGGTGGGCTAAACCGGCACGTTATGGGCTAGAGAAGAGATGGACTGTTGCGGTACCACATGATGTGGAGCTGAGTGGACTTGTCGACGAATGGGATCAGTGGTGTCAAGATCGGCCTCTATGGAGTAGGCTCGTGAAGGACGCTACTGGGCAGTTGGAGGCAGTCGCCCTCCAACAACAACGGAAGCCAGAGGAGCGACGCTCACAACAACGAGCGTAGCGCCGGGTGGCTAAAATGCAGCTGGTGCATCTACCAATAATTTCAGTCAGCCAACCCATGGCACCTGGGCCTGTTCCGAGACCTCACGTCAGCGAGCCTCCGACACTTCACGTGGCCTCAAAGTGCACCTGGCCTGGCACAAGTGCCGTGGCAACGTTCCCGTCACTTAGTGGCGCCTGGCGGGTGTTGGTATTGGGTGTGTGAGAGGGTAGGTGGCCAGCACTACACTAAACCGCCGTCGTGGCAATGTTTTACACACCTCACTACGTACTTATTTGAGGCTGAGTCGACCTAAAGGGGGCCCAGGACCGGTTCAGATAATTGTCATTACCCAGCGACATGCACGATGTCGCTACGCTACTTGTACAGCACACACCGGTGTGTTGGAGAGTAAACCCACAATGTTTACACTTCGAGTACGACGATTCGCCATTAATTACAACTAGCATCATCAGACGGCAGCCAGAGATGTCGAGAAACCACAGGGGGTAAATGTGATGTCATCACTTGTGAGCCAATCAGGTACGAAGGACAGAGGTGGGTAGGGGGGGGGTAATGTATGCAACAGTCTGCCTCAGCAGCAGACCACGCTTTCCCACCTGATGACGGACGCTTATGTTGCGCCCGAAAACGTCGTGATTTATTTTATTTTATACCTACGTGACTTTACCGAAAGATCCAAAGAGTATGGATTCCTGCAGTCACGAAAGCTTCCAATCAAGATTGTATATTTGGAGTTTGCGTATCTCTCTCTCTCCCCGTGGTCGCGTGGATTTGTCTCCGGATCCTCGAGGCTTTTCCCCTCCGCATTTCGAATCAACGCGTTAAGAGTAAGTTGGCTGCTACACATTTTCCACACGATGGTGATGATCAAACACTTCGTTGCGCTTTCATGTGTCGCTTCTGAAAACGAGCGACATATCTCAGTGGGCATTACCTAGGTAAAACATCTTTATATGTTTCAGTTGTATTTGTATGTCTATTTATCTTTCTTATACTTTACACTCCGATCGTGTTTTTGTATTGTTTGTTGTCGTGACGTTCTTACCCCGTTCCCCTACTGGACATCTGCGAAAAATGGTTTTATAGCTCATCGGATTCCTCCTTAGTATAAATCAATACTCTTATTCTGACGATTCTGAAGCAGGGAGTTCGCGCGTGATTATTAATCGTTAATCCTGCACAATGGAGCAGTCACCCCCTCCTCCTCCCTCCCCCACGACGACCCCAGCCCCGCCATCCAGCCCCGACCACCCCTCCCCACCTCCCTCTCTTCCCCCTCTCTCACCATCCCCCCCAAACTCCCCACTCAAACCATCTCCTCCTCCCCTGGAGGGGAGAAAACCCTGCAAACTGATCGGAGGTGTAAATGTTGTTAAGCCTCAGCACAAGCCGCGTAATGCCTCCACCACCGCGACACCACCCCGAGCACATTGCGACTCAAAAGACTCCTTCTGTGTGCGCGCGCTCGCTCATCTAACAGCAGCAGCTGGGCCCAAGGAATTCAACCTGCCAAAGCGTTCATAATCCAAGAGGCAACTCTTGATGTTCATTTCCGCGAGCATCAACACTCCCCCCTTGACTACAGAGAGAGAGAGGGAGACATCATCCTCTGGATGTTTGTGTGTTTTAAATTCACCCAGAAGCTCACTCGGTGTTTATCACTCGGAAACGCTGTCCCTTGACTGACTGACTGGCAGTCAGGATTATCGGCGTAAGGCACTACCACAAGATTTTCAAGCAAACGCCTATCCGTTATAATAATTGTGTTGTTAGACTAAGCCCTGTAAATCTGTAATTCTGTTCACAGGTTTCTTAGGCAAAGTAGCAATTCGTCACTAATAATTAAACAAACAAAAAAATATAATGCAAAAATAATTCCTGGAACAGCCCGTACACCTTCGTGACCAATGTTATGGATTCATAATTTATTTATGTGTCAGATCATCATCGCCACCCATGGGCAGATATCCCATAGTAGGTGTCCACTGCACACTTTGGGATTTGTTTCCACTTTACTTTCTGTCTTGTAGTGTCGATGTGCTCCAAGTAGGGAGGAAGGACAACAAACTAAACCCAAAAAACAATTCTAAAGAAATGAGTTTACAATATTAATCATTTAAAAGTGCAACGCCAACATCCCCCACTTCCTAATTATGCAGGTACCTCCTCAACATCACCACCATCAACATCATCATCACCACCACCACCATCACCACCATCATGTATGTCGAACTTCTTTCGCACCGTACGTAGCCAACTGTACTAATCGGTGTGAGGTGTGGGGAAAGGACAATACCACTAAACACAAAAGCACTTCTAAATAAGTGCACTTTCACTCCAGATGTATTACTGTCATATATATTTATATATTTAAAATAACGGAACATCAACTCAAAAGTGCTGGCAAAAGACAGCAGAAGCAGTCCGACTCCCCGAAGTGGCAGTGACGTCACAAAAGGGCCCCTCCCGGCCCAGAGGCGCGTGCCGCCTGGCTGCCTCGCTCATAGCGCGCGCGGCTTAGCCCCAGCGAAGTAGAATGGCGGGGCGGTGTTGATTATGGTGGTGGTGGTGGTGGCGCGATTGTGAGTTTGGGCGTGAAGGGCAGAAGGGATTGTGAGATCGCTCTGGTCAATAGTGTTTATACGCTTGTGCGCACAGCCGTTACGGGCGAGGGGGGAGGGGGGAAGGGGAGGGGCGGAGGGGGCTATCTTCAACAGTTACTCTCTTTTCTCCTATAACGCGGTAGTAGTTGCGTTCCTGGAGAACACCACCACGTTATAGAAAAATCGCGTTATAATAAAATTATAACAAATGATATATCGGGGTAAAGCACGTTCCCCGATAACACGTGAGATGCGTACTCAAGCTGAACAAAGACACTGAGGCGCGTGGCTAGCGTCTAGAAGCATCCAGCAGCATCCCAGCGCTACACCGAGGCACTCATTATAACCGCATATTCCAACTCGTCCGAAGTAGTTCTGTTCACTCGATCGCATTATATCCAATTCGCATCCGCGTTATAAAAAATGCGTTCCCGAATACATTCGTCGTGTTCTATCCAACTCGTGTTCTAAAAACGCGCGTTGTAGCAGAACTGACTGTACAATTCTTGTTTGACCAGTGTTGGACCACTGCGCTACGCAGCTCTTTGTCAGCAGCGACTGTCACGAACGATAGCTCCACGAAGTGGCTTATCACGTAGATATGGATTTCGAAACATGCGTCGAGATTATTTAGAGTATTTGCTGATGTAGATTTCAACATGATAAGCCATTTTGTTGAACTGTCATTTGTGGCGAGGTCGCTTCTAAAAAAGAAACATATAGCTTGGTGCGCCTTACCTGGTAAGATACCAAAAATGTTTAGTTTTATTCGTGTATCTTTTTAAATTGTGTTTACCTTTGTCATACGTTGTATTCCCGTCGTGTTTTTGTATAGTTTGTTGTTTTAAAGTCATGACCCCGTGCCCCTACTCGACACCTGTGGAAATGAGCTTCATAGCTCATCGGATTCATCAAGTAAAAATAAATATGCTGGTTCTGGAACGACCCTCGCCGGTCCGCCGTGTGCACGTGCGACACGAGCACTCGTGTACATAAAGGTAAAGACAAAGATTCCCCGTATAGCCTTGACCGGACTATTGTGGCAAGTGCTATTAGCGAGCACCTATGAACGCCGACACAGCACATGAAGGGGTGGGGGGGGGGGGGTCAGCACCACGCCCGGCCGCCTTTGTCTCCCCAGTGGCGATGTCTTTACACACATCGCACCAGGTACTCATTTGGGGCTTAGTCGACCTAGGGGAGGCGCAGGACCGGTTCAGATAATCGTCACTGGTGTTGGTGGTCGTGATAGTGAATCGAACTTGGGTCATAGCCCGGTTCGTAGCAGAGTGCGCGATGCCACCGCTCCCCATACATTAATTACAACCGCCATTCGCCACTAAGTGGCGGTGACGTCACCACGACGCTTGTGCCAGGCCATGTGCACCTTGAGGCCACGTGAAGTATCGAACGCCCGCTGGCAGGAGGTCACGGGGCAGACCCAGGTGCCACGGGTCGACTGACTGAGATGACTGGCTGATGCACCACCTGTGCCCCCTACTATGCCAACCTGCTGTGCTTTAGCCACCCGGCGCTCCGCTCGTTGTTGTGAGCGTCGCTCCTCCGCCCTCCGTTGTTGTTGGAGGGCGACTGCCTCCAACTGCCCAATAGCGTCCTTCACGAGCCCCCTCCACAGAGGCCGATCTTGACACCGCTGGTACCAGTCATCGACAAGTCCACTCAGCTCCACGTCCTCCTTACCACATCATTCCATTTCTTCTCTAGCTCGTGCCGCGCCCGTTTAGCCCCCTCGATCCGGCCGAACAAAAGCTGTTTCGGCATGTGGTGGCTGGGCATGCGGGCTACATGACCCAGCCAACGCAGCCTTGCCTGCCGAAGGAGCTCACCGATGGGACCTTGCCCAGATCTTTCAAGGATTTGTGAGCTCCTCACACAATCCAGCCTGGTTAAACCCAGGATGGATCGTAGGAAGGCCAGCCTAAATGTTTCTAACCGGTGAAGATGCTCCACTAAGGGGGTCCACGTTTCGCAAGCGTAGAGAAGGGAGGGAATGACCATGGCCGAGAAGACCTGAAGCTTAGTGCAGAGCGACAGACCAGGTAGCTTCCACACAGCGTTACGCAACCGATGAAAAGATATTGCCGCTCGACTGATTCGGAGTGAGACCTCTGCTGTTAAAATGGAGCCGGTCATAAGCACACTGCCGAGGTATGGGAAACTCTCAACTCTCTCCACAACTGCCCCATCACCGATTGGGAGTTGTGGGGGTGGAGTATACACACACAAACACATACATACACACATACATACACACACATACACGCGCACACATAGGGGTAAAGACAGATTTCTGCCGTATAGCTTCGGTGGTCTGTTGAGCGGCAAGCGCAGCAACAATGACAACAACAGCTGCCGCTCGTCACTAAGTGGCGAGTGCTACGTGCACTCTGAAGCTATAACGTGAAGTGTCGAAGGCTCTCGCTGCTAGCATGAGGTCACGGGACAGACTCAGGTGCCATGGGGTTGACTGTTGTGCCAGGATAGGTGCATAAGGAGGAGGTCAAGGGACAGACCCATGTGACGTGGGTTGACTGACTGAGATGACTGGCAGATGTACCACCTGTGCCCCCTACTGTGCTAACTCGCTGCGTTTTATCAGCCCTGCGCTCCGCTCGTTGTTGTGAGAGTTTCTCCTCTGCCCTCCGCTGGAGGGCGACTGCTTCCAACTGTCCAGTAGTCTCACAGTGCACCCAGCCTGTCCCTGCCCGGTAGCGTCCTTCGTGAGCCTCCTCCTACACAGAGGACGAACTTGACACCGCTGGTCCCGCTCATCGGCAAGATCACTGAGCTTCAGATTCTCCTGTACCCCGCGTCAACTCCATCTCTTATCCAGGCCGTTCTTGAACCTCCTGTGAACAGCAGTAACACAAGGAGGATGTAGAATGGCCAAACTTCACCAGTCACGTTGAGTAAAGAGGTTGGCGTGAGTCACATTTGTTAATTTATTTTATATTTATTTTTCTCTCTCTCCGCGTATTTCGTTGCATATTTAATTAAGGCAATTGACTTCTTCTGAGGGATGTTTAATTGTGGCTATAAAAAATGTTAGCCCGTTAGCCGAAATTATGAAATTAATCCGTGACGTAGATCCGTCACGAAGCCTGATGGACGATCACTGCATCGCTGCCCGGGTAATGAGACTAGGCCTGGGGTAGCGAGCGCGCGTGTGCGCGCTTGGGCATGCGTGTGTGTTCGTTTGCCTGTGTGTGTGAGTGTGCGCGCGTGTGTGTGTGTTCGTTTGCCTGTGTGTAAGTGTGAGTGTGCGCGCTTGTCTGTGTTCTTTTGCCTGTGTGTAAGTGTGAGTGTGCGCGTGTGTGTGTGTGTGTTCGTTTGCCTGTGTGTAAGTGTCAGCGTGCACGTGTGTGTTCGTTTGCCTGTGTGTAAGTGTGAGTATGCGCGCGTGTGTGTGTGTGTTTGCCTTTGTGTGTCAGCGTGCACGTGTGTGTATTCGTTTGCCTGTGTGTAAGTGCGAGTGTGCGCGAGCGGTAGTGTAGCTGTTAGCGCGCTATGCTGCGAACCGAGCGACCCCAGTTCAATTCCCGCTCACTGCCAACACCAGTGACGATTATCTGAACCGGTCCTGGGCCTCCCCTAGGTCAACTCAGCCTCAAATGAGTACCTGGTTTCGGTGTGTGAACATCGCCGCTAAAGTGAGCACCATCCTGGTCACCCACCCCATCGTGTGCCGTTCCGGCCTGCATAAGTGAAACAGTCCTTGCCCCAACAGTCTGTTTAAGGCGATACGGCGTGTGTGTGTGCACAAGAGTGACAGACGGTGGAGATGATTCTGAAGCGAGGCACTTGCAGTAATATCTGTGAGCCCCATCCATTTACCCGGGCACTGCATTCTGAATACGCACGCTCCATTAACCAGGCTAATATGCCACATTACGAATTGTTTTCTGAACATCTGCGTGCGGTATCCGTCCGCGTGTGCGCGTGTGTGGAATGGGTGGCCGGTGGCGATGACGCTCGCGCTGCTTAACAGCGAGAAGAACCTGGGTTCGATTCCCCACTCGTGCGCCACTTTCTGTGTGGAGTTGTGGTGTTCTCCCCCTGTTCGGCATTGAATGAGTATAAGTGTGATTATATGAGTGTGAGCTTCGTAGAAGCTACCTGGCCACAGATTATAGCTCAGATAAGCGGCTGAAATCATCATCGTGTGGAAATTTATAGCGGCAGCCGAACACTCTAAACGCGTGATTTTGTCATGTGGTGGGGGGGGGGGGGATCGGAGGACCCGGAGAAAATATCCACGCGACCATGGGGAGAGAGAAACTCGCAAACTCCAAATACACAACAGGCGTCGTCAGGGTCGGGATCGAACCCACGACCTCCCGTATACCAGACGAGTACCGGAGTGACAAGTAAAACATGTGTTTAGTTTGTTGTCCTTCCCCCACACCTCCGACTAACACGGTTGGTTACATACGATGCGAAAAAAGTTCAACATACATACGCTACGGAAAAATTTAATATATATTTTTTTTATTTTAAACTATTTAATCTGCCAGGGCGGGAGAGCAAATTGTGCGGTGTAGTGTCCCTGGCTCGAGATTAGTATCGTGGTGACTGTCGTCGCTGCTGGGGGGGGGGGGGGGGGGTCAGACATTTGTGACGATGTGTGACGAGGGAGGGGGGGGTTAAGAAATGTGACGTCACATCAAAAATGCGCAACTTTAAATAAATATAGACAACACGTTCTACTTAATTAAATATAAATTTTTTAATGTTTTCTCCTACATCAGAGTGCAGCGGGACATTAAAATACGCACTACAATGGAAAGAGTTTCAAGCGATTTGAAGCATGTTTTATTTGGGGGGGGGGGTCAGAGCTTTGTGACGTCATATTTGAGTGGGGGGGTCTGACGTTTTGTGACGCCTTGTGACGAAGGGGGGGGGGTCAAAAATCGTCCAAAATCGCGTGACGTCATTTATGGACGGCCCCTTGACAGAGTGTCGGGGCAAGCGCTGTTTGCGAGCAGCAGCAGCAGCGATGAAGGCCGGCGTGGACCGCCTTTGTCTCCCTCTTTGGCGATGTTTGCTACGCACCGCACCAGGTACCCAGTTGAGGCGTACAAGCGCGCGCACACACACAGACTCAGGCACTGTGCAATGAAAAAGTCAAATACAAATCTAAAACACAGGGGGTTGGCATTGGGAAATAATTAGGAACGTGAAATAAAGAAAATATATCGTGACACAGAGAGGCGGAGTGGGGTGGGCGGGTAGGGGGGAGGTGGGGGTGAGAGGGGAGGTGGGGAGGTGGGGGTGAGGGGTGAGGTGGGGAGGTGGGGGTGATAGAGGAGGTGGGAGTGAGGGGGAATGTGGGGGGGGGGGAGGTGTGGTAGGGAGGTGGGGGGCAGAGAGGTGGGGAGTGGAAGGTGGGGGGAGGTGGCGTGGAGATGGGGCAGAGGGAGGTGGGGGGGAGTTGGGGTGGGGGGAGGAGTGAGGGGGGAGGTGGTGGGGGGGCGATCAAAGACGAATTCGCGCGAATGCCAAGAGAGGGATTTTGGAGGCGATGATCGGATTTAATAAAACAGCGCTTATCAGCCAGCGAGTGTGAGACACCAGATAAAATATATATATAGTGTATACGCATGTAGAGTCACACACTCACGCGCAGCGACATAGACTCTCATATAGAGAGCCATGGACTCACACAGAGGCCCGTAGACTCACACAGAGACCCATAAATTCACTTCAAAGATACCCCTGGACTTACGCAGAGACCATTAGACACCCAGCGAGAGTGATTCCTGCTCACGTAAGGTGTAAATTACACATACCTCTCCATAACGGGATGCTCACTGCATCGACCAACCCCCCCCCCCCACGTCCCACTCAACCAGGAGTTGAATTCGCGACCTTCCCGTTGGGAGCCGCTCGTCCTTCCACTGAGGCTCTGAGAATAACTCGACACCGACAGAGACACAGACTGCTCGTACCCACACACACAGACGCAGACATTATTATTCTTAGCTCTTTCGGAAACGTCACGTTGTTTTATATATATTTTATTATTTTATTGTTTCCCTTCAACGTGACTTTACAGAAAGAGCTAAGAATATGAATTACTGCAGTCACGAAAGCTTTAAATCAAAATTATTATTATTCTTCTTTGGTTCTTTCGGTAAAGTCACGTAGAATGAGAATAAAATAATAAATTGATAAAATAAAATAACACAATAATATTCTCACGAATATATAACCAAAGAAGATGAATCCTTGCAGTCACGAAAGCTTTAAATCGAAATTATTATTATTTCGTCATAATTTTGATACAGGCAAAAAGTTCCCATATATATACGTATGGATGTATGTATGTTGAATTTATTTTGCACCGTACGTAGCCGACGATGCTCATCATACATACACACACCGTCAACAAATACATACACCCACTAATAAACAATTACAGACACAACACATTCACCAGGAACACAAAACAAAGACAAATGTCCCGTGTAGCCTTAACGGGCTGTTGAGGCAAGTGCTGTCAGCGAATAGCACCAATGACGGCCAAACGGCACACACGAGGGTCAGATGGCCAGTAATACGCCCGGCCGCCTTTGTCTCCCTAGTGGCGATGTTTGCACAATGCACCGGGCACTCATTTGAGGCTGAGTCGACATATGGGAAGCACAGGTCCGGTTCAGATAATCGTCACTGGTATTGGCCGTGACCGGGAATTGAATTCGGGTCCGTGTGTTCGTAGCGCAGCGCGCTCATCGTTGCGCCACCGCTCCCTACAACCACCACAACCAACCACCACAGCCACCACCGCCGCCGCAGCCGTGGGCCCGAGAACCCGATCATGCAAATCACCGCTCACGCAGCGATTATCAGTCGCCAGGCGGAGTGCGACTGCCGTGCAGAATGTGAATGCGAGGGCTTCCCGTATAGCCCGCGGTGGGGTGGACGGTGAGGTGGGTGGGTTGTGGGTGTGGAGGTGAGCCGCTCCTGGGTCCTCCTCCCGTAGGCCGACTCGGTCTACTCAGAATGAGAACGCGGTGTGTGTAGTCAAACATCGCCACGAGGGAGACAAAGGCGGCCGTGTCGGTCTGGTGCTGGCCACCCACTCCCCTCGTGCGCCACACTGTCGGCCTTCATAGGTGCTGCTGCTACTCGCTACTAACAGCACTTGCCCCAACAGTTTGTTCAGGCTACACGGGGGATCTTTGTCTTTGTGGTGGTGGTGGTGGTGGTGGGTGGATGGGATGGGTGGGTTGGCTGCTAAATCCACAGCGCTCGGCGTTTTGCGAATTCGCATTCCGCCCGGAGCCGCGTGGCCGCGAACGCGACCGCTTTGTACACTGGGGGGGCTGCGACACGTGCCCATTATTTAATATTACGTAATAATAATTATTATAATTCTGGAGCAGTGCAGACGGGAATTACCGGTATGCTATTGATTACCGGTATGTTTTTAGAGTATTTGGGACGCCGCGATGGCTCAGAGATGTTAACTAGCTCGCCTGGTATACCGGACGTCGCGGGTTCGATCCCGGCCTTGACGACTGATGAATGTGTGGAGTTTGCGTCTCTCTGTCTCTCTCCCTGTGGTCGCGTGGATTTTTCTCCGTGTCCTCCGGGTTTTTCCCCTCCACATGTAGAATCGACGTCACGAGTATTTGGCTGCCGCTATACATTTCCACGTGATGATGATGATGAGCCGCTTGGTTGAACTATCGTTTGTCAACCAGGCCGCTTCTGAAAAAGAGCTGTATAGCTCAGTGTTGGGCCTCGCCTGGTAAAATAAAAATAAATACAAAATACCGCGATGTTATATCACTGCGCGTTGTTTAGGGAGGCAGGCCAGATACACAAGAATACGTTATACCCAACACCACGATCTGACTCTACATAAAGTGAATTACGAATGGGAATATTGATTATTTAGATTGGGGTCTTTTGTTTCATTCAGGACCTCAGAGCGTCGTGCGTGTCAAGGAGGAAGGGATGATGCCCATTTAACAACCCGAGTATACGCTACGTATGAAGACAAAGATCCCCCGTGTAGCCTTAACAGACTTTTATGATAAGTGCTGTTAGCGAGGAGCAGCACCCTTTGTAGGCCGGCGGGGCACGCGACGGGGTGGGTGGCCAATACCACGCCCTGTTAGAGCTGGCACGCTTTTTCTCTCCCGCTCACTCTCCCCGCGCTCTCTCTATCTCTCTCTTCTCCTCTCTCTCTCTCCCACTCTCTCCCTCCCGCTCTCCTGTCGCTCCGTTGGACGTCGGCTCGCGCGATTGTTTTTCCAGCCCAGACGATTTGCGAGAGAAGCAGCCAGGGCACGGGTCCTTTTATTTCCCCTCCTCAACCTCCCCCCCACCATCCCAATTAATTATAATTAAAATGAAATTGGCAAATTTAGTATTTTATGATGGCATTACAATGACCTACTTTTTGCACGAATTCCCATCCCTGAGTCTTTATATAATGTTGGGATAAAAAAAAACAAGAATGATCATCCGTGCTCAATCCACTGCTGGATGAAGGCTTCCCCAAGCCTTCACTACTGCCACCATCATCAAAGCAGCCATGGTTAATCCACTGCTGGATGAAGGCCTCCCGAAGCCTCAAATCACCATCGTCATTATCATTACAGCCATAATCAATCCACTGCTGGATGAAGGCTTCCTCCTACCCCAATCCGAATTTAGACTTAATTCAATCTCAATTGCCAGCACAAAAATTGCTCCTAAATCACAAAAAACGGAAGATCATGCTATTTTTTAAAAATAAAAATCCAGTTATATTCCCTTCACGTATTATGGATATCAAAAACAACATAATTGAACAAAGGGAGTGCTTCAAATGCTTGTATTCACTGATTGATCCGAGACTTACATTCCAAACCCATATTGATCAGATATCTCAAAGAAAATGAAATAAAAATAAGGTTTGTATACAGACACAAACATTGTATTCCATTAGATTGCGCCTGCAAATTGTTGAAGCTATCATTCTACCACTGTTTTACTACGGTGATGCTGCTCACAAATCAGCTACTAAGGAAACCCTAAACAGACTAAACCCACTTCATCATTCTGCTCTTCGATTTCTGCTGGATGTACCATACAGGACCCACCATTGTGACATCTACTTAAATCCAATCGCACATCACTTGATGCAAGAATACATCGACATTGGGCCCTGTTCAGCCATTAAATCCTTATTTTTAAATCTGCGTTGTACGTTGCAAATTCATTAATCCCATCGGCAAATCCAAGAAACATAAGACGTCCATAGAATTGCCTTTTAACTTTCCCGAGAAAAAGAATTGGAATAGTTGATGAAGCCTTTGCCGTTGCGGCACCAACGTTTTGGAACAACATTGTTTGCTCCGTTAACATCGAAAATCTTCAAAAAGTATCCTGAGGCACAAGATTACTGCTGCGTACAACTGCAACTGTGATACGACAAAATCTGACTGACATAAAAGCGGAGAGTTGGGCGTGTCTTGGACACGTCTTAGACATGCCCACTTCTAAGCGTTAGCTTGTATCGTATTACAGCACCGCGGTGGCGAGATGTTAACTCCCTCGCCCGGTATTTAAGAGGTCGTAGGTTCGATCTCGACCCTGACGCTTGCTATTTATTTGGAGTTTGCATCTTCTCCCCATGGTCGTGTGGATTTTTATCTCCGCATTAGACAGGATGGACGATGCTGTTAGTGATGTGAGTTAAGGCCACGGTGGCTCGCAGATGTTAACTACCTCGCCTTGTATACAGGACGTTGTGGGTTCGATCCCAACCTTGACGCGTGCTGTATAATTTTAGCTTGCGTCTCTCTCTCGTGCTCTGTGCCCGTGATTGGGTTCTCCGCTCCGGGTTCTCCTTGGCTTTTTCCCTCCACATTTAGAAACATGCGTTTAGATTATTTGGCTGCTATAAATGTCCACGTGATTCGCCACTTTGTTGAGTTATCATCTGTGGCCAGGTCGCTTCTAAAAAGAGCTACACAGCTCAGTAGGGCCCTACCTGGTTATATTTGAACTGCAAATGTCTGCATCACGAGTAGCGAACATGGGAGCGCCTGACTATGGCATTATCAGCAGCAGTATCAGCAGTAGCAGCATCAGCAGCAGCTGTATCAGCATCGGCAGCATCAGCAGCAGTAGCAGCAGTATCAGTAGCAGCATCGCCATCAGCAGGGTATTCTGCGGGATGTCCTGACCTATGCATGCCACTTGTAATCGAACTTGCTTAACCTTGTGTAATGACAGGGTGCCATCTGTTGACCAGGAGGGGTAATCACGAGTATGGGTGCGTTATATAATAACCAACGAGAAGGGGGGCGTAACTGGGTTAAAGGTAAAAGATGGGGTCAGTCGTGAAGCTCCGGGAACCTGCTTGAAGATTCTAGAAGGGGGCGTGGCCGGAGGTGGGGCCTGGCCACGCCTGGAAGGATACATGGGGGACGTGACCGAAGGTTCGGGGCTGTCGTGGAGTCCCGGGTCTGGGCTGCCGTCGCTGTCTTCGCCGTCATTTCTCTCTTCATCGTCCGGCCACGTGGCCGATCCTCTGCACGGCTTCCGTCGTCGCCATGGCTATATTAGTCAGCCAGCTATAGAGTTAGACACCGACAATGGGGCTGTGTAGATGGGTAAGCTATGCGTAGCCGTGTGTGTGTATTTGTATTTGTTGCCCAGTAAGAATAAATAAGAAGCCCTCTACACGTTGTGTCTTGGAAGTCGTTCACTACACTTGTATAGCGAATCAGACGTCGACTGAATCGTGCATGTGAAATCCACTCTATAGCGAATCTGACATCTACTCTATAGCGAATCTGACATCTACTCTATAGTGAATCTGACCTCTACGCTACAGCGAATCTGACCTCTCCTCTATAGCGAATCTGACATCTACTCCATAGCGAATCTGACATCTACTCTATAGTGAATCTGACCTCTACGCTACAGCGAATCTGACCTCTACTCTGTAGCGAATCTGACATCTACTCTATAGCGAATCTGACATCTACTCTATAGTGAATCTGACCTCTACGCTACAGCGAATATGACCTCTACTCTATAGCGAATCTGACCTCTACTCTACAGCGAATCTGACCTCTACTCTATAGCGAATCTGACATCTACGCTACAGCGAATCTGACCTCTACTCTATAGTGCATCTGACCTCTACTCTATGGCGAATCAGACATCCACTCTATAGCGAATCTGACTTCTACTCTATAGCGAATCTGACTTCTACTCTATAGTGAATCTGACTTCCACTCTATAGCGAATGAGACTTCTACTCTATAGCGAATTAGACTTCTACTCTATAGTGAATCTGACCTCTACTCTATAGTGACTCTGACTTCTACTCTATAGCGAATCTGATCTCTACTCTATAGTGAATCTGACCTCTACTCTATAGAGAATCTGACCTTTACTCTATAGAGAATCTGACTTCTACCCTATAGCGAATCAGACATCCACTCTATAGCGAATCTGACATCCACTATATAGCCAATCTGACTTATACTCTATAGCAAATCTGACTTATACTCTATAGCGAATCTGACTTCTACTTTATAGCGAATCTGACCTCCACTCTATAGCGAACCTGACCTCTACTCTATAGCGATTCTGACATCCACTCTATAGCGAATCTGACATCCACTCTATAGCGAATCTGACTTCTACTCTATAGCGAATCTGACTTCTACTCTATAGCAAATCTGACTTCTACTCTATAGCGAATCAGACTTCTACTCTATAGCGAATCAGACTGTTATAGCGAATCTGACCTCTACTCTATAACGAATCTGACATCCACTCTATAGCGAATCTGACCTCTACTCTATGGCGAATCTACTCTATAGCGAATCTGACTGTTATTGTCTGTTTGGCTGCCCGGCCCTCTCGCCAGACGGAGTCCGGGAGTTGCGGTGTCCGCGTATTCATCAGCAGCAGCCTTGGCTTGGTCTGACACGCGGCAAGGCACCCAGCACTTCTTTATGCATGCAGCACACGAACGCACACTCCCGTGGGATATACACACACGCACGCACACAGGACACATACATGTATACAGAGAGATACAAATACAGACATAGAGGGATATACACAGACAGAGCCGCACCACAAAGAGAGACAACAAAGCCAAAGACAGGGATACACACAGAGACACACAGAGAGCCGCACCACAAAGACATACACAAAGACAAAGACGCAAACACACACGCACACAGTTCCACACGCACATAGAAGGACACAGATAGACACACAGACAGAGACACACCACGCACAAAGACGCACACAGACAGAGACACGTAGACAGAGAGAAACACCACGTACAGATACAACAACAACCGGCATTCACCACTAAGTGGCGGTGACGTCACCACGATGCTTGTGCCAGGCTATGTGCATGTTGAGGCCGCGTGAAGTGTCGAACGTCCGCTGGCAGGAGGTCACGGGGCAGACTCAGGTGCCACGGGTCGACTGACTGAGATAACTGGCTGATGCACCACCTGTGCCCCCTACTGTGCCAACTTGCTGTGCTTTCGCCAAACGGCGCTCCGCTCGTTGTTGTGTGTGTCGCTCCTCCGCCCTCCGTTGTTGTTGGAGGGCGACTGCCTCCAACTGCCCAGTAGCGTCCTTCACGAGCCTCCTCCACAGAGGCCGATCTTGAAACCGCTCGTACCAGTCATCGGCAAAATCCACTCAGCTCCACGTCCTCCCGTACCACATCACTCCATCTCTTCTCTAGCCCGTGCCGCGTCCGTTTAGTCCCCTGGATCCGGCCGAACAAAAACTGTTTAGGCATGCAGTGGCTGGGCATGCGGGCTACATGACCCAGCCAATGCAGCCTTGCCTGCCGGAGGAGCTCACCGATGGGACTTTGTCCAGATCTTTCAAGAATATGTGAGCACCTCACACAATCCATCCTGGTTAAACCCAGGATGGATCGTAAGCAGGCCAGCCTAAATGTTTCAAACCGGCGAAGATGTTCCATTAGGGGGTTCCACGTTTCGCAAGCGTAGAGAAGGGAGGGAATGACTGTGGCCGAGAAGACCTGAAGCTTCGTGCAGAGCAACAGACCAGGTAGCTTCCACACAGCTTTTTGCAATCGATGAAAATATAATGCGGCTCGAATGATTCCGAGTGAGACCTCTGCTGTCATATCGGAGCCGGTCATGAGCACACTGTCCAGGTATGGGGAACTCTCTCCACAACTGCCCTATCACCAATTGGGAGTTGTGGGGGTGCAGTGTCCGATGGTACAAAATACCCAGGCATGTGCTTAGTTTAGGTAGGGCTGATGGTAAGGCTCCGCCTCTTAGTGGCAAGCTCTAAGTCCAGCAACAGCGCCTCCAACTCCTCCTCAGAGTGAGCAGCAATTACCAGATCATCAGCATACATAACATGGTTGAGCAATAGGGAGCCATCCCTTGACCGCACTCGGGCATCCATCAGCCTCGCATAGTATCTGTACCAAATGGAAATTCCTCCGGTACAGCTATTGAAGGCTTCACGAACTACGTGGTCGAAATAGATGTTAAATAATGTGGGAGCCAGAGGACATCCAAGTCGCACCCCAAGGTAAAGAGGGAATGGCTCTGACTCCCGGCCACGTAGTTTTACACGGGCCCGCTCACCATAATGAAGGTCCTTAATGATCGTGAGCAGCAGGTCAGGGACTCCGAAAGCACGAAGAACAACCCAGAGACCAGGCCTACTGATGTTATCATAGGCCTTGGCCAGGTCAATAAAGCAGAGGTGTAGGTCTTGTAGGAATTCACTATACCTCTGCTGTAGCAGACGGACAGAAAATATGGAATCTGTGCAGGACCGCTCTTTCCTGAAACCGCATTGGGGCTCCGCAAGCCTTTCCTCAGCGTGCCTGGCAAGGCGATGTTGAATAATCCTTTCCAGGACCTTTCCCAGCACACTGAGGAGTGAGATTCCCCCGGAGTTGTTACAACACACACACACACAGAGACACACAGACAGATAAGGGGCCATCAATTTAGTAGGTACGCAAAAATCTGTCAAAACTTCACCCCTCCCCCCCTCCCCTGTCCACACGCGGACCTTTCACACCCCCCCCCCCCACACCTGCGTACGTACGCTTGACCCCCCCCCCCCCCACCGAATCCTAGAGAACGGCCGATATTTAATTCACGCAGAAACGATCAAGGATTAATAATATCAACGTGCTTAAGCAAACAGATATGCCACCGCCGGACTATCTAACTAATTGAAGGCCAATGTAGACAAATTATTATCGAGGCTCCCCCCCCCCCGTTTCCTATGCGTACATTGTCAGTAGACCCCCACACGCAAGCGAACGCGTTTGGATTAACCCCCCCCTCCATGCGTACGTACTAGATGGATGGCCTCTAAACAAACAAAGACAGAGAGACACACCACGTACAGACACACACAGTTCGAGACACACACATACAGAGACACTCAGACAGACACATCATGTACAGACACACCACGTACAGACACACACAGACAGAGATACACATACAGACACACCACGTACAGACACACACAGAGACACACGCAGACAGAGATACACACCACGTACAGATACACACAGACAGAGATACACATACAGACACACCACGTACAGAAACACACAGAGACACACGCAGACAGAGATACACACCACGTACAGAGCCGAATCAGGGTTGGCGGGGGGGGGGGTTTGTGGTGCTAAACCCGACCCGGGGAGTGGTGGTGGTAGGGTCGAACCAGGAGGGGTGGTAGTGGTGGTGGTTTGGCCGAGCCAGGGGATGGACGAACATGGACCTCCTCACCTCTTCATCCTATGATGAAAGCCGCGCGCCCGACTACGGCACACGATATCCGATACCTGCCACATCCACTCGGGGATTCCCCAACCCCCGCCATTCGTCTCCCTAATTCAATCCGCGCACGCGAAGTGTCCGAGGGCCGTGTAAAAGTGATTGCTCCCTAACTTAGTTTAATGCACTGTCATTCCCCCCTCCGCCTTCGCACTCCAGCCCCGCCACCCTCCGCCATCCCCACCCTCCCGGCCTCCCCAAGTCGCGCCGTTCCGGTATTGTCCCCGGGTCGAGGAGTGATGCCCTTAACATTTTTGTGCGCGTGATATTGATGATCATGAGGACGTTGTTCGCAAAAAAAATCTGTTTCGTTTCTAGCGATGCCCTCCCCCCTTCTCGTGGGGAACGGAGGAGGAGGAGGAATGAGGAGGGAGGTGGAGGGAGAAGGGAGGTGGAGGAGGAATGAGGAGAGAGGTGGAGGGAGGAGGAGGGAGGTTTAAGGTGGAGGAGAGAGGAGGAGGAAGGAGGGATGATGGGGGAGGTTGATTGGCAAACTCTCGCGGTGTAAATTCAACGCCCGTGTTGTTTGTGTCCCATGATGGCGCGTGTCACGGGGGGAGGGAGATTGAATGAATGATTGCATGAGTGAGTGAATGAATGAGTGACTGGGTTCACAGAGAACACAGCCAACCGGCACGGTCCCTTTCGGTCTTTTGATAACTCTGCTCCACACAGAGGATTGTATTCTTTGGGTCTTTCGGTAAAGCCACGTAGATATAAAAATAATAATAAACATAATCACAATTTCACGTGGAATATCAGTGTGATATTGTGATTATTTTGATATTTTTTACAATTTTTCTAACTACGTGGATTTAGTAAAAGACCCAAAGAATAGGAATTCCTGCAGTCACGAACGCTTTAAGTCAACAGGATTGTTTCCCATCGTTGTCGTTGTCAGCCATGCTCAATCCACTGCTGGATTAAGGCCTCCTCCCAATGACTTCCTCCTTTCCTCTGTCTGCACTCCTTCTGCTGCGAGTTAGAATCTCCCCTCCCTCCTCCTCCTCCCCCTCTCTCAATCCTCTTCCACCTCCTCCTCCCCCCACACTTCCTCCTCCCCCCTCCCCTCTCTCCTACCATCCTCCTCCTCTTCCTCAACGAGGGCGCTGAACAAGAGCGGACCCGCGGGGTCCTGGCCCTGACGCCCCCCCTCCCCAGCATCCCTCCCCCCGTGTGGGTCGCTCCGGGGGGGGGAGGGGGAGTGCGGGCGGTTTTGGAGGCATAGGTCACGGAGATAATGAAGACGAGAGAGAGAGATGGAGAGGGAGAGAAAGAGAGGGAGGGATAGAGGGAAGAGAGGGAGATAGATGAAGAGAGAGGGACAAAGAAGGAGATAGATGGAGAGGGACAGAGAGGGAGATAGATGAAGAGAGAGGGACAGAGAAAGAAATAGATGGAGAGGGACAGAGAGGGAGAGAGATGGAGAGAGAAAGAGGGAGGGAGATAGATGGAGTGCAATAGTCAGAAGGAGTGAAATGGAGAGGGATGGAGAGGGAGGGAGAGTGAGGGAGAGGGATGGAGAGAAGCGAAAGGGTCGAGAGTAAAAGATATACGAAGAGAATAGAGAAGGAGAAAGATATCAGATACATGGACACAGAGAGAGAAAGAGAGAGGCTGAGAGGGAAGAATGGGAGTGGGAAGGGGAGAGAGAACGCGAGCTCGGGAAATAGATGGAGAGAGTGAGAGGAGGTGATAGATAGAAGAGATGGCGAGACAGAGACATGGGGGGAGGGGGTAGAGAGAGAGATGAAATAGAGAAATAAAATAGGGAGAGGGGCAGGGAGAGGGGGCAGAGAGAGAGGGGGGGGGGCAGAGAGAGAAGGGCAGAGAGAGAGAGGCCCTATAAAAGAGCAGCGGCGTGGGGAGCGGGTGATGGACACTGCAGATAAAAGACGGAGGAGTCGCAAAGCGAATTGAAGAGCCACGCAGAGCGCCAGCGTGTTCCCATAGATCCACACAGACGCCAGAGACAAAGATCCGCCCGCCCCCCGTGTAGCCTAAACATACTGTTGGGGCAAGTGTCTGTTAGCAAGTAGCAGCAGCACCCATGACGATACGGGGACACGAAACTCTGGGTGTCCAGCACCACGCCCGACCACCTTCGTCTTCCCAGTGGCGATGTTTCCACACCGCACCAGGTGCACTCATTTGAGTAGGCTGAGTCGACACAGGGGTAGCCCAGGACCGGTTCAGATAATCGTCAATGGTGTTTGTGGCCATGAGCGGGAATCGAACTGGGGTCGCCAGGTTCGTAGCGAAGCACGCTAACCGTTACAGCTCACACACTCACACACACAAACTCCAATACCAATACCCACGATTCGCCACTAAGTGACGGTGGGGTCACCACGACGCCTGTGCCAGGCCAGGTGCACTTTGATGCCCACGTGAAGCGTCGAAGGCTCGCTGACGGGAGGTCACGGGACAGACCCAGGTGAATTTTAGCTTCCTGGCGCTCCGCTCGTTGTTGTGAGCGTCGCTTCTCTGCCCTCCGTTGTTGTTGGAGGGCGACTGCCTCCAACTGCCCAGCAGTAGCGTCCTTCACGAGCCTCCTCCACAGCGGCCGATCTTGAGACCGCTGGTAGCAGTCTTCGGCAAGTCCACTCAGCTCCACGTCCTCCTGTACCACATCACTCCATCTCTTCTTTAGCCCGTACCGCATCACACCATCTCTATGCGGCCGAACAAAAGCTGTTTAGGCATGCGGTGGCTGGGCATGCGGGCTACGTGACCCAGCCAACGCAGCCTTGCCTGCCGGAGGAGATCACCGATGGGAATGTGTCCAGATCTTTCAAGGATTTGCGAGCTCCTCACACAATCCAGTCTGGGTAAACCCCGGGTGGATTGTCGGCAGGCAAGCCAGAATGTGGCCGAGAAGACCCGAAGCTTCTTGCAGAGCGACAGATCAGGTAGCTTCAACACAGCATTACGCAGCCGACCACAGTCAGACGCTTCTGGAGAGTTTTACTTGACTTGTGTATTTCCCATTTGTGCAATAGGTATCCGCATCTGCTACTATGGTCTGTGCAGTGGACGCGCTGTTTCTATAGAGAGAGGGGCGCAGAGTTTGGGCAACTATTGAGTAGCGCCAGCACCCCGCGTGGCTGCCGCTGCTGCTGCTGCTGGTTTGTCCACTCGTTTGTGGTTCCTTCTCCTCCTGCCGCCTCCAAGTCTTTCTCCCCCCTCCCCACTCTCTCACTCTCTCTATTCATCTCTCTTCCTCTCTATCTCCCACTCTCTCCCTCTAGCTCCCCCGTCTCTCACACTCTCTATTCCTCTCTCACTATCTATCTCCCACTCTCTCCCTCTCTCTCTCCCCCGTCTCTCACACTCTCTATTCCTATATCTCCCTCTCGATCTCCCACTCTCTCCCTCTCTCTCCCCCCTCTCTCACACTCTCTATTCCTCTCTCACTCTCTATCTCCCACTCTCTCTCTCCTCTCTCACACTTTCTATTCCTCACTCTCTCTCACGCTCTCACTCTCTCTCTCTCTCTTCTGAGGTTAAGACACAAATCACGACAGCACTCACACACGTCGCGAGTGATGTTCTGTCTTCTAAGAGAGAGAGAGCAAGCTCAAAGCATCTCTGTCCGGCAATAATGCCATCACCTCTTTGTCGAAATTGTAGCTGAAAAGCCGTATATATCGATGACTCTCTCTCTCACACACACACAAAGGCACATACAAATATTCCCCAGGTAGTTCTACACAAACTGTTGAGGCAAGTGCTTGTTAGCCCGCCGTTGGCAACCCGTGAAGACCGCCGTGGCAAACGATACGAAGCGCAGGGTTTTTGTGTTCCGAGGAGGAGGGGGCATCGCGCCCGGCCGCCTTTGTCTCCAATATAAGTGGCGATATATCTGAACCGGTCCCGGGCCTCGCCTAGGGCTACTCAGCCTTAAATGAATTGCTCCGGAGCCACACACACGCGGAAACGCGCACGCACACGAGGCATGGATCCTCCGTGTAGCCTTCAACAGTCGGTTGGGGTAGGTGCTGTTAGCGAGTAGCAGCAGCAGCAGCTATAATGGAGGCCGGCACGGCACACTCGGGCGTGGGTGGCCAGCACCACGTCCGGCCGCCTTTGTCCCCCTCAACGGTGTTGCTTTCTCGACATCGCACCAGGTGCTCGTTTGAGGCTGAGTCAACCGGGCGGGGGGGGGGGGGTTGCTGGACTGGTGTAGACAATCGCGTCTGGTGTGGATGGTGGCTGTGATCGGTGGCGCGGAGATGTTAACTACCTCGCCTGGTACACACAGGGTCAGGCCGTGGTGTCGGTCCCGACCCTGACGCCTGCTGCTGTATATTTGGAGTTTGCGTCTCTCGCTCTCTCCCCCCGTGATCGTGTGGAGATTTCTCCCGTTTTTCCCCTCCACATTCAGAATGAACATCACTAGTTTGGAGAATTTAGCTGCAATAGATTTCCACGTGATGATGATAAGCCACTTCGTTTAGCTATCATTTGTGACAGGAAGATCGCTTCGGACAAGAAGCCGCATAGCTTACCTGGTCAAATAAAAATAAAATATAAATAAAACAAAATGAACTCGGGTCGCCGGGTTCGTAGATTGGTGCGCTCACCGTCACGCCACCACTCTCCCTCCTCGCCACACACCACACACGCACACACGCACACACACACGCACGCACACACGCACACACACGCACACACACACGCGCACACACACGCGCACACACACACACACGCGCACACACACACGCACACACACACGCACGCGCACACACACACACGCACGCACACACACACACGCACACACACACGCGCACACACACACACACGCGCACACGCACACGCACGCACACACGCACACGCACGCACACACGCACACACACGCGCACACACACACACGCACACACACACACACGTAGATACACACGCATACACACACGCGCACGCACATACACACACACGCACACGTAGATACACACACGCACACACACGCGCACACACACACACGCACACACACACACGCACACACGCACACACACACGCACACACACACGCGCACACACACACACGCACACACACGCACACATACATACGCACACACACACACGCACACACACACGCACACACGCGCGCTCCCTCTCTCGCTGTCTCGCAGACGCAGGCGGAGATAAAGCAGAGCGATGTAGAGAGCGACTCACACGCTCTGAATACTCAATGAGAGGCAGCGGGTAGCAGCATTCTTACCGCCAAATGAACATCAACAACAACAACCACCACCAACTCAACAACACGGCACGCTTGTGTGTCTCGCCTCGTGAATTAAATACGGACTGCTCTCCTATCACGCGTGTTCTTTCCAGAACGCGAAATGGATATAACTCGACCGAGTGCAGGGAATTACGTTGGCAGGGCGAGTAAGAGTTACACGGTTGTAACGACTGCCTCGGCGTAGCATCATCACGCAAACCATTGGGATGCTGCTGGATGCTTCTATACGCTACCCACGCGCCTCTCATTGTTTGTTCAGCCTGCGTACGCATCTCACGCGTTGCCATACACGGTTGCCTACGTACGGTGCGAAAGAAGTTCAACATACAACACACAGCAGAGCCGAGAAGTAGTAGAGGTTGTATAACAACTATACGGTGATTATAATTGTATTCTTAATATTATAATTGTATTTGTTATTGTATAATGGCATTCATAATTTGATCATTGTATTTATAATTTTTGACGTCAAGGACGCTGTGCAAATTTCTCGGGGCTGATTTTAAGTCGACATCTGTCACGGAGAGCTCACGATGACAGAAATAAAAATATGAAATAGCAAAAGCCTCTCTCTCTGGCACGGTCTCGCTTCGCGTATCCATCTCATCCCCCCCTCCTCCCCCCATCCCTAGCGAGCCCGCAGGCCCTGGCCCCCACTACCAGCACCACCACCACTCCAATAACCACCACCCCACCACCACTATCACCACCACCATCGTCGTCATCAACCCACCACCACATCAACAGCCACCAGGACCACCACCACTATCACCACCACCACTACCACCACCACAACCCTGAGTCGCTATTCCCCGGCGCGGCACGCTTCGTCTCCACCGAACCTCCCTAGGATATTTATTCTTACAGGCGCTTCACACTCACACACAGAGGGATCTCTCACTCACACAGACAATGACAAAGCTTCCCCGTTTAGCCTGTTGCGGCAAGTGCTGTTCGCAAGTAGCGCCTATTAAGGCCGGCACGACACACGAGGGAGTAGGTGGCTAACACCACGCCCGGCCGCCTTTGCCTCCCAAGTGACAATGTTTTTGCATACATTGCACTAGGTAGACATTTGAGGCTGAGTCGACCTAGGATAGGCCCAGGACCGAGTCAGATAATCGTCACCGATGTTGGCTGTGAGCGTTGCATGCTAACTATTTCGCCAACGCTCCTCATACTCAATGAACGGCTCCGATTCGCACGGTTGGCTACGTACGGTGCGAAAGAAGTTGAACATACCCACATTACACACATACGGACAGTCATCGACTTACGAACACAATTTGTTCCTGAGAGCCGTTCGTAAGTCGAATGGTTCTTAAGTCGGAATACAATATTTAAATGCCTACACACAAACACTGACTGCTAGCACAAGGCTGACTCATTAGATCTCACAGAGGATTGCTCAGCTAAAAAAAATATTTTCTAGGTTCAATTTTAAGTCCATGCTAAAAAAAAACATTTCCTGGAAGCTGGTTCGTAAGTGTGAGTGTTCGCAACTCGATTACTGTTTGTCTCTACGTACAAACTCCACGCAAAAAAGGCGTCCGAATTGAGAGTCGAACCGAGGCGCTGCCCTTTTCTGTGAGGCCACAGGTTGTTCCCACCACGATTCCGTGGCAAGTTAGGTGCTATCTTGATTTGAAGGTGCTGTTAGTCTCGCCGTCTGACAAGGACATTTGCAGCTTCTTAGCTGCGCTCGTGCGTGGAGCCTTCAAGTGCGGCCGAAGGAAGCCTCGGGCGTAAACACTTAAAGCTCGGAGAATCGTAAAAAAAGCGGCCTCTATACTCAAGACGCGGACAAGTCGGAGAAATTAAACTCGTTATTCTGAGATTCTACCCTACAGCTCGCAACCTCCAGTGGGGCCCCATCCAGCGCCAGATCAATTTCCACCACGCACTCTCTCCTGCCTCTCCCCTCTCATCTCACTCTACTCTCCTCCACGCACTCTCTCCTGCCTCTCCCCTCTCATCTCACTCCACTCTCCACCACGCACTTTCTCCTGCCTCTCCCCTCTCATCTCACTCCACTCTCCTCCACGCACTCTCTCCTGCCTCTCCCCTCTCATCTCACTCCACTCTCCTCCACGCACTCTCTCCTGCCTCTCCCGTCTCATCTCACTCCACTCTCCTCCACGCACTCTCTCCTGCCTCTCCCCTCTCATCTCATTCCACTCCCCTCCACGCACTCTCTCCTGCCTCTCCCCTCTCATCTCACTCCACTCTCCACCACGCACTCTCTCCTGCCTCTCCCCTCTCATCTCACTATGCTCTCCTCCACGCACTCTCCGACTCTTCCACGCCAGCCCAGATGTATCACGATTACCCACACTTTACCCCAACACACGTGCTGAACCCATCCACTGCTACTGCTGGTTGGACAGAGGCGGCTGGTGGGAGATGGAGTCGGGATTGACTACCCCCCCCCCTCCCCATTGTTTCAACTGTCGGTGCCAGGAGATGGAGTCGAACCTGATTGCTTGTGGATCGCAAGTGCAGCACTCCGCTCGCCACTACTTCAATCGCTGTGACAGCTTCCCTACATGCACCGTATGACTGTATATATATTTATAAAGTGTATTACGAATTCTGTATGAATTGATGTATGTTCAGCAATGGAACATTGTGCGTACAAGAAGCTCCCGATGATTTTTTTTTTTGCTGAATAGAGAGACGCAGAGAGAGAGAGAGAAAAAACAGAGAGAGACACAGAGACAAATCTAGAGACAATGAGAGGGAGATAAATAGAGAGACACAGGGAGATAGAGCCAGTGGGGGAGAGAGAGAGAGAGGCAGGCAGAGAGATACAGAGAGCCAAAAAGAGAGAAACAGAACCGAAGAGCCACGGGGAGAGAGAGAGAGAGGGTGAGACCGGTATTTATCGCATTGCATAGCGCCTGGCTATGCAATGCGATCGTTACACAACCACGCGTTTTGTATTCACTCGACGTGGCGCTGTGCGCTGCACGCGTTGTACACTGCGTACGACTCAATCGTCGTCGTAGTCTTCCTTGGTCGATCCACTGCTGGACGAAGGACCTCTCCCGACGTTCATGGCAACAGTCAGCAGAGTGGTAGCAGTACTCTCAGCAGCGATAGGAGAGTGACCAGGGGCTGACTGGCCTGCCTGTTAAAGCGAATTGGCGAGTGAGTGGAGTGGAAATTCGGAGATAGATCGATGGTTCGGATCACCGTGCCGCAACTACTTTTGCCAATAAATATAAAATGTTAATAAATTCATTGATCTTGTGACTGGAAGTTTTGTTTTTATTTTCCTGCGGACCGTCCGTGCAGTATCGACATTAGAGGCGCATCGATGTCACCGAGCCACTCAGTGGCAGTCACTCGGCTCCAGAATCAGAATATTTATTTATACTGCAGGAGGAATCCCACGAGCAATGAAGCAATTTCTTTTGCAGATGCCCAGTAGGGGCACGGGGTCAGAACATTACGACAATAAACACAATTAAAACACACAATATGAGTGCAAAGTATAGGAAAGGTAAACAAATCACTTAAAATATGCAGATCAAACTAAATAATGTTTTATCTTACTTATTTTTGAGAAGCGATCTGGCCACAAATGATCGCCCAGCGAAGTGGCTTATCGCGTGGAAATTTAGAGCAGCCGAATACTCTACACGGGCGATGTTGATTCCACGACCTCCTGCATACCTGGCGAGGTAGTTAACATCTCGCCACCGCGACAGAAGAGGTAGAGACCCATAGAGATACGTAGAGACATAGAGACCCATAGCGACACGTCGTTGTCGGCTGATCCGTGTAGCTGGCAGGCGCGCTGGTGGCTGTCCAGGCCAATCCTTGACTTGGAGATGTTGTGGCAGGTGGTGCACGTGAACTCCTCACCAGTCGGGGCCGGAGTGGAGGTCGTGTCCATTGTGGCGGTCTTTCTGCGCCTCCGTTTTCCTGTTGAAGCCTTGTGCGTCGTTCGGTCTGCCATTTGAGCTGCTTCTTTGGCTGTGGAGTGCCCGGCGGTGTTTGTCTGTGGCTCTGAGCTCCCAGCTTCGGGTGTCGATACCGGCAGCAGTCAGTTTCTGTTTGAGCTGCTCCTTGAAGCATCTTCGAGGTCCACTCGTGTCTCGCTTCCCATGACACAGCTCGCTGTAGAGGACCGATTTGGGCATCCTGCTGTCCTCCGTGCGCGAGACGTGGCCAGCCCAGCGAAGCTGATGAAGGCAGCAGGACGGATTCATTGCTGAGTGTCTGAGCTCTCTCCAGGGCTCTGTTAGTTTGTGACATTGTCCTGCCGTCTGATGTTCACGATGGCACGCAGGCAGCGCTGGTGGAAACGCTCCAGTAGCCTAAACTGTTTCCTGTACAGGACCCATGATTCTGAGCCGTATAGAAGGGTGGTGACTACTACAACTGCCCTGTGTACCTGCATCTTTGTGCTGAGGCCAAGTGAGTGGCTCCGCCAGACGCCTGCCAAAGAAGAAGTTTGCCTTGGCGTGTCCGTTCTCAATGTCCTTGGCAAATGGATGTGAACTGTTCCACTGCGTTGAGATGGATGTTCTCGATGGTGATTGTTGGTGTGGTGTATACTCCACGAGGTGGGGGCTGGTATAACGCCTCTGTTTTCATGAGGCTGATGGTCAGGCCAAAAGCATTAGCCGCCTCAGAGAAACAGTTCACAATGAGCTGTGGGGCATTCTCCGTGCGTGCAAGAAGTGCGCAGTCATCCGCAAAGAGCAGTTCCAGAACATGGTCTTGGTCTTGGCAAAAAGACGCCGAAGATTGAAAACACTTCCAACGGCCCGGAATGTAGAGGCCTCCTGTCAGTCCCTCCTTGGCCTCCTGGGGCATCAGGCTGAAGAATATGGCGAAGAGTGTAGGTGCCAACACGCAACCTCGCTTGACCCCATTGTTGATGGGGAACGACACGTAGAGACGTATAGATAGACACGGGGACCAATAGAGACACATAGAGACCTTGACATCGAGCTCCTGAACAAAATTATCTCTGCAGCTGCTGCTGCTCCTACTGCTGCTCCTGCTGCTACTGCTGCTCCTGCTGCTGATGCTGCTGCTATCGCTGGCGAGAAGAGAACGGAACAAATAATAAGAACGAAAAGTGTTCGCAACTTGGAGCAGAATGGAACTTTCTTGAGGGATGGGATGCAGGCCAAGACTGGCCATAGGGCAGCAGTCCGTAGGGGCAATTTTGACAGGGCAGAAATTCTTATATAAATAAATAAATACAAATACATGAATGCACGATATACATAAAGTAATTTTCCACTTAATTAGAACAGAAATACAAATCTGAATTCGAATATTAGATTTCAAAAACGGTATAATAATGTGACGAGAGTAATTGGGTTGTGTGTATTAACCTTAATACACTGTAGTGGAGTTTGGGTAATCGGTGAATCCGTGCCGTGATGCTGAGGGCGTTGCGAGAGAAGCCAAACGTGCACCATCCCACATGGATTGTCAACAGGCTGAGAGAGTAATTAGGATGATGGTGAGGGTGATGAGCATGGTGGTGAGGGTTGTGAGAGTGGTGAGGATGGTGATGAGGGTGGTCATGAGGGTGGTGAGGGTGGTGAAGATTGTGAAGGTGGTGAGGTTGGTGACTATGGTAGTGAGGGTGGTGGGGCTGGTGAGGATGGTGAGGATGGTGGTGAGGGTGGTGATAATGCTGATGGTGGTGAGGATGGTTGTGATGGTGGTGAGGATGGTGCTGGTGGTGAGGATGGTGGTGGGGATGGTGGTGAGGATGGTGAGGGTGGTGGTGAGGTTGGTAAAGTGGTGATGGTTGTGAGGATGGTGGTCACGGTGGTGAGGATGGTGGTGATAGTGGTGAGGATGGTGGTGATGGTGGTGAGGATGGTTGTGAGGGTGGTGATGATGATGTTGGTGAGGATGGTGGTGATAGTGGTGAGGATGATGGTTAGGGTGGTGGTGATGATGATGAACTTCTTTCGCACCGTACTTAGCTCACCATGCTCATCGGAGGTGCGGGGGAACGACAACAAGCTAAACACAAAATCAGTTCTAAAGAGACGAGTTTGTCAGTCTCGATGATGATGTAAAAGTGCACAGCTCCAGACGGCAAGAGAAGTAGCGCGCCTGAGAGGGCCGCGTCTCTGTGCCATGGCTCAGCCAAAAGCCGCCGCCGCTGCTGCCGCTGCTGCTGCTACGAGGTGTCGTGGTTCATTTGTGACGAGCAATTTGTGTGAGTGTGTGTGAGTGTGTGAGTGTGAGTGAGTGTGTGTGAGTGTGTGTGTGTATGATGAGTGTGTGAGTGTGTGTGTGAGTGTGTGAGTGTGTATGTGTGATGAGTGTGAGTGTGTGTGAGTGTGTGTGTGATGAGTGTGTGTGAGTGTGTATGTGTGATGAGTATGTGTGAGTGTGTGTGTGATGCTGAGGCTGCGGTGCCTCAAATATAGGAAGAAGTCACCCCCTGTGAGTGGCTGGCTGAGGTGCCATCTGTTGAGGAAGTACTGAAGGCGATCCGGAGTCTGAGACCAGGAAAGGCACCGGGTAGAGACGATCTCCAAAGCCAAATGCTGAGAGAGGGTGGCGTTTGTGCACAGACTGCCCTATATGACATCATAACAACAATCTGGACCACTGGACGGGTTCCGCAGGATTGGAAGGATGCCCTGGTGGTCCCCCTCTTTAAGAAGGGGGACCGCACAGACTGTAACAACTACAGGGGCATCTCACTCCTCAGTGTGCCGGGAAAGGTCCTGGCAAGGATTATTCAACATCGCCTTGCCAGGCACGCTGAGGAGAGGCTTGCGGAGCCCCAATGCGGTTTCAGGAAAGGGCGGTCCTGCACAGATGCCATATTTTCTGTCCGTCTGCTACAGCAGAGGTGTAGGGAATTCCAACAAAACCTACATCTCTGCTTTATTGACCTGGTCAAGGCCTATTATACCATCAGTAAGCCTGGGCTCTGGGTTGTTCTTCGTGCTTTTGGAGTCCCTGACCCTCTGCTCACGATCATTAAGGACCTTCATGATGGTGAGCGGGCCCGGGTAAAACTACGTGGCCGGGAGTCAGAGCCATTCCCTGTACACCTTGGGGTGCGACAGGGAAGTCCTCTGGCTCCCACATTATTTAACATCTATTTTGACCATGTAGTTTGTGAAGCCTTCAATAGCTGTACCGGGGGAATCTCTATATGGTACAGATATCATGGGAGGCTGATCGATGCCCGGGTGCGGTCAAGAAATGGCTCCCTATGTCTCAACCACGTTCTGTATGCCGATGATTTGGTAATAGCTGCTCATTCAGAGGAGGAGTTGGAGATGCTGCTGCTGAGACTGGAACGTGCCACTAAGAGATGGGGCCTTACCATCAGCCCCACCAAAGTAAGCACCTGCCTGGGTATTTTGTACCATCGGACACTCCACCCCCACAACTCCCAATCGGTGATGGGGCAGTTGTGGAGAGAGTGGAGAGTTTCCCATACCTGGGCAGTGTGCTTATGGCCGGCTCCAGTTTAACAGCAGAGATCTCACTCCGAATCAGTCGAGCGGCAATATCTTTTTATCGGTTGCGTAACGCTGTGTGGAAGCTACCTGGTCTGTCGCTCCGCACTAAGCTTCAGGTCTTCTCGGCCACGGTCATTCCCTCCCTTCTCTACGCTTGCGAAACGTGGACCCCCCTAATGGAACATCTTCGCCGGTTGGAAACATTTAGGCTGGCCTGCCTACGATCAATCCTGGGTTTAACTAGGATGGATTGTGTGTGGAGCTCGCAAATCCTTGAAAGATCTGGACACATTCCCATCGGTGATCTCCTCCAGCAGGCAAGGCTGCGTTGGCTGGGCGATGTAGCCCGCATGCCCAATCACCGCATGTCTAAACAGCGTTTGTTCGGCCGGATCGAGGGGGCTAAACGGGCGCGGCACGGGCTAGAGAAGAGATGGAGTGACGTGGTACAGGAGGATGTGGAGCTGAGTGGACTTGCTGATGACTGGTACCAGCGGTGTCAAGATCGGCCTCTGTGGAGGAGGCTCGTGAAGGATGCTACTGGGCAGTTGGAGGCAGTCGTTCTCCAACAACAAGAGAGGGCGGAGGAGCGACGCTCACAACAACGAGCAGCGCGCCGGGTGGCTAAAGCACAACAAGTTGGCACAGTAGGGGGCACGGGTGGTGCATTAGCCAGTCATCTCAGTCAGTCGACTTGTGGCACCTGGGTCTGCCCCGTGACCTCCTGAGAGTGCGTGTGTGTGTGAGTGTGTGAGTGAGTGTGTGTGAGTG
>NC_133731.1:8583644-8748644 GCF_048934315.1 Petromyzon marinus | reverse complement strand
CTAAGTCATGTTTTGCAGAGGGGTCAAATATTTATTTCCCTCATTAAAATGCAAATCAATTTATAAAAAAATTGACATGCGTTTTTTTGGATTTTGTTGTTGTTATTCTGTCTCTCACTGTTCAAATAAACCTACCATTAAAATTATAGACTGATCATTTCTTTGTCAGTGGGCAAACGTACAAAATCAGCAGGGGATCAAATACTTTCTCCCTCACTGTAGCTGCTCGCGAGCAACACTAGCCCCAACAGTCTGATCAGGTTATTAAAGGGATCTTTGTCTCTAATGGACATCTGTGTAAAGGAGCTTAACAGCTCATCGGATTCCTCCAGTATAACATTACTATCTCTCTCACTCACACTAAACTGCAAACTTTTTTTCATTTTACTTGTTAAGGCTCCACTGAGCTATGTCCTTGCTATCTTTCAGACGCGACCTGGCCATCACAAATGATAGTTCCCCGAAGTGGCTTATCGTCATCATCATCATCAACGTGACGTTGTATCTAAATGTGGAGGGAGAACCTGGAGGTCCAGGAGCTAAATCCACGCGACCAAGGGGAGAGAGAGAGAGATACACGCAAACACCAATTATACAGCAAGCGTCACGGTCGGCATCGAACCCACGACCTTCTATATTCCAGGCAAGGTAGTGAACATATCCTAGCAACCATAACATTAGTTGTTGAGGCCGGTCTAGTGGATATACAGAAAGGATAATGATCATCATCGGAGTTGGCGACTGCAGTTGTTAACACCACGGGGGTCTGATGAGAATCGCACTGCGTTAAATGAGGCAATCTAAACATACACACATATTTATTTATTTTAAATTGAGTTCTCATCAGGTCTCGTGGTGTCTAAAGGCTCTCTTACATGAAGGTCCTGCCAGTAGGGGGTGACAACAAACTAAACAAACTGCTACCCATAGACTCAGCACTGCACCATAGACTCAACTCTACTACCTATAGACTCAGCACTGCACCATAGACTCAACACTACTACCCATAGACTCGGCACTGTACCATAGACTCAACACTACTACCCATAGACTCAACACTCCCCATAGACTCAACACTACTACCCATAGACTCAACACTACTACCCATAGACTCAGCACTGCACCATAGACCCAACACTACTACCCATATACTCAGCACTGCACCACAGATTCAACACTACTACCCATAGACTCAGCACTGCACCATAGACTCAACACTACTACCCATAGACTCAGCACTGCACCATAGACTCAACACTACTACCCATGGACTCAGCACTGCACCATAGACTCAACACTACTGCCCATATACTCAGCACTGCACCATAGACTCAACACTACTACCCATATACTCAGCACTGCACCATAGACTCAACACTACTACCCATAGACTCAGCACTGCACCATAGACTCAACACTACTACCCATAGACTCCACAGTGACCATAGACTCAGCACTACTACCCATATACTCAACACTCCCCATAGACTCAACACTGCTACCCATAGACTCAACACTCCCCATAGACTCAACACAGCCCATAGACTCAACACTACTACCCATAGACTCAGCACTGCACCATAGACTCAACACTACTACCCATAGACTCAACACTCCCCATAGACTCAACACTGCCCATAGACTCAACACTACTACCCATAGACTCAACACTCCCCATAGACTCAACACTGCCCACAGACTCAACACTACTACCCATAGACTCAGCACTGCACCATAGACTCAACACTACTGCCCATAGACTCAACACAGCCCATAGACTCAGCACTACTACCCATATACTCAACACTCCCCATAGACTCAACACTACTACCCATAGACTCAACACTCCCCATAGACTCAAGACAGCCCATAGACTCAACACTACTAACCATAGACTCAGCACTGCACTATAGACTCAACACTACTACCCATAGACTCAACACTCCCCATAGACTCAACACTGCCCATAGACTCAACACTACTACCCATAGACTCAACACTCCCCATAGACTCAACACTGCCCACAGACTCAACACTACTACCCATAGACGCAGCACTGCACCATAGACTCAACAATACTACCCATAGACTCAACACTCCCCATATACTCAACACTGCACCATAGACTCAACAATACTACCCATAGACTCAACACTCCCCATAAACTCAACACTGCCCATAGACTCAACACTACTACCCATAGACTCAACACTCCCCATAGACTCAACACTGCCCATAGACTCAACACTACTACCCATAGACTCAACAATCCTCATAGACTAAACACTGCCCACAGACTCAACACTACTACCCATAGACTCAGCACTGCACCATAGACTCAACACTACTACCCACAGACTCAACACTCCCCATAGACTCAACACTGCCCATAGACTCAACACTACTACCCATAGACTCAACACTCCCCATAGACTCAACACTGCCCATAGACTCAACACCACTACCCATAGACTCAACACAGCCCATAGACTCAACACTACTACCCATAGACTCAACACTCCCCATAGACTCAACACTGCCCATAGACTCAACACTACTACCCATAGACTCAACACTCCCCATAGACTCAACACTGCCCACAGACTCAACACTACTACCCATAGACTCAGCACTGCACCATAGACTCAACACTACTACCCACAGACTCAACACTCCCCATAGACTCAACACTGCCCATAGACTCAACACTACTACCCATAGACTCAACACTCCCCATAGACTCAACACTGCCCATAGACTCAACACCACTACCCATAGACTCAACACAGCCCATAGACTCAACACTACTACCCATAGACTCAACATAGCCCATAGACTCAACACTACTACGCATAGACTCAACACAGCTCATAGACTCAACACTACTACCCATAGACTCAACACTACTACCCATATACTCAGCACTGCACCATAGACTCAACACTACTACCCATAGACTCAACACTCCCCATAGACTCAACACTGCCCATAGACTCAGCACTACTACCCATGGACTCAACACTCCCCATTTACTCAACACTACTACCCATAGACTCAACACTCCCCATATACTCAGCACTGCACCATAGACTCAACACTACTACCCATAGACTCAACACGGCCCATAGACTCAACACTTCCCATATGCTCAACACTCCCCATAGACTCAACACTACTACCCATAGACTCAACACTCCCCATAGACTCAAGATAGCCCATAGACTCAACACTCCCCATAGACTCAACACTGCCCATAGACTCAACACTACTACCCATAGACTCAACAATCCTCATAGACTAAACACTGCCCACAGACTCAACACTACTACCCATAGACTCAGCACTGCACCATAGACTCAACACTACTACCCACAGACTCAACACTCCCCATAGACTCAACACTGCCCATAGACTCAACACTACTACCCATAGACTCAACACTCCCCATAGACTCAACACTGCCCATAGACTCAACACCACTACCCATAGACTCAACACAGCCCATAGACTCAACACTACTACCCATAGACTCAACACTCCCCATAGACTCAACACTGCCCATAGACTCAACACTACTACCCATAGACTCAACACTCCCCATAGACTCAACACTGCCCACAGACTCAACACTACTACCCATAGACTCAGCACTGCACCATAGACTCAACACTACTACCCACAGACTCAACACTCCCCATAGACTCAACACTGCCCATAGACTCAACACTACTACCCATAGACTCAACACTCCCCATAGACTCAACACTGCCCATAGACTCAACACCACTACCCATAGACTCAACACAGCCCATAGACTCAACACTACTACCCATAGACTCAACATAGCCCATAGACTCAACACTACTACGCATAGACTCAACACAGCTCATAGACTCAACACTACTACCCATAGACTCAACACTACTACCCATATACTCAGCACTGCACCATAGACTCAACACTACTACCCATAGACTCAACACTCCCCATAGACTCAACACTGCCCATAGACTCAGCACTACTACCCATGGACTCAACACTCCCCATTTACTCAACACTACTACCCATAGACTCAACACTCCCCATATACTCAGCACTGCACCATAGACTCAACACTACTACCCATAGACTCAACACGGCCCATAGACTCAACACTACCCATATACTCAACACTCCCCATAGACTCAACACTACTACCCATAGACTCAACACTCCCCATAGACTCAAGATAGCCCATAGACTCAACACTACTACCCATAGACTCAACACTGCCCATAGACTCAACACTACTACCCATAGACTCAACACTCCCCATAGACTCAACACTGCCCACAGACTCAACACTACTACCCATAGACTCAGCACTGCACCATAGACTCAACACTACTACCCACAGACTCAACACTCCCCATAGACTCAACACTGCCCATAGACTCAACACTACTACCCATAGACTCAACACTCCCCATAGACTCAACACTGCCCATAGACTCAACACCACTACCCATAGACTCAACACAGCCCATAGACTGAACACTATTACCCATAGACTCAACATAGCCCATAGACTCAACACTACTACCCATAGACTCAACACAGCTCATAGACTCAAAACTACTACCCATAGACTCAACACTACTACCCATATACTCAGCACTGCACCATAGACTCAACACTACTACCCATAGACTCAACACTCCCCATAGACTCAACACTGCCCATAGACTCAGCACTACTACCCATGGACTCAACACTCCCCATTTACTCAACACTACTGCCCATAGACTCAACACTCCCCATATACTCAGCACTGCACCATAGACTCAACACTACTACCCATAGACTCAACACGGCCCATAGACTCAACACTACCCATATACTCAACACTCCCCATAGACTCAGCACTGCACCTTCGACAACACTACTACCCATAGACTCAACACTCCCCATAGACTCAACACTACTACCCATATACTCAGCACTGCACCATAGACTCAACACTACTACCCATAGACTCAACACTCCCCATAGACTCAGCACTACACCAATAACTCAACACTACTACCCATAGACTCAACACTCCCCATAGACTCAACACTGCCCATAGACTCAACACTGCTACCCATAGACTCAACACAGCCCATAGACTCAACACTGCCCATAGACTCAACACTACTACCCATAGACTCAACACAGCCCATAGACTCAACATTACTACCCATAGAATCAACACAGCTCATAGACGCAACACAGCCCATAGACGTAACACTGCCCATAGACTAAACACTGCCCATAGACTCAACGCTATATGTATTCACGTTGAATTTCCTTCGCACCGCATGTAGCCAACCGTGCTAATCGTATTTGCGGGGGAAGGACAACAAACTAAACACAAATAGCAGTTATATATAAGTAAGTTGTCAATCTGGATGATTTCTAAGTGCATAGCTCCAGTGGCTTTTAATAGCGGAAGGAAGAGCGTTCCAGACGGCCACAGAAGCAGTGTATCTGAAAGCGCACAATATGGTTACCATCTTTGTTCAGCATTGTTTGTTGGGATGTAACGTGGCCGATAGCAGTTCCACTGTGTGTGTGGATTGTGCTATGGGTGGAGGAAACCGAAGAACCCGCACCCCCGATTAGCACTGTTGGCTACCTACGGTGCGAAAGAAGTTCACCATACACACACACACAGAGATATAACCCAGAGGAAACCCTTGCTGAACAGTGGGAGGGAATACAAACTCCACGCATTGAAGGCGCCTGAGTAAAGAGTCGAACCTGAGAGCTTTTAGCTGTGAGGCAGCGCGAGTGTCCCCACTGCACCGCTCTTTTTAATCAAACACAGCAGTAACAACATATTGTTTTATTTTTTTATTTTATTGTTTCCCTTCTATGTGACTTTACCGAAAGAACTAAGTATATAACAACAACGATATTGATAATAAATATATAATCAGTTGACCAATAATTAAGATACAACTTTATTGAGTTACATCCATATTCGATGCGTATGTTGTGAGGATAAAATCAATGTTTGTCAAGGGATCGATGCATTGTTACACCAGAGTGGTGTTGATGACTCTGTATGTGGTCCTGGGACTCCTGTAGGTAGACTCAGCCTTAAACGAGTACCTTTCACGGTATGCAAATGGAGTGTGCTAATTCATAGACACTAGTAGGAGGTGCTCTCTCTCTCTCTCTCATTTATCCCGGCCTTCACAGCCATAGGGGATAACTATACACCGGGTCAGGACAGCCAACATGCCTCCTGACCCACAGCTCGAAGATGCGAAGACCATGACGACGGCAGCACAACAAGTTCCACTCCAGACCACGGCAGCCCCGACTGTCAGTCGGAGCTCGCCTTTTATCCTCCCCAGCGTGGCCAGGCTCCGCCCTCCGCCACGCCCCCTTCTGGATTCCCCCAGAAGGCTCTGGGCTTTGCCCACGTGTCCCACCGGTAGATCGGGCTGCTACCCATAATGCCACTTTCTACCAGTCCCCAGCGCTACGCGTTCCAGTGACTCATTCTATGTCACTACACAAACATCAACGCTGCGAAGACAAAAGCGGTTGGGGTTGGTCATATCTTCCCCTCGTGTGGCCTTGCCGGCCTACACAGGTGCTGCTACTCGCTTACAGCACTTGCCCGGAGCAGTCTACTAAAGACTATACAGGCATTCTTTACCTTTAGGGAGCGGTGGCACAATGATTAGTGCACCGCGCTACGAACCCGGCGCTCGATCCAATTGGCGAATATTCGAACAGGGCCCAGGTCCTCGTCTTGGTCGACTCAGCCTTAAACAAAAAATATCTAGTGCAGCGTGTATTAAACAGCACTGGGTGGAAAAATCAGTGATGAATAATATAACTGATTGTGCATTTCGTCTTAGGTCGACTCAGCTTTAAATAAATATCCGTTACGGGGTGTATTCATTAAACATCAGCACTGGGGAGTCAAAGGTGTCCGGGCGTGGTACTGCGTTATGAACTTTACAAGCCGAGTTCGATCGCCGCTCACAACCACCATTATCAGTGAGGAATATATGAATTGGTGCAGGGCCTCCCCCTAGGTCGACTCAGCCTCAAAATGAGCACTTGGCGCGGTGGTGTGTAGCAAACATCGCCACTATGGAGACAAAGGCGGCCTGGCGTAGTGCTGGTCACCCACCCCCTCGCGTGCCGTGCCGGCCTTCAAAGGTTGCTGCTTCCTCGCAACTAACAGCACTTGCCCCGACAGCCTGCGCAGGTCACACTGGTGCGTGCGGATCTTTGTCTTTATCTTTATAGAGAAAAGCAATCAAAATCCACTGCCACGTGTTGTCGTGTTTACATCGAGCAGCTGTTTTTGTTCGGATCATGCACAATAAGAACAACCTTATCTCCATTCAGAGATCAACTGATACATATTAATGACCCATTGTTATAATCTCTGCTATTCTCTCTCTCTCCGCGAGGAGCAGTGGGGGTAGGGGAGATTATTTTGGCTGCTGCTATACATTTCCATGCGATGATAAGAAGCAACTTCGTTGAGCTCTCATTTGTAGCGGCCAGATCGCTTCTGAAAAAAGAAGCTAAGAGCTCAGTGGCTTTACCTGGTAAGATAAAACAAATTAATTGGGTCTTTCGGTAAAGTCACGTAGGTAGAAAAATAAAATAAAACAAAAAAATAATACATCACGACGTTATGATAACATGTTGTTGTAAAAGCTCTCTCGCTGGTTCAGCAGTTCCACTGCTGGATTATTTTTTCTGCCTGAGGACGACCGCTTGTGTTGTGATCAAAACGTCGTGATATTTTTACTTATTTATTGTATTTATCTACCTACGTGACTTTCCCGAAAGACCCAAAGACGATGAATTCATGCAGTCACGAAAGCTTTAAGCGAAGACTTAAGTGATTTGTTTACCTTTCCAATACCTTTCACTCCTATCGTGTTATCCAATCGTTTGTTGTTGTAACGTTCTGACTCCGTGCCCCCTGACTGGATATCTGCGAAGAAGCGCTTAATAGCTCATCGGATTGAGCCCGATAAAAAATGTATATTCTGATCACATCATCCCCTCGTGTGTAGCCGTGTCGACACTCATAGCAGCCCTCTCTGGGTACTAATGAGGTTAAATAAACGGCTGAACCGGTAACCGGTTTGGGAATTGGTTACCGGTTCGGTGAAGTCGTGAACGTACAACTAAGAGAGATAGGCATACCCACGATGCTTCCCACCACACCCAACCATCAAACACGTAACTGGGATTTTAATCGGGTTTTGTTCACTCAGGTACCAATAATAATGCAACAAAAACGATGGTTCAAACAACAAGAATAGTCAGGTGGCAACCCAAGTAGGTGGGTAGGTAGGTGGGTGAGCGAGTGGGTGGGCAGGTAGGTGGGTGAGCGAGTGGGTGGGTAGGTAGGTGGGTGAGTGAGTGGGTGGGTAGGTAGGTGGGTGAGCGAGTTGGTGGGTAGGTAGGTGGGTGAGCGAGTGGGTGGGTAGGTAGGTGGGTGAGCGAGTGGGTGGGTAGGTAGGTAGGTAGGTGAGCGAGTGGGTGGGTAGGTAGGTGGGTGAGCGAGTAGGTGGGTAGGTAGGTGGGTGAGCGAGTGGGTGGGTAGGTAGGTGGGTGAGCGAGTGGGTGGGTAGGTAGGTAGGTGGGTGAGCGAGTGGGTGGGTAGGTAGGTGGGTGAGCAAGTGGGTGGGTTGGTAGGTAGGTGGGTGAGCGAGTGGGTGGGTAGGTAGGTGGGTGAGCAAGTGGGTGGGTTGGTAGGTGGGTGAGCGAGTGGGTGGGTAGGTAGGTGGGTGAGCGAGTAGGTGGGTAGGTAGGTGGGTGAGGACTGGGTGGGTAGATAGGTGGGTGAGCGAGTAGGTGGGTAGGTAGGTGAGTGAGCTAGTGGGTGGGTAGGTAGGTAGGTGAGCGAGTGGGTGGGTAGGTAGGTGGGCGAGCGAGTGGGTGAGTAGGTAGGTGGGTGAGTGAGTGGGTGGGTACGTAAGTGGGTGAGCGAGTGGGTGGGTAGGTAGGTGAGTAAGCGAGTGGGTGGGTAGGTAGGTAGGTGAGCGAGTGGGTGGGTAGGTAGGTGGGTGAGCGAGTGGGTGGGTAGGTAGGTGGGTGAGCGAGTGGGTTGGTAGGTAGGTAGTTGAGCGAGTAGGTGGGTAGGTAGGTGGGCGAGCGAGTGGGTGAGTAGGTAGGTGGGTGAGTGAGTGGGTGGGTACATAAGTGGGTGAGCGAGTGGGTGGGTAGGTAGGTGAGTAAGCGAGTGGGTGGGTAGGTAGGTAGGTGAGTTAGTGGGTGGGTGGGTAGGTGGGTGAGCGAGTGGGTGGGTAGGTAGGTGGGTGAGCGAGTGGATGGGTAGGTGGGTGAGCGAATGGGTGAGTGGTTGGGTGGTTGGGTGGGTGGGTGGGTGAGTGAATGGGTGGTTGGTTGGGTGGTGACTGAGTGAGTGGGTGGGAAGTAGGTGGGTGAGCAAGTGGGTGGGTAGGTAGGTGGGTGAGCGAATGGGTGGGTAGGTAGGTGGGTGAGCGAGCGAGTGGGTGGGTAAGTAGGTGGGTGAGCAAGTGGGTGGATAGGTAGGTGGGTGAATGAGTGGGTGGGTAGGTAGGTGGGTGAGCGAGTGGGTGGGTAGGTAGGTGGGTGAGCGAGTGGGTGGGTAGGTACGTGGGTGAGCGAGTGGGTGGGTAGGTAGGTGGGTGAGCGAGTGGGTGGGTAGGTAGGTGGGTGAGCGAGTGGGTGGGTAGGTAAGTGGGTGAGCGAGTGGGTGGGTGGTTGGGTGGGTGAGTGAATGGATGGTTGGTTGGGTGGTGGCTGAGTGAGTGGGTGGAGAGTAAGTGGGTGAGCGAGTGGGTGTGTACGTAGGTGGGTGAGCGAGTGGGTGGGTGGGTGGGTGGTTGGGTGGTTGGGTGGGTGAGTGAATGGATGGTTGGTTGGGTGGTGGCTGAGTGAGTGGGTGGAGAGTAAGTGGGTGAGCGAGTGGGTGGGTAGGTAGGTGGGTGAGTGAGTAGGTGGGTGGTTGAGTGAGTGGGTGGGTGGTTGGTTGGGTGGTGGCTGAGTGAGTGGGTGGGGAGTAGGTGGGTGAGTGGGTGGATGAATGTGTAGGTGATTGGTTGAGATAAGGGCCACATAGGCTCACAGAGAGGCATCTTGCCTCACACAAAGACCCATAGACGAAAGTTCAGCGAGTCAACCATTGCTCCTCGGATTAGCACAGTGTGGCTATGCATGGTGCGAAAGACGTTCAACAGACGTAAGTACGTGCACCTTGTCAAGAGAGTCAGTAAGTGCACGTGACAGGCCGTGTTCCCGAGGGAGCGTCACAATCTGTTGTTGTCAATGTTGTTTATATGATCGTTGTTGTTATCGTTGCTATCAAGTGCTGCTGCTCCAAGATTAATTTTGGTGGCGGTCGAGAAGCTACCCTTTTCCCCACACCTCCGATTACATACATGCACACATTATCATGGTTGGCTATGTACGGTGTGAAAGAAGTTCAACATACATATACCAGCAACCCTACCTCTACTGCCCCATCCACCACTGGACGGACTGCTACCCCATCACCCAACCCAGCCCAACCTGGTAGGAAGTGGTGGATCCTAAAGAGGAAGTGGTGGACCCTAAAGAGGAAGTGGTGGATCCTAAAGAGGAAGTGGTGGATCCTAAAGAGGAAGTGGTGGATCCTAAAGAGGAAGTGGTGGATCCTAAAGAGGAAGTGGTGGATCCTAAAGAGGAAGTGGTGGATCCTAAAGAGGAAGTGGTGGATCCTAAAGAGAAGGGGCACGGCCTATAGAAGTTGAATTTCACCTGTGTTGATGTAGGGCGATAGAAGCATAGATGGGAGCCTGTGCAGCAGGTAGCGGCAACAGCTTTTGTGCTGTAGATGCGGCCTCAAGCCGGGCCGGCCGTAGCAAGTCGCAGTAATAATAGTGGCGATACAATGGCGCGCCAATAAACTGATACAGCCACAGCCGCAGTTATTTTGGGACTCGGCCCTTAAGCACTGATATGTGAAATGCTCCCGCATCGATCACCATTTCGGAGACGGCAAATGGAGTGATTGGAAAGTTGTGCCCCGTATGTATCGATGGGAGGGATGGATCGGCTGACGGCGAGATGGGGCGACACTATCAAAATAAGAGTCACCTCCAATTCCACTGATTTACAAAAAGCAATTTTTTTTGTGAACTAAAGCCGCGGTGCCTCGGATCGCTCCAGTAATTCCAATTAGCGGCCCCAAAAAATCCCACTCTGGGGAAAAAAAAATGTCAATGGGTATTGCGTAACGGTGATCCATGCCGCGCACACACACACACACAGTCATTATTATTATTGACCTTGTTTACTCAGGAATTAAGCCTCGCCGAGTCTCAGGGCTTATTGTCAGGAGGGTCCTACCAGGTTTGTCGCGTTAGGGGGTGGCGGGGGGGGGGTATTACTGTTGTGTCTGTGTGTGATCCAATTTAAGTGATTTTTTTCCGAGTGATTTATCAGCATTGGGGATTTCGCATTGAGAGTTTGCACCAATACCAGTTGCACCGTGTGTGAGTTTAACACGTAGTAGTCGGCTTTCGCGACCAACATTATCCATAATAAAGGTTTTTTTTTTTCAGGTGCGCGTGTATGGGTTTAGCTCTTGGAGGAAAGAGCGAAGGACCAAAAAAAACTCATGCAGAACAGGGGGAGAAGAACAAACTCCACGTTCCGTGGCGTTCCGCGTCGAGACTCGAACCCAGGGCGCCTCCTGCTTTCGGGTGCGAGCGTCACGGCTGCGCTGCCACCCGGCCGCCCTATGTACGTAACAGACAAAGCACAGCCCTGAAATTGCTCTATCACGCCACATTCAGGGACACACACAGACAGAGATGCACACAGAGACAGACAGAGAGACACACACAAGAGACACACGCACAGAGTTGCACACACACACACGTCCAGAGACACACACACAGATACACACACAGAGCCACACCACACAGAGACACACACACAGACAGAAACAATAAAGCCACAAATCACACACACGCACAGAATTACATGCACACAGACACAGAGTGATAACAACAACAAGACAAAGATCCCCCGCATAGCCGTTAACAGACTGTTGGACAAGTGCTGTAAGCGAGCAGCAGCAGATATGAAGTCCGGCACTGCACACGAGGGGTGGGTGGCTAGCACCACGCCGGGCCATCTTTGTCTTCCTAGTGGCGATGTTTCGCACACACCGCACCAGGAATTCATTTGAGGCTGAGTCGACCGAGGGAGATGCCGCGGATCGGTTCAGAGAATCGTCACCGATTTTGGTGAGTTTGCGACCTCCAATCAAATTCGGCTCGCCAGGTTTACAGCGCAGCGCGCTAACCACTACACTCCCGCACCCCCCACAATCTACAAACCGTGCCACGCAGCCTTCTGCACTGCAGGGCCCGCCGGCCCCTGGTGGGCCCTTAGTGGCGTTTCGTGCGGCGCCTGACGCGCGGCCCCCAACAAAACACAACATGTGGAAAATACCCCCATCGACATCGTTCTGCTGTCAACCCCCCAATGGTTTCAAATGTGTCACGGCCCTACCACTGATGAGTCTCATCGGCAAAAGTGGCCCACCTCTGGAAATGTGTGATAACAACTGATGTAATATAGACACACACATAGGGGTAAAGGGATGTGAATTACCTCGCCTGGTATGCTGGACGTGAGTTTGATCCCAACCCTGACGCCTGCTGTAGATTTGGAATTTGCGTGTCTCTCCCCATGGTTGCGTGGATTTTTCTCCGGGTCCTCCGGGTTTCACCTCCACATTTAGAATCAACAGCACGCGTTTAGAGTTAGTTGGCTGTTGCTATACATGTCCACGTGATGATGTTGATGATAAGCCACTTCGTTGGGCTATCATTTGTGATATTCAGGTCGCATCTGATAAAAGAGCTACATAGCTCAGTGGACCTTACCTGGTAAAATCGAGAGTAGTTTAATAGTATATATATACGTGTGTGGAGGGGCTGTGTGTATCCGATTGGGGTGGCTGGGTCGGCTGTTCCACACAGGTCCCCCGTGCCTGTCGCTTTGAGATGGCGAGAGGCGCTCGTGTTGATCTTCGCCGGGATTTAACGCGGACGGGAGATTCGCTCTCCGTCACCCCTAATTGATTTCGAGTGATCCCCCCGTAACAATTGAAATTGATGAAGGACCTCGGCCAATTCTCCCGGTGCCTTAGAATTCTGAACGTTAATGGGCATCGAGTCCAAAATTGCTGGAAATTGATTGCGGTGGTTTAAATAATTGCGTTTCTCTCTCTCTCTCTCTTTTTTAATATCCACGGTTAGCTGAGCCTAAAATCCACCGACACGGCAAGCGGCCAGCAACACACGGCACTGTTAATGCTGTAATAGATACGAGCGAGCGGCACGTGAGTTGAATAGGGCGAGGTTATTGCTGTTGTTGTTGCAGTGAGACTGTGGGGGTGGTGGGAGGGTGGGAAGAGACGGCGATGGTGATGATGATGGGAGAGGGAATTCCAGAGTGGTGCAGAGCGAGGGGAGAAGCTGAGAGAGAGAGAGAGTGTGTGGAAGTGACCTGTAGTATGGTGTGCGGGTGAGTGAGTGGGTGGATGGGTGAGTGCGTGGGTGAGTGGGTGGGTGAGGGTGTCGATGGGTCAGTGAGCGGGTGAGTGGATGAGTGAGTGGGTGAGTGGGTGGATGAGTGAATAGGGGAGTGAGTGGGTGGGCGAGGGAGTGATTAGGTGAGTGAGTGAGTGGGTGAGTGAGTGGGTGAGTGAGTGTGTCGTTCTGACCTGCAGTGTAGTGGATGAGGCGCCAGAATCAGTGTCTGGAACAGACGGAATCCTCATCACGTGTTCAAGAGGAATCAACGATTGAAGCTCACGTGAACATGTATTCAATTGAGGCTGAGTTGACCTAGGAGACGCCCAGCAGCGGTTTCAGATAATCGTCACCGATGCTGTTGGTGTTCGTGAGCGGGATTCGAACGTGGTGCAGCGCGCTCCTTTCACACACACGCCTACACATAACACGCACACACGCACACACACACCTACACATAACACGCACGCAGCTGAAAAGCTTTTCAATTGGGCTCAGGATAACCTCCTGGCCTCTAACTGCCCACAGACAAGAAACCGTGATCACACATTGACTCACAAGTTACCATCTTAACCCTGTATGTGTACGTGTGTGTGTGTGTGTCTGTGTACGTGGGGAGCGGTGGTGCAGCGGTCAGCGCGCTGCGCTATGTACCCGGCCACCCGAGTTCGAATCCCGCTCATGGTTAACACCAGTGATAATTATCTGAACCGGATTTGGGCCTCCCCGAGGTCGACTGAGCCTCAAATACGTACCTGGTGGGGTGTATAAACATCGATGCTGGGAAGACAATGGCGGTCGGGCGTGTATGTATGTATGTATGTTGAACGTCTTTTGCACCATACGTAGCCAACCTTGCTAATCGGATGTGTGCAGGCGTGGTACGAGCCACCTATCCCCTCGTGTTTCGTGCCGATCTTCATAATCGGGGCTGCTTGCTAATAGCACTTGCCCAAACAGCCTGGTCTAGGCTATACGGGGGATCTTTGTCTTTGTGTGCACGGGTGGGTGGGTGGGCGGGTTGTCACGTGGGAGCGGTCGCGCAGCGGTTAGCGCCGTCGGCTCCGTGGTCAGCGCTAACTGATGCGCGCCCCGATTTGCATAAAATTTGCATTAATTGTTTAAAAAAATCGATGGCTTGCATGCGTGCTCGTGTGAGTCTGCACGTATGTATCGATGGTAAAAAAAAAATCAATGTTAATTGATGAGCTGTCACGGGCGCGGTCCGACTTGGAGCTGTGACGTGCAGTCCCAGCGCGATGGGGTTGTATGAGTCTCCATGCATCTCTGAGTGGGTCTCTGTATATCTCGAAAGGTCTCCTAACCCACTGGTGTCACTATTAATCTCTATGAATCTCTATGTGTCTCTATGGGTCTCTTGTATAGGTCTCTATGAGGAAGACGAACCGCTTTCTCCCCTCGGATTCTCACGATGGGGGAGGGGAGGATTTTAAACAAATCTCGTTTGGGAATTAAATTGTCTTCGAAGCATTCAGCTGGGGAAGATTCAGTCGTGGACAACATTCTCATACAGATATATGAATGGAGTCTGCGTGTCTCTCTCCCCGTGGTCGTGTGGACTTTTCTCCCGGTTCTCCGTTTTTTTCCCCTTCCACATTTAAAATGAACATCACGGGTTCAGAGTATTTGGCCGCTGCTTTAAATTTCCACACAATGATGATGATGATGATAAGCCACTTCGTCGCTTCTGAAAAAGAGTTAGACAGCTCAGTGTGGGGCTTTACCTGGTCAAATATAAATAAATAACTAGTTTAGTTCTGTTTGTATAGTATGGGCGAATGTCCTATTCCGTCTGTATGAGATAGAGCGTTGCGCCCTTGCACACGTTGCTTTACTCCAGGTGCTCCGGTTTCTTTCCGAATGTGAACACACTCATTGACTTGCTGATTACACCTACATATAGAGAGGACCGCAGAGCTTGGGGGACAGTTGTTCATATCTCCTCCTCCTCACCACCGCGTGGCTGCTGCTGCTGCTGCTGTCCACCCGCTCCTGGTTTGTAGTCCCTCCTCCTGACGCCTCTGAGTCGTCCCCCCCCCCCCTCTCTCTCTCTGAGTCGTCCCCTCTCACTCTCTTTGAGTCTTCCTCTCTCTCTCTCTGAGTCGTCTTCTCTCTCTTTGAGTCTTCCTCTCTCTTTTAGTCGTCCTCTCTCTCTGAGTCTCTCTCTCTCTGTACGAGAGCAATGAGCGGATACCGTGCAGTGTTACGAGTTTACATAAGGATGATGATGATAATGACGGTAAAATAACCACTCCTGTGCTGGATCAAACGTCAGCGTCATTCTGTCTCCCACGTGCATAAAATGCTCGGACCTATTGGAATTTCCCCAGAGCTTCTTGTTTGAGGTCACGGTTGAATATTTATATAATATATAAATATTTTAGAAATTTGAGACTAAATTAGAAAAAGAATACACTTTCAAGTCGATTTGGCAAACGTTCCCTGTTTAATTTGCGGCTTTTAAAAAAAGAAAAAGAGACCATTTATAAAAAGGGACAACTTTAAAAGATGTGATCAAATTCACGCGCCATCGTCATATATAACTTGGCCTGAATAAAAAAAACCCGCCCATCAGTTCACTAAGTAAGGCATCAGCAGAGCTTTGTCTCGATAACTCGTTTTAAACTTTTGCAAATGCAGGCTGGTCTCGACTTACGAACCCCCGACTTTCGAACACCCGACTTACGAACCCCCGACTTACGAACACCCGCACTTACGAACCTACTTTTAACATGGACTTAAAACGCGAACTTGCAAATTGAACCGCGGAATTAGTTTGTTCCAGCGGAGCGATCCTCCGTGAGATGTAAGGAGCCAGCCGCAGCCTGGGAGTGAGTGTTTGTGTGTGTCTGTGTGTGAAAGTGATTGTGTGGGGAGCGGCAGTGTAGCGGTTAGCACGCTGCACTACGAAGACGGCGACCCGAGTTCGATTAACCGGTCCTGGGCCTCCCCTAGGTCAACATCGCCACTGCAGAGTCAAACGGGGCCGGGCGTGGTGCTGGCCATCCACCCCCTCGTGTGCCGTGCCGGCCTTCTTAGGCACTGCTGCAAACAGCACTTGCTCCAACAGTTTGTGAACGATACGAGGGGTATCTTTCGTTGGTGTGTGTGTGTCTGTGTGTATGTGTGACGGGTGCGTACTAATTGTGGGGACAAGCAAGCCAGCATCAGGACTCGCGGTAAGTGAAAATAAAACTGAATCTTTTTCTATTCGTGTTACTTCATTTTATGTTTTATTTCATTTGATATACAGTATTTATTCCAGTATTCCATGCAAATGCACAACATTTCCTATTATTTACGAGTTTTAAAATGTTTAGATGTTCAAGCACCAAATATGTACCTTTGTGTAAGGCATATAGTCTGGATGAACCACGCCACGCCTAGTTGTGGCAAAACATGCAAACAGACATGCCCCCCTCCCCCAGGCCACGTGTCCCACGCGCATCATCGCAATGAGCACGCGGGGGCATTCAGGAATCACCACCCCCCCTTCCCTCCCCCCCCAGTAGGAGCCCCCCCCACTGACAGGAGACGCGGGGGGAGAGGAGGAGGAGGGGGTTGGGGTGAGGGGGGGAGGGGCCCCCATCCGCCTCCCCAACCCGAACCGTAATGAGACTCCACGGGGGGTGGGGCCATAGGCGTCTCTCCCCCGCAAGCCCCCCCCCCCGCCCCCCCGTGTCTTACCGATCCCGCGACTCCTCCATCGGTCTCTCGCTCTCTCTCCCTCCAGCTGGGCGTGCAATGCCGCGGTAAGTAATCATCATCATCAACATCATCATCAGCAGCAGCATCCACAACAGACAATAACAACATATAGCGACGCAATGCCCGAAGCTGACTTGCGAGAGCTGAATGGAGTTCAAAAGAACTCACAAACAAACAAACACCTTACGAAAGAACAATCTCTGGGGTTTGATCTTCCATGGAGCTCATGGTCGACCCCAAACCACACCCGTTCAAATCATGGCAGTAGGTGCGGCTACCTGGTGATGCTCAATTGGAAAGTAAAAAAAAAACTCTCCAGTTGTAGTGTGCGACTGTGGTCATCCAGGACAGGCCGTACAACGTGTAACTACGCAATGCCCCGATTTACAAATACGAAAGAGACATCGCAGCGATGATACACTCCGCCACTCTTGACGCGGTTGTCTGGGCTTGATCACCTGAATTTTTACATTTTTGTCGTTCCGCAATCTACATCAGCCGTATGCAGAAGCATCAGCATCATTAGCAGCAGCAGCAGGAGCTTAATCATCATCAGCATCATCATCAGTAGCAAGCAGCAACATCAGCAGCATCATCATCAGCAGTCACAGTCAATCAATCCACTGCTGGATGAAAGCTTCCCCCATGACGTCGCCACACCGCTCTCACGCTACGGGTGAAGTCAACGCTCCGTCTCATCCGGGCTCTCGAACGCGTTCCCGAATGTAGCTGCCGCTCCGCCTGTTGTTGTTGTCATTGTTGTTGGTGTTGTGATTCCTTACACCCGCACCTCCGATTCGCCACGGTTGGCTACGTAGGGTGCGAAAGACTTCAACATACATGCGTACATTCCGCTCGTTCGTTTGTTTGTTTTACGAATAAAAACTAAAGTAAACTATGTTTTACTTTACCCACTGAGCTATGTAGCTATTTTCAAAAGCGACCTGGCCACAAGTGACATTACAACGAAGTGGCCTATTATCACGTGGACATTTAAAGCAGTGGCAAAAATAAATGTGGAGGGAAAAACCGGAGGACCTGGAGAAAAATCCACGCGACCATGGGGAGAGAGACACGCAAACTCCAAATACACAGTAGCAGGCGAGGTAGTTAACATCTCCTCGTATACCAGGCGAGGTAGTTAACATCTCTCCGTATACCACACGAGGTAGTTAACATCTCCCCGTATACCAGGCGAAGTAGTTAACATCTCCTGTATACCAGGCGAGGTAGTTGACATCTCCTCGTATACCAGGCGAGGTAGTTAACATCTCCTGTGTACCAGGCGAGGTAGTTAACATCTCTTCGTATACCAGGCGAGGGAGTTAACATCTCCTCGTATACCAGGCGAGGTAGTTAACATCTCCTGTGTACCAGGCGAGGTAGTTAACATCTCTTCGTATACCAGGCGAGGTAGTTAACATCTCCTGTATACCAGGCGAGGTAGTTAACATCTCCCCGTATACCAGGCGAGGTAGTTAACATCTCCTGTGTACCAGGCGAGGTAGTTAACATCTCATGTGTACCAGGCGAGGTAGTTAACATCTCATGTGTACCAGGCGAGGTAGTTAACATCTCCTGTGTACCAGGCGAGGTAGTTAACATCTCCTGTGTACCAGGCGAGGGAGTTAACATCTCCTGTGTACCAGGCGAAGTAGTTAACATCTCCTGTGTACCAGGCGAGGGAGTTAACATCTCCTGTGTACCAGGCGAGGTAGTTAACATCTCCTGTGTACCAGGCGAGGGAGTTAACATCTCCTGGCCACCGGGAAAGTCTCACCGAGTCTCAGGAGTCGTTATTCACGAGGGTCCTGCCAGGTGTGTTGCGTGATTCCAGTCGAGTTATTTTGCAAGTGATTTGTCACTGTTGTTTTGGATATTGATTTAGCCGATAGCAGTTCCACTGTGTTTCTTGGTTTAGCTATGAGGGTAGGAAACTGGGAAACCTGGAGGAAATCCACGCTGAACAGGGGGAGATGTATGTATGCTGAACTTATTTCACACCGTACGTAGCCAACCGTACTAATCAGAGGTCCGGTGGAACAACAACACACAATTCAGTTCTAAAAAAGTGAGTTTTCAATTTAGATACATACAAACTCCACTCTCTCACACACTCCACAATCACAACGATCCCCCTTATAGCCTTAACAGCCTTTTGGGGCTAGTGGTTTTAGCGAGTAGCACCGATAACGAAGACCGCCATGAGGGGGTGTTGTGGCCCACACCATGCCCGGCCGCCTTTGTCTCCCTCTTGGCGATGTTTACACATCGCAACAGGTACTCGTTTGAGGCTGAGCCAACCAAGAGGAGGCGCAATACTGGTTCAGAAAATCATCACTGGTGTTGGCCGTGAGTGGAACTCGAACTCGTATTCATACTGCTCGCTACCAACCCAATACTGACACTCTGCAGAACAGCAGCCGCCCGAGTCAGTAGTTTAATCCAGGGACCTTTTTTGCTGTGAGACTTGAGCGTCACCACAGTGCTACCACCGCCACCATTCGACCCACACTACCACCACCCTGCCACCCACACCACCACCACCCTGCCTCCCACATCAACACCACCACCCTGCCATCGACACCACCACAACCACCACCACCACCCACCTTTCCACCGCAACGAACACGGCTCACACAGCCACACTGCGAACTGGGGGAAACGTCGATTGGAAATTCTAAACACAGCAGGAGAAACCTCCCACAATCCGGCCTGACCAAGATGCCTTGTGTGTTGTGGTTATTGTTGTTGATCTGAATATCTAGTAAAGTAAACGGATAAAAACATTTGAAATTAAATGCCCCATTAGAAACTCGTGGCAGTTGAAGCGGAGATAATTCTCTCTGCATGGATGGGGAGAGAGACCCCTACCCCTGACATGAATTGGGCCCCGCTATGAACGGCGCCACTTTAATTTTCTGCCTTAATTCTTCGTAAAATTGAAAGTCTCCCCTGGCTTCATTCTCTATTTGTTACGTGCTAATGATTTATTTATTATTTCTAGAAGCACTTCTTTCCACCGTGTGTGCTTTATTGGTTGTGCGTGTGCGTGCGTGCGTGCATGTGCGTGTGTTTAATTCGCACTGCGTGTCTTCTCTTGAATATAAAATAAACTGGCTGGAATGAGGACAGAATGACGCATGGACGCCACGCGTGATGGTGATTCTTAATGGTTATGGACGAGACCCGTAGACGGTGGCTCCAGGAGGAATCCGTGGCGAATGTCTGAACGATCCTCTTTGCGGGTTCATTAATTTTAGGGGTTTGCTGGGAGGTGGCGGTGGCACGGTGGTAACATAGTGCTTCACAGCAAGAAGGGCCTAGATTAGATTCCCGATTCGATGCGCTGTGGCGCAATGGCTTGGGATCGAGAATGGGATTGAGAATTGGATCGAACATGAGATCGAGCATGGGATCGAGTATGGGATCGAGTATGTGATTTAGCATGGGATCGAGCCTGGGATTGAGTATGGGATCGAGCATGGGATTGAATATGAGATCTAACCTGGGATTGAGTATGGACTCGAGCATGCGATTGAGGAAGGGATCGAGGATGGGATAGAGCATGGAATTGAGGAAGGGATCGAGGATGGGAACGAGTATAGGGTTGAGTAAGGGATTAAGCATGGGATCGAGTATGGGATCGAATATGGGATCAAGCATGGGATCGTGTATGATATTGAGCATGGATTCCTGTTCCATAACTCCTTATATGTGCAAGCACACGCCCAGGATAATATTGTTTGGGAATGACACACAGACTCTACATCATAATCATTGAGCGCTCAATATTACACAGACGCGTGATGTCGTTTTACAGCGCCGGTTTGTGTGGAGTTTCTGTGTTATCTTCCTGATCTCCAGAGTGTGAGTGTGTGTGTGTATGTGAGTGCAGCGCTCACAACAACGAGCAGAGCGCCAGGCAGCTAAAACGCAGCAAGTTGGCACAATAGGGAGCACAGTCAATACATCTGCCAGTCATCTCGGTTAGTCAACCCACGGCACCTGGTTCTGTACCGTAACCTCCTGCACCTAGCTTGCCACAGCAGTCATCCCATGGAATCCCGTGACCTCCTGCACCTAGCCTGGCACAGCAGTCAACCCATGGTACCTGGGTCTGTCCCGTAACCTCCTGCACCTAGCCTGGCACAGCAGTCAACTCACGGCACCTTGGTTTTGTCATATGACCTCCTGCACCTAGCCTGGTACAGCAGTCAACCCATGACACCTGGGTCTGCCCCGGGACCTCCTGCCAGCGAACCTTCTACACTTCACCTGATAGCCTCAATGTGCACCTAGTCTGGTACAAGAATCGGGGAAACGTCACTGACACTTAGTGGCGAACGGCGGCTGCTGCTGTTGTTGTTGTTGTTGAGAGTGAGCGAGTGAGTGGAATATGAATTAGAATCAGAATCTTGACTTAAAGCTTTCGTGACTGCAGGAATACATATTCTATGGGTCTTTCAGTAAAGCCACGTAGATAGAAAAATAATAAAGAAAATATCACGACGTTTAGATCACAATGCAAGCAATCGTCTCTCACCTGAAGACGATTGCTTGTGTTGCGATCGAAAGTTCGTGATATTTTTTTTCTATCTACGTGGCTTTATCGAAAGACCCATAGAATATAGAATAAGAATATTTATTTATACTGGAGGAATCCGATTAGCTATAAAGCTATTTTCCACAGATGTCCAGTAGGGGCAGGTCACAACGTTACAACAACAAACAGTACAAAAACACAATAGGAATGAAAAGTATAGCAAAGGTAAACAAATAATTACGAAAAAGCATATGCAAGTAAAACATAACTATTTTTTTTAAATCTTACTACGTAATGCCCACTGAGCTATTAGCTTTCTTTCTCAGGAGCGACCTGGTCATAATTGATAGCTCCACGAAGTGGATTATTACGTGGATAGCAGTAAAACAATAGAGACGCACGTTTCTAAATGTCGATGGGAAGACCGGAAAACCCGGAGAAAAGATCCACGTGACCACCAGGAGAGAGACAGATTGAGAGACGCAAACTCTAAATATACAGCAGCAGGCGTCAGGGTAGGGATCGAACCCCCGACCACGTGTATACCAGGCGAGGGAGCTAACATCACACCACTATGGAGCTCCTTAAATAAATAATGCGTATACGTTATAATTGATTTTGTACATCAATTCTCAAGTTTGGGAAAGGCAGTAAAACACAAATAGTCCCAGGCCACACCAAAACAACACACAGTCCATCAATACGATTGTACATTAAAATGTAGCTGTCGATACATTGTTAAGAATCTAATTTACAAATTACATTGGCAAAGAGAAGATTATTGCTGGCTGCATCCAGCAATAATCTTCTGTTTTAGAATATTTTTGAAGGAAGATTTACGATGTTTCAAAACGTTGGCGCTGCAACGGCAAAGCCTTTGTCACTTATTCCGGGTCTTGTTCTTGGGATAGTTAAAAGGCAATTATATGGACGTATAAAGTTTTTTGGATTTGACGATGGGTGAATGAAATAGCTAATTATAGCACAGAATTGCCAATTTTTGTAATGGATGGAAAGGGCCCGATGTAGATTTGTATTGCATCAAGTGATGTGAGATTGGATTTAAGTAGCGGTAACAATGGTGGGTCCTGTATGGTACATCCAGTGCGAATCGAAGAGCAAAATGATGAAGCAGGTTGAGTCTTATTCTTAGTTTTTTCGGTAAAGTCACGTTGAAGAGAAACAACAAAATAACAAAATATATATAAAACAATAAAAAATTCTCACGACGTTTCGACCATAACTGATGACCGTTTGAGTTATGGTCGAAACGTCGTGAGAATTTTTTATTGTTTTATATATATTTTGTTATTTTGTTGTTTCTCTTCAACGTGACTTTACCGAAAAAACTAAGAATATGAATTACTGCAGTCACGAAAGCTTTAAATCAAAATTCAGGTTGAGTCTGTTTAGTGTTTCCTTAGTAGCTCATCTGTAAGCAGCATCACCGTTAGCAAACAGTGGTAGAATGATAGCGTCAACAATTTGAAGGCGTAATCGAATTGGAAAACAATGTTTTTTGCCCGTATAAACAACCTATTTTTTTATTTCGTTTTCTGCGAGATGCGATGAATCGACGAGTAAACCCAAAGCATCCCAGCGATTCTGAATCAAAAATCCCCTGAAAATTACTCCACTGCGCCCAACAGTGCAGCAGCATCATCCCTACTGAAACTAAACTAATACAACTAGAACTATGGATATGTTACCAGGTAAGGCCCACTGAGCTATTTATATATATTTTTAGAAGCGACCTTGCCATCACAAATGATAGCTCAACGAAGTAGCGTATCATCATCACGTGGAAATGCATAGCAGCAGCCAAATCCTCTGAACGCGTGATGTTGATTCTAAAAGTGGAGGGGAAAAAACAGAGGAACCGGAGAAAAATCCACGGGACAATGGGGAGGGAGAGAGAGAGAGAGACGCAAACTCCAAATCTACAGCAGGCGTTAGGGTCGGGGCCGAACCCACTACCTCCTAAAACACTATAAACTGTTCAGACCTGACCTGATCCTCCTGAAAATAGGTGTTGCTTCCTTGCATAAAGAAGCGTCTCTACAAGAAAACGTGGTAAGAATGTTACACATATTATTTAAATATATAAATAATAATGATATATCTCAGAAAGGAGCCTGAGGCTATTCCAGACCGAGGCGGTTTAATAATCCCTTTTGCGATCTGAGAGAGCATCTCGGTGATGGTGACCCGTGGCTCTGCAGCGGGATGATAACCGGGGTACTCACGAGTCTGCGGGGCTTTGCAGCCTTCTTCACTTCGCATTTCTACCCCCCACGCGACGGAGTGACGTTGGCAGGGCAAAATGTCGCGGAGAACAATTCGGGCTGAAAGCAACCCCCCTTTGAATCAGCTCGAATTTGTCCAGCAATTTGATTGAGCGGGGCGTATAGATGATGGCCCGAGATGATGAACCGCGTTGTATCTGGCGATCCATCTTCCTTTGCCTCGATGATGATGATGGACACGTACGAAATACAAAGATACCCCGTGTAGCCTTAACACACTGGTTGGGGGCAAGTGCTGTTCGCTCGTAGCGCCTATCAGGGCGGGCACAGCACCCGAGGAGAGTTCGTGGACAACAACAGTCGGGTCGCCGGGTCCGTGTGTACACCACCACACTCATCCATGAGCGTGCACACACACACACACACGGGTGTGTGCGTGGCGACGGGCCTGTTATCTCTCTGCATCTCCCTGTATCTCTCTGTATGTCTGTCTTTCCGTGTCTGTATTTCTGTGTCTCTCTGTATCGCTGCGTCTTTCTATGTCTCAATATCCCTGTTGTCTCTCTCTCTGTGTCTCTGTATCCCTGTTTCTCTCTATGTCTCTATATCTCTGTTTCTCTCTGTATCTCTGTCTCTCACTATCTGTGTCATTCTGTGTCTCTGTATCTCATGTCTCTCTGTATCTCTGTGTCTCCGTGTGTCTGTGTATCTGTTTCTTTCCGTGTCTCTTTGTCTCTGTGTCTGTCTGTTTGTCTCTGTATCTCTCTGTTTGTCTCTGTGTCTGTGTGTCTGTGTGTCTGTCGGTTTGTTTCTGTGTCTGTGTGTCTGTCTGTTTCTCGCTCTATCTTTGTGTTTCTCCGTGTCTCTTTGTCTCCGTGTGTCTCTACGTCTCGGTATATCTGTGTCTGAGTCTATGTGTCTGTGTGTGTCTGTGTGTGTCTGTGTGTGGCTCTGTGTCTCTGTGTGTCTCTGCGTGTGGTTCTGTGTGTCTCTGTGTCTCCGTGTATCTCTGCGTCTCGGTATATCTGTGTCTGGGTCTATGTGTCTCCGTGTGTCTCTGTGTGTGTCTGTGTGTCTCTGTGTGTGTCTCTGTGTGTGGCTCTGTGTGTCTCTGTGTGGCTCTGTATGTCTCCGTGTGTCTCTGCGTCTCGGTATATCTGTGTCTGGGTCTATGTGTCTCTGTGTGTGTCTCTGTGTGTGTCTCTGTGTGTGTCTCTGTGTGTGTCTCCGTGTGTGTCTCCGTGTGTGCCTCCGTGTGTGTCTCTGTGTGTCTGTTTCTTTGCCCGTGGAGCCGTTTTGTCGTGGCCGCGAGACCCCGGCGCACGCGGCCTGCATAGCGATGCCTCGTACGCGCCTCTCTCTTACTGCTGCTGCTGTCATTGATACTGCTGCTATTGCTGCTGCTGACATTGCTATTGCTGCTGTCACTGCTATTGCTGCTCTCACTGCTATTGCTGCTGCCACTGCTCTATCTACTGCTATCACTGACATTGTTGCTGTCACTGACACTGCTGTCACTGTCACTGCTGCTGCTGTCACTGATACTGCTGCTGCTGTCACTGACATTGCTGCTATTGCTGCTGCTGTCACTGACATTGCTGCTATTGCTGCTGCTGACACTGCTATTGCTGCTCTCACTGCTATTGCTGCTGCTGCCACTGCTGTATCTACTGCTGTTACTGCCATTGTTGCTGTTACTGATATTGCTGATGTCACGACTATTGCTTTCACTGCCTTAACAGACTGTTGGGGCAGGTGCTGCTAGCGAGTAGCGCCGATGAAGAAGGATCGCCGGGTTCGTAGAGCGGCGCACGAACCGCTGCACGAACCACCATCGGAACCACTAAAACACGCACACAGGAGACAAAGATCCCCCTTATAGCCTTTAACAGACTGTCGGGGCAGGTGACACACAACAACAACGACCGCCATTCTCCACTAAGTGGCGGTGACGTCACCACGACGCTTGTGCCAGACTATGTGCACCTTGAGGCCAAGTGAAGTGTCGAACGCCCCCTGGCAGGAGGTCACGGGGCAGACCCAGCAGGTGCCACAGGTCGACTAACACCTGTTTCCCCTACGTGTTAAATTGATGTGCTTTAATTCTAGATTTAAAGCTTTCGTGACTGCTAGGATCCATACTCTTTGGTTCTATTGGGTAAAGTCACGTAGGTGAAAATAAAATAACAAAAAATCACGACGTTTCGGCCACAACACAAGCGGCCTTCATCAGGTGAAGGGACGAGACTGTCTGGAGGACAGCGCTGGAGTGGGAGAAGCCACGCTTAGATCGTGATCTAAGCGTGGCTTAGATCACCTGATGAAGGCCGCTTGTGTTGTGGCCGAAACGTCGTGATTTTTTGTTATTTGATGTGCTTTAGCCACCCGGCTCTCCGCTCGTTGTTGGCAGCGTGGCTCCTCCGCCTTCCTTTGTTGTTGGAGGGTGACTGCCTCCAACTGCCCAGTAGCAGCATCCTTCACGAGCCTCCTCCACAGAGGCCGATCTTGACACCGCTGGTAACAGTCATCGGCAAGTCCACTCAGCTCCACGTCTTTCTGTACCACGTTACTCCATCTCTTATCTAGCCCGTGCCGCGCCCGTTTAGCCCCCTCGATCCGGCCGAACAAAAGCTGTTTCGGCATGCGGTGGCTGGGCATGCGGGCTACATGACCCAGCCAACGCAGCCTTGCCTGCTGGAGGAGCTCACCAATGGGACCGTGCCCAGATCTTTCAAAGATTTGTGAGCTCCTCACACAATCCAGCCTGGTTAAACCCAGGATGGATCGTAGGCAGGCCAGCCTAAATGTTTCTAACCGGCGAAGATGTTCAATTAAGGGGTCCACGTTTCGCAAGCGTAGAGAAGGGAGGGAATAACCGTGGCCGAGAAGACCTGAAGCTTAGTGCGGAGCGACAGACAAGGTAGCTTCCATACAGCGTTACGCAACCGATGAAAAGATATTGTCGCTCGACTGATTCGGAGTGAGACCTCTGCTGCTAAACTGGAGCCAGTCGTAAGCACACTGCCCAGGTATGGGAAAGGTAAGGCCCCATCTCTTAGTGGCATGCTCCAGTCTCAGCAGCAGCGTCTCCAACTCCTCCTCTGAATGAGCAGCTATTACCAAATCGGCATACATAACATGGTTGAACAATAGGGAGCCATCCCTTGACCACACCCGGGCATCGATCAGCCTCCCATCATATATGTACCAAATGGAGATTCTCCCGGTAGAGCTATTGAAGGCTTTACGAACTACGTGGTTAAAAAAGATGTTAAATAATGTGGGAGCCAGAGGACATCCCTGCCACGTAGTTTTACCCGGGCCCACTCACCATCATGAAGGTCCTTAATGATCGTGAGCAGAGGGTCAGGGACTCCAAAAGCACGAAGAACAACCCAGAGCCCAGGCCTACTGATGGTATCATAGGCCTTGACCAGGTCAATAAAGCAGAGATGTAGGTCTTGTTGGAATTCCCTACACCTCTGCTGTAGCAGACGGACAGAAAATATGGCAAATGGAGATTCTCCCGGTACAGCTATTGAAGGCTTTACGAACTACGTGGTCAAAAAAGATGTTAAATAATGTGGGAGCCAGAGGACATCCCTGCCACGTAGTTTTACCCGGGCCCGCTCACCATCATGAAGGTCCTTAATGATCGTGAGCAGAGGGTCAGGGACTTCAAAAGCACGAAGAACAACCCAGAGCCCAGGCCTACTGATGGTATCATAGGCCTTGACCAGGTCAATAAAGCAGAGATGTAGGTCTTGTTGGAATTCCCTACACCTCTGCTGTAGCAGACAGACAGAAAATATGGCATTTGTGCAGGACCGCCCTTCCCTGAAACCGCATTGGAGCTCCGCAAGCCTCTCCTCAGCATGCCTGGCAAGGCGATGTTGAATAATCCTTGCCAGGACCTTTCCCGGCACACTGAGGAGCGAGATGCCCCTGTAGTTGTTAGAGTCTATGCGGTCCCCCTTCTTAAAGAGGGGGACCACCAGGGCATCCTTCCAATCCTGCGGAACCCGTCCATTGGTCCAGACTGTTGTTATGATGTCATAAAGGGCAGTCTGTGTACAAAAGCCACCCTCCCTCAGCATTTCGCTTGGGAGATCATCTCTGCCCGCTGCCTTTCCTGGTCTCAGACTCCGGATCACCTTCAGTACTTCCTCAACAGATGGCACCTCAGCCAGCCACTCACAGGGGGTGACTTCTTCCAATATTTGAGGCACTGCAGCCTCAGCAAGGTCATCCCCACTTTGTGCCACGATGTTTTCCTGGCTGAGGGATTTCCCCTCCCCCAGGACCTCACAGAAATGCTCAGCAAATCTGTTTCGGTCGGAGATTGGATCACCGTTTTTTCTCCTAATTATGGTAATAGGTGTGGCGCTGCAGGTTACTCTTTTGATGGAGTTAAATAGAGATTTGTGATCGCGGGCCACTGAGGCAGATTCCATCTCCTCAGCAACCCGCGACCACCACCCATCCTTGCAGCGCCTCACGGCTCTCCGAACCTCTGCGCGAAGGCTGCGGTAAGCCTCCTCATTCTCTGACGTGGGATTCTGTAGCCGATGACAGTGGGCCTGTCGCTTTTTCTCAACCATCCTGAACACCTCCTCTGTCAGCCAGGGTCTCTGGGGAGGTCTGGACCGCGTACCCAAAGCAGCCATTGCAGCTGCATGAGTCACAGTCCTAAACCTCGCCCATTTGCCCTCGACATCAGGAGGAGTCGGGGACGATGCCAATCCCAGCCGCAAGCGATGATGAAATTCTCGCTTGCAACTTTCATCACACTGACACACAAAGATCCCCCATATAGCCTTAACAGACAGTAGGGGCAAGTGCTGTTAGCGAGCACCTATGAAGGCCGGAACGGTACACGAGGGGGTGGGTGGCCAGCACCACGCCCGACCGCCTTTGTTTCCCTAGTTGCAATGTTTACACACCGCACCAGGTACTCATTTGAGGCTGAGTCGACCTAGGGGAGGCCCGGGACCGGTTCAGATAATCGTCACTAGTGTTGGCCGTGAGCGGGAATCGAACTCGGGTCGCCAGGTTCATAGCGCAGCGCGCTAACCGCTACACTATCGCTCCCCACTGACACACACACACTGACACACACACACTGACACACACACACTGACACACACACACTGACACACACACACTGACACACACACTGACACACTGACACACACACACTGACACACACACTGACACACACACTGACACACACACACACTGACACACACACACACTGACACACACACTGACACACACATGCGCAAACTCACCCAGAGTCCCGCATGATTACATGACGGGCACCCTTTATGCTGCGTTGATAAATATCCCCATTGTGGACATTTATTTAGCCAAATTATACCCGCGATGTACCCGGCTCCACGCGTATAAATATAGACGCGATACATTTTATTGTGTGTGTGTTTTTATGACTCAGAGGAGAAAAAAAATCAATGCGGCTTTTAACGCAAACAATAGCAGCCTTGCGCATCTCACGCGCTCTCTGTTTAATGTTGTGGGATCGATTCGCGGGACAGCCATCGCACAAAGACAAAGACCCCCACCACCACCACCCCGCATCGCCTGTAACGGACTGTCAGGGCAAGTGTTGTTAGCGAGTCGCACCTATGAAGGTCGGCACGGCACACCAGGGGTGGGTGGCCAGCAACACACTCGGCCGCCTTTGTCTCCCCATTGGTGAGGTTTACTAAACATCGCACCAGGATACTTAGTTGAGGCTGAGTCGACCTAGGGGGCAGGCCCAGGACCGGTTTATATAATCACTGGTGTTGGCTGTGAGCGGTGATTGAACACCACCACCACTCCCCACAACAAAGACAAAGATCCTCCGTATAGCCTTAACAGACTGTAGGGGCAAGTGCTGTGAGCGAGCACCTATGAAGGCCGGCACGGCACACGAGGGGTTGGGTGGCCAGCACCACGTTCGACCGCCTTTGTCTCCCCAGTGGCGATGTTTACACACCGCACCAGGCACTAATTTCAGGCTGAGTCGACCCACAACACACACACATACACACACGCGTCCATACGCGCCATTTGCCCCTTAGAGACAGTGATGTCACCACAGCGCCTATGCTAGGCTAGGTGCACTTTGAGGCCACGTGAAGTGTCGAAGGCTGGCTTACAGGAGATCACGGGACAGACCCAGCAGGTGCCATGGGTTGCATGATATGACTGGCAAAGCAGCACCTTAGGCCCCCTACTGTGCCAACTTGCTGGGTTTTATCTGCCAGGCTTTCCGCTCGTTGTTGTGAGCGTCCCTCCCCTGCCCTCCGTTGTTGTTGGAGGGCGACTGCCTTCCAACTTGCCCAGCAGCGTCCTTCACGAGCCTCCACTCACTCATTCACACCCACACCATGCCAAAAGTTTCCCGTACAGCCTCAGCAGACTGTAGGGTGGTAGTGCTGTTCGCCTATTAAGATCACACGTTATAATCATCCATAGTCCTTGTGGCAAATTAAAGTCGCAGCTTGGCTCGAGAGACAATTCCATTGCACGCTACGCACACACCCCCGTCCCTCCACCGACCTGTTGCTCATGCTGAACCAATGCAGCTGATGCATCTTGGACTCCCGGAAGGCCGTGTGTTTGCTGATGGGATGTGTGAAAACAATAATAATGAGATTTCACACTCAAGATTATGATTCATTATACATATTTTTTTGTTTAGTTTGAAAGGCGCCCCAACGTCAACACTTGACCAGAAACTCTTTAGAGTATTTGGCTGCTGCGAGAGATTCCCACGTGACATCAGTCACCTCTTTCAGCTGTCTTTAGTGGCGGTCTGGTCACTTTTGAAAAATAAGCTAACATCTCAGTGGGCTTTACCTGGTAAGATAAAATATATTTATTTTTCGATTTAAAGCTTTCGTGACTGCAATGATTCATCTTCTTTGGTTCTTTCGGTAAAGTCACGTATTCTCATTCTACGTGACTTTACCGAAAGAACCAAAGAAGAAAAATATATTTAGTTCAGTTGTATTTGTATTTATTTTTAAAGTGATTTGTTTTACTTTTCCTATACTTTGCAACTCCTGTCGTAGTTTATATTATTTGTTGTTCTCACGTCCTGACCCCGTGTCACCTACTCACAAACACACTCACAGACACACTCGCAGACACACTCACAGACACACTCGCAGACACACTCACAGACACACTCGCAGACACACTCACAGACACAATCGCAGACACACAGACACAATCACAGGCACAATCAGACACAATCACAGACACACTCACAGACACAATCACAGACACACTAGAGACACACTCACAGACACTCTCACAGACACACTCACAGACACACAGACACACTCACAGACACACTCACAGACACACAGACACTCTCACAGACACACTCACAGACACACAGACACACTCACAGACACGATCACAGACACACAGACACACTCACAGACACAATCACAGACACACAGACACACTCACAGACACAATCACAGACACACTCACAGACACACTCACAGACACACTCACAGACACACTCGCAGACACACTCACAGACACAATCACAGACACACTCACAGACTCACAGACACTTTCACAGACACACAGACACACTCACTGACACACTCACAGACACACTCACAGACACACTCATAGACACACTCACAGACACACTAACAGACTCACAGACACACTTACAGACACAATCACAGACACACTCACAGACACACTCATAGACACACTCACAGACACACAGACACAATCACAGACACACAGACACACTCATAGACACACACACAGACACACAGACACAATCACAGACACTCATAGACACACAGACACAACAAAGATCCCCCATATAGCCTTAACAGACTGTAGGGGCAAGTGCTGTTAGCGAGCACTTATGAAGGCCGGAACGGTACACGAGGGGGTGGGTGGCCAGCACCACGCCCGACCGCCTTTGTCTCCCTAGTGGCAATGTTTACACACCACACCAGGTACTCATTTGAGGCTGAGTTGACCTAGGGGAGGCCCAGGACCGGTTCAGATAATCGTACACACAGACACACTCACAGACACACAGACACACAGACACAATCACAGGCACACTCACAGACACACAGACACACTCGCAGACACACTCGCAGACACACTCACAGACACACTCACAGACACACTCACAGACACAATCACAGGCACACTCACAGACACACAGACACACTCGCAGACACACTTATAGACACACTCACAGGCACACTCACAGACACAATCACAGACACTCTCACAGACACACAGACAGACACACTCACAGACACACTTACAGACACACTCACAGACACACTCACAGACACACTCACAGACACACAGACACACTCACAGACACACTCACAGACACTCTCACAGACACACTCACAGACTCACAGACACACTTACAGACACAATCACATACACTCTCACAGACACTCACAGACACACTCATAGACACACACACAGACACACTCACAGACGCACAGACACTCACAGACACACTCACAGAAACACTTACAGAAACAATATCAGACACAGTCATAGACACACACACAGACACACTCACAGACACACAGACACTCACAGACACACTCACAGAAACACTTACAGACACAATATCAGACACACTCACAGACACACTCACAGACACACTCACAGACACACTCATAGACACACTCACAGACACACTCACAGACACACTCATAGACACACAGACACACAGACACAATCACAGACACACAGACAGACTCATAGACACACACACAGACACACAGACACAATCACAGACACTCATAGACACACTCACAGAAACACTTACAGAAAAAATATCAGACATACTCATAGACACACACAAAGACACACTCACAGACACACAGACACTCACAGACACACTCACAGAAACACTTACAGACACAATATCAGACACACTCACAGACACACTCACAGACACACTCACAGACACACTCATAGACACACTCACAGACACACTCACAGACACACTCATAGACACACAGACACACAGACACAATCACAGACACACAGACAGACTCATAGACACACACACAGACACACAGACACAATCACAGACACTCATAGACACACAGACACACTCACAGACACACAGACACAATCACAGGCACACTCACAGACACACAGACACACTCGCAGACACACTCGCAGACACACTCACAGACACACTTACAGACACAATCACAGACACACTCAAAGACACAATCACAGGCACACTCACAGACACACAGACACACTCGTAGACACACTCACAGACACACTCACAGACACACTCACAGACACAATCACATACACACTCACAAACACACTCACAGACACACTTACAGACACACTCACAGACACACTCACAGACACACTCACAGACACACTCACAGACACACAGACACACTCACAGACACACTCACAGACACTCTCACAGACAAACTCACAGACTCACAGACACACTTACAGACACAATCACAGACACTCTCACAGACACACTCACAGACACACTCATAGACACACACACAGACACACTCGCAGACACACTCACAGACACACTCACAGACATACTCACAGACACACTCACAGACACACTCATAGACACACACACAGACACACTCACAGACACACAGACACTCACAGACACACAGACACACTCACAGAAACACTTACAGACACACACACAGACACACTCACAGACACACTCAAACGAGATCTGGCGGAGAGGGGAACGCGTTGCTAGCGAGGAGGTGGTGATGGTGGAGGTGGTGGTGGTGATTGTCGAGGTTGTGGTGGAGGAGGTGGTGGAGGTTATGATGGTGGTTGTGGTGATGATAGTCGAAGTTGCAGTGGCGGTTGTGATGGTGGAGGTTGTGGTAGTGGTGTTAATGGTCGAGGTGGTGGTGCTGGTGGGGGAGGTTGTGGTGATAGTTGTGGTGGTGGAGGTTGTGGAGGTGGTGGTGGGGAAGGTTATGGTGGTGGTTGTAGTGATGGTTGTGTTGGTGGAATTACACTTTCATCACCAAAGCAGCGATCCAACCAAGTTTCCGAAGAGCTCGAGGCAAGCGCTTAATCTCTCTCTGTCTCTTACTCTTAAGATCTCAAAAAACATCGCCTCCGTCCCTCCCCCCTCGCCCCCCTTCCCTCCCCCTGCCCCCCATCAATGCCCACAAAATGTGAGCGTAATTACCGCTCGCGACTGATGAGCGATTATTGTGTGGCAGGAAACGTCTCCGCGCGCTGATCCTAAAAGCTTTCTGCATTAAAGAGCCGCGCCGATCCCCCCTCGCTCGCCGTGAACAACGCGCGACTGGCACCGCGTCGGTGGAGATGGCAGGGAGAGAGACAGGGAGAGACACAGAGAGAGACAGGGAGAGAGACGGGGAGAAAGGCAAAGAGAGGCAGGGAGAGAGACGGGGAGAGAGGCAGGGAGAGAGACATGGAGAGACACAGAGAGAGACAGGGAGAGTGACGGGGAGAAAGACAAAGAGAGGCAGGGAGAGAGACAGGGAGAGAGACGGGGAGAGAGACAGGGAGAGAGACGGGGAGAGAGACAAAGGGAGAGGTAGGGACAGGGAAGGACAAGGAGAGAGACAGGGACAAAGACAGGGAGAGAGACACAGAGAGAGGCAGGGAGAGAGGCAGGGAGAGACCGAGAGGGAGTTGCATTTGGGTGGCTAGTCCCGTACCTCACAGCCAAATGGCCATTCAATTCCCTCCAGACTCGACGAATATTGACGAACATCTACAATAAATCGGACCTTCCCCTAGGTCGACTCAGCCGTAAATCAGTATACCTGGTTATGGAGGGTAAAACATCAGCGCCGGGGATACAAAGGCGGCCGGTCGGCCGGGGGTGGCGTTGGCTATAACACCCCCTCCCCATACGTGCGCCGTTCCAGCGAACTGCACTTTCCCTTAGACCATGCGTGGGCTACACGGGGGGTCTTCGTCTTCGTTTTGCATGCATATGTGGGGGTGTGTACATAGCAATGCGGGTGTGTGTGTGGGGGCGTAAGCATGTCTCTGCGTGTTTCAATGTGTACGCCTCTGTGCATGTCTTTGTGTCCGTGTGCGTGCGTTAGTGCGCGTGTGTGTGTCCGTGTGTGAGAGTGGTGTGTGGGTCGCGGTACCTGGTGTGTAAAAACATCACCACTGGGGAGACAAAGACGGCCGAGCGTTGTTCTGGCCACCCACCCCCTGGTGTGCCGCGCCGGCCTGCATAGCTGTTTGCTTACAGCATTTGCCCCAACAGCATGTTCAAGGTTCAACGGGGATCTTTGTCTGTGTGTGTGTGTGCGTGTCAGCGCGCTGCGCTACAAACCCGGCGACCCGAGTTCAAATTTCGCTCACGGTCACGGACACCCACCCAGTGATAGCAATTATCTGCAGCGGTTGCTGGGCCTTCCCCGAGGTCGACTCAGCGCTATAACAAGTGGACACGTGTGTCCCTGGTGCAGTGGGTATAAAGCATCAAGGCGGGACCGGGCGTAGTGTTGGCTACCCACCTGCCCGTCAGCTCTCTCCCACGCCCCCCCCCCTCCCGTTGGCCGCCTAACTAAACCACACTTGCCCCAACAGAAACCGTAAAGACTATGCGAAGGCACTATGTCTTTGTTATTCGCACAGTTGGTGGCACCTCGCGGGGGGAATCTGCCACCGTGCCACGTGACGGGGACGACGAGTGACGGATGTGCAAGAGGCGCGCCCGTGGCCCCGAGTGGTTGTCGATTGATGGCGTGTCCACGATGAATGAACGTCTCACACACAGACACACACACACACAGACATACAACAACAACAACCGCATTCGCCACTAAGTGGCGGTGACGTCACCACGACGCTTGTGCCAGGCCATGTGCACCTTGAGGCCACGTGAAGTGTCGAACGCCCGCGGGCAGGAGGTCACGGGGCAGACCCCGATGCCACGGGTCGACTGACTGAGATGACTGGCTGATGCACCACCTGTGCCCCTTACTGTGCCAACTTACTGTGCTTTAGCAACCCGGCGCTCCGCTCGTTGTTGTGAGCGTCGCTCCTCCGCCCTCCGTTGTTGTTGGAGGGCGACTGCCTCCAACTGCCCAGTAGCGTCCTTCACGAGCCTCCTCCACAGAGGCCGACCTTGACACTGCTGGTACCAGTCATCGGCAAGTCCACTCAGCTCCACTTCCTCTTGTACCACATCATTCCATCTCTTCTCTAGCCCGTGCCGCGCGCGTTTAGCCCCGGCCACGTAGTTTTACCAGGGCCAGCCTACCATCATGAAAGTCCTTAATGATTTTGAGCAGAGAGTCAGGAACTATGAAAGCACGAAGAACAACCCAGAGCCCAGGCCTACTGATTGTATCATAGGCCTTGACCAGGTCAATAAAACAGAGATGTAGGTCTTGTTGGAATTCCCTGCACCTCTGCTGTAGCATACAGAAAGAAAATATGGCATTTGTGCAGGACCGCCCTTTCCTGAGAGCACATTGGGGCTCCGCAAACCTCTCCTCAGCGTGCCTGGCCAGACGATTTTGAATAATTCTTGCCAAGACCTATTCCGGCACACTGAGGAGTAAGATGCCCCTGTAGTTGTTACAGTTTGTGCGGTCTTCCTTCTTAAAGAGGGACACCATCCTTCCAATCCTGCGAAACCCGTCCAGTTGTCCAGACTATATTACGTCATTTTAGGGCAGTCTGCGCACAAACGCCACCTTCCCTCAGCATTTCGCTTGGGAGATCATCTCTGCCCGGCGCTTTTCCTGGTCTCAGACTCTGGATCGCCTTCTGTATTTCCTGAACAGATGGGACTTCAGCCAGCAGCTCACGGAGGTGACTACTTATTCCAATATTTGAGGCACAGCAGCCTCAGCAGGGTCAGCCTCACTTTGCCCCATGATGTTTTTCAGGCTGAGGGATTTCCCTTCCCCAAGACCTCACAGAAATGCTCAGCAAATCTGCAAATCTGTTCTCTGGCGTCGAAGATCGGGCCACCTCTTTTTTATACTCTTTGGTTCTTTCGGTAAAGTCTCCGAACCTCCGAGCCAAGACTATGGTAAGCCTCCTCATTCTTAGATGTGGGATACTTTAGACGGTGAGAGTGGGGCTGTCGCTTTTTCTCAGCCAGCCAGAACACCTCCTCTGTCATCCAGGGTCTCTGGGGAGGGTTGGACCGTGTACCCAAAGCAGCCATTGCTGCTGCATGAGCCACAGTCCTAAACCTCGCCCATTTCTGCTCGGCATCAGAAGGAGTGGGAAACGATGTCAACTCCAGCTGCAAGCGATGATGAAATTCTCGCTTGCATCTTTCATCAGCTGGCTGAGACCAGGACAGGGACCTGGATGTACACCCACCACTGGAGTGGAAGAATGGCAGGCGCATCTTACAGATGACAAGCCGATGGTCAGTGGGCAAATTAGCTCCACAGTAGGCCCTGTTCTCAAGAACATGGGCCCGCATCACCTGTTCCATCACTTTATAGTCCAGCAGATTTTGATTTAAAGCTTTCGTGACTGCACTGATTCATATTCTTGGTTCTTTCAGTAAAGTCACGTTGAAGGGAAACAATAAAATAATAAAACGTGAGAATTTTATTGTTTTATATATATATTTTATCATTTTATTGTTTCCCTTCAACGTGACTTTACCGAAAGAACCAAGAATATGAGTCCAGCAGATGTTCTTGCTTGGACCCCGCGTGCATCCATGACGTGTGGATGTGCCGATGCCGGAACAGCGTGTTGGTAATTACATGCGCATGGGCTGCACAAAAGTCGACCAGCCTCTTACCGTTGTTATTTAGCTGATCTGGCCCATGCCTTCCAATCACTCCAGACCAGGTGCCAGCATCCTGACGCACTCGGACATATTTTCACCCAACAAGATGACTCTATCCCGAGGACCAACTTTAGCTAGCACCTGTGACAGGAGGTCATAGAAGGCATCCGATTCATCGGCCTTGCCTGCATCCCTCCACGGATGTTCGTCTTCGGTGGGGGCATAAGTAACCACGACCACCGCTCCTCACCTCTGGGCGCACACACACACGGACAAAGACACACACAGAGCTGTTGCTTGCCCCGTTGAGACGGCAGCGCTCTGACCAAAATACAAAAATCCCCCGTGTAGCCTTGGCAGACTCTTGGGGCAAGTGCTGGTAGTGAGCAGCACCTATGAAGGCCGGAACGGCACACGAAGGGGTGGTAGGCCAGCACCATGCCCATCCACTTACACCACACAGACTACACATACCACACGCACCAAACGCACCATACTCGGCGCACACACACGAGTAGGGAGCGGGAGTCAAACTGTCAGCGTGCTCCGCTACATGCAAATCACGAGCATAAAGTGTGGATACTGCAGACTTTGCGTCTTGAGACGCAAACTCAAATATAGAGCAGGCGTCAGGGTCGCGATCGAACCCACGACCTCGTGTGTAACATGCGAGGTAGTTAACATCTCCTCGCCACTGTGACGTCAGGGCGTATCGCTACCGTGAGCTCAGCTAAGCAGGCGTTGCGCCTGCCTTGTAACGAGTGTTGAGAGAATGGAGCAGGCCTGGAGACCTCCATGACTCCCGAGTGTCGAGGAGGTTTCCAAGCCCACGTATCTGGCAGACGATACCATAAACTACTCTGTCCCTCACACACAGAGAGAGATAGGAGCCTCCTCTCTCACACACGCACACAGAGCGCGGCTGTTTGTTTTGTGGCCGTAATTTTTTGGGTGAAATGCGGACGCCATTATTCCGTCACTTTAGCCGCCTCGGGATTGATTTTCATGGCTCAGGGATGCGGTTTCCGTCTTTTCCTCTTTCTCTCTCTGCCGCTCTCTCCATTCCTTTCTCTCTACATCCCTCTCTCGCCCCCCCTCTCCCCGTTCCTCTGTCTCTCGCTCTCTCGCCCTTCCTCGTTCAGAGGCCGAGTCTTGGGTCGCGGCTCGGTCTCCAACACTCGGGCCCGGGTCCAGCCTGAAGCTACTCAGTCGCTCCCAGCATTTCCCTGCACTCCGCTCTACTAGAATCCAGCCTGGTGCTTCTCAGTCGCTCCCAGCATTTCCCTGCACGCCACTCTGCTAGGATCCAGCCTGGAGCCACTCAGTCGCTCCCAGCATTTCCCTGCACTCCGCTCTGCTAGGATCCAGCCCGGAGCCACTCAGTCGCTTCCAATGGCACGGCTCGACTCAAGCTCGGTTCGTGGGGGGAAAATCCCCGAGCGTGGCTCTGAACCGTTCATTGCTCGGGGCCGGCTCAAGAAGTTAAGCGTGGCTCTTTCAGCCGCCTCGCTGGAGCCAGAGCCAAGTCGCCACCAAGACCACAGTGGGGGGGGGGGGGGGGGAGTCTTACAACCTCACGGTCCATTCTCAGGCTCATCACCACCACCATCATCATCGGTTGTTGCTGTGTCTGTGTGTGTGTCCGGTGAGCGTGGCGGTGTATAGTAATCATCACCACCCACCCCCTCGTTTGCCAGCCTTTGAAGGAAGGTGCTACTCGCTTACAGCACTTGCCCCAACAGTCTGTTAGAGGCTATACGAGGGATCTTTGTCTCTTTTGTGCGTGGCTTGGGTGATTGCTCGGAGCCGGCTCAGACGTTAATCGTGGGCTTTGAGCCGGCTCACTTGAGCCAGAGCCAAGTCTGGGCCTTGACTCAGAATATTTATTTATACTGCAGGAAATGTCCAGTAAGGGGCACGGGGTCTGAAAGTTACAACAAAAATACGAAAACAAGATATGAGATTCAATGTATAAAAAGGTAAACAAATTAAATATATATCCATGTTTCATTTACCAGGTAAAGCCCACTGAGCTATGTAGCTCTTTTTTCAGAAGCGACCAGGCCACAAATGAAAGCTCAACGAAGTGGCTTATCATCAGCATCATAATCACGTGAAAATGCATAGGAGTAGCCAAATACCATAAGCGCGTGATGCCGATTCTAAATGTGGATGGGAAAACCCGGAGGACAACCCGGAGAAAAATCCACACGACCACAAGGGGAGAGAGAGGGAAGCAACCTCCAAATATACAGCAGGCATCAGGATCGGGATCGAACCGACGTCCTTCTGTGTACCAGGCGAGGTGGTTAACATCTCTTAACCACCCTGAATATTACCCCGGCCTTCGTCGCTGCCAGCTGACTGTATGTGTTTTTTATATATATATTTTGAACCGTTTCACAATAGAGTGCTGAATAACAATCATCATCAGCAGCAGCCGCCTGCCAAGGTGGTGCAGGAATGAATTGGACCAATCACACAGAGGGAGCCATCAAAGAAACAAAATCAGGCGAACACAAAAGGATTTGACACACGAGCCCGAAGTAGCAGACAGCCATTTCGCCATTCAGGATTACTACATAAATGCAAAACCGCATTGTAATGGTGGTTGTGATGATGATGAGGTTGTTGGTGGTGGTGGTGGTGCCAATGATGGTGGTGGTGGTAATGATTATGGTGGTGATGATGGTGGTGATGATGGTGGTGATGATGATGGTGGTGATGATGGTGGTGACGATAATGATGCTAATGGTAATGGCGATGATGATGATGGTGATGATGGTGGTGATGATAATGATGCTAATGGTAATGGTGATGATGATGGTGGTGATAATGGTGGTGATGATAATGATGCTAATGGTAATGGTGATGATAATGATGCTAATGGTAATGATGATGATGGTGGTGATGTTAATGATGCTAATGGTAATGGCGATGATGATGATGATGAATCTGTACCGATGGCATGAGCGCGGCACTGGGCGCTCATCACGGAGCGGGCGTGGAGAGGTTCCAGTCGGTCCCAAGGCGCCGCTCCCATCGCGAGCCTCGCCTCCACGTGCAGCAGCGCGCGGTGACGTGCGGCGGATGCCCGCGACGCCGCTCCGCGGCGAGTTGAGACAACGCAGCACGTGTCTGGACCCCACCCCCTATTACCACAGTGAACTCCATGGGCAGATCGCGTGCGCTGGAGTCAGGAGCGCAACGATGGGGTGGGTGGGTGTGGGTGGCTGTATGGCAGCGTGATGCGACGCGTGTAGGGGCCCAAGCGGCCACAAGTGCCTTCCCGAATCGCATTGAAAGCCAAAAAACGTTTAAACGTTTCTTTTTTTTTAATATCCCACCAATGAACCACGAATGTCAACAAAAAAATCGTTATTAATGAAAAGAATTATATTTCCGATAAATACACGCGGGGTAGAATATAGTAGCGTAAAATATAGTCGCTCTACTGTTGGTGTCACTGTAGAAACTGTTTATGTGAGGCTGAGTCGACCTAGGGGAGGCCCAATACCGATTCAGAACATGGTCACCTGGTGTTGGCCGCGAGAGGGAATCGGGTGCTCGCTGGGTTCGTAGCCACCGCTCCCCACACTCACGCAAAAAGACACTCACCGCACGCTCACTCTGCAGAACAGAGGGAGAACATGCGGACACAGAATAGCAAGACAGATCTCCCATACAGCCTTCACAGATTATTTTGGGCAAGTGCTGTTAGCGAGTAGCACCTATGACTAACACTCGAATATAAATAAACCACAGAATCTCCTTCCTTCCCATATCTGCCTCCGCATATTAAAATAAACACGGAAGTTTTCGTGGGAATTTTTTGCTTGTAGCTTGGGATCACAAAACGGAGCTCTGCCGACACCTGGTGGTCCAAATTGTTATGGAAATGCCGCAGTGGCGAGATGTTAACTATCTCGCGAGGAATACAGGAGATCATGGGTTTAATTTCTGAAATATGACGATGCATGCTATATATTTGCAGTTTGCGTGTCTGCCTGTCTTTCTCTCCCCGTGGTCGCGTGGATTTTTATCCGGGCCCTCCGGTTTTTTCCCCCGTCCATATTTAGAATCAACATCACGCGTTTTAGAGCATTTGGCTGCTCGAAATGTCCACGTGATAAGCCACTACACATTGATATCATTTGTGATGGCCAGGTTGCTTCTGAAAAAAAAAGCGATGCATCTCTGTGGGCCTTACCTGGTTCAAAAAAGATTTTAAACTTTGAGTTTTTATTGCCGGCTAACGCCTCAGCGAGGGAGCGGTGGCGGAGTGCTTCGTGCACTGTTCTGTTTGACCTGGCGACCAGAACTGGGATTTTTTCCGCCCAGGGTCAAAACAATTCCTTGAAACCGATTTCGTACCCACCGCTTCTCCCCCATTTAATAATCATTTCTGCGAATTAAAGTTTGGGAAAAAGTGAACGAATCCTCCCACTTTAAAACTTGCAGTAAGCTTTCACGACCAATATTAAATCTCTTTTTTTGTTTAATCGCGTTAATATAAGTGTCCTTAACGCACCACCACCACCACCCAACACAGCCAATTATTAAGGGTTGTCACGTGAACAAAGTATGCCACACCGATGCTCGGCAGTAAGCCCACAAGATTTAGAATTCAAATTGTAAGTAATTGGCACGTTTTGTTTGCGTGACAAACCTAGCTACTATGCCGTGTAGGGTGGTGGTGGGTTAACGTCACATTCATATTTATGCGATCGAACCAAAAAATACCTTTATTATTTAAATCCTCCAAGACTCCTTTTGCAAACTCCACAATCTCACCTCGTTACCGTTGGTGTGTTGTTGTGGTGTTCACGTTGAATATCGCCCGGTCTCGTTGTCTCGAGATTTAAATATCGCGGTGGCTCAGACATTTTATTATTAATTTCATAAGAAATCAGAGGACGAGAGATTTCCGTTTCACACAGATTTAATTTGTGGTCAAGTATGACATTTCTTCCCGAGTCCCCATCCGTTTTCAATGCTTCAGAGTTTCCGCTGCCACTTGGCCTAAAGGAGAAAGAATCGACATGGAATTTAGATTTTTTTTGTTTCATCTCGAGAATTTGTTTACTCAAATTTCCCATTTCCCCCGATCGTGCTGTGCGCATCGTGCAACAGAAACGCCCCGCCTGGATTCCCGAGCCTCTCGACAGGACTGGGGCGCCACGTTGGCGAGATGTCTCCCTCGCCTGGTGTGCAGGAGCGCGTGGGTTCGATACCGACCCTGACCGCCTGTTGTATATTTGGAGTTTGCGGTCTCTCTCTCGCTGTGGTCGCGTGGATTTTTTCCCCCTCGACATTTAGAGTCAACATCACGCGTTTATATTAAGAAAACTCCAAGTAGCACGGTGGGCTATGTACGGTGTGAGAGAAGTTAATAGGTGCATGCTTACATACACTACCTCACACCGACTCGCATCACAACCGCCAATTGCCACTAAGTGGAGGTGACGTCACCACGCCGCTTATGCTCGGCCAAGTGCACTTTGAGGCCACCACGTGACGTATCGAAGGACTCGCCGACAGGTCACGGGACAGAGAGGTGCCACGGGTTCATTTGACCGACTGAGACCATTTCGGCTGCTATAAAATGTCCACGTAATAAGCCACTTCGTTGAACTATCATTTGTGGTGGCCACGCCGCTTCTGAAAAATAGCAACATAGCACCTCGGTGGGGACTTTCCTTGTAAAGTATTTTTTTTTTAGTTTTAAAGGCGGGTGGCTGGGTGGTGGTGGTGGTGGTGACGGGTTGAATGATGCGAGTGTTGAATGGAGCGAGGATGTTGTTCTGGTGAGTTTGGGGGGGGTGGTGCGTCGGAAAGTGGATGATGATGATGATGATGATGCCGATGGAAGAAGGAATTCTTCCACAGTGGAGCAGTGCAAGGGGAGACGCGTAGAGAGACTGCAATGTGGCGAGGGAGCGAGTGGGTGGGCGTGCGTTAATGGCAAGTGAATGGTGAGCGAATCATCAAGTGGATGTGTGCGGGCAAGTAAACAGGTGAGCGGATGAGCTGCCAGGGGATGAGTGAAGTGAATGTCAACACCAGTGACGATTATCCAAACCGATCCTTGGCCTCACCTAGGTTGACTCAGCCTCAAATATATACCTCGTGCGATGTAAAAAACGTCGCCACTCTAGAGAAAAAGGTGTGGTGCTGACCACCCACCGCCTCGTGTGCCGTGCCGGCCTTCATAGGTGCTGCTCCTCGCTAACAGTACTTGCCTCAACGGTCTGTTAAGGCTATATGGGTGATCTTTGTCTTTGTGTGTGTACGTGCATTCACCTTCGTCAAACGCCTTGTTCCTGAACTGCGACTCCAGGCCAGAGATTTGAGATGTACGCGCCTCCTTCGTGATCTCTTTGCCATCTCTGTGCGCGCACACAGACGCATCAGCAGTTACACCACCAACTGAAGTCAAAGCAACAGCAGCAACGACAGAAACAGCAGCAATATCAGCCAGTCGTAACAGCAGCAGCAGTAGCAGCAACAGTAACAACAGTAACGGAGCGTCACGATGGCTACTTCGCCTGGTACACAGGAGGTCGTGGGTTCGATCCCGACCCTGACGATGCCTGCTGCTGCTGCTGTATATTTGGGGCTTGTGCGTCTCTCGCTCTGCTCGCGGTCGTGCGGATTTTTCTCCGGATCCTCCGGTTTTTCCCTCCACATTTTTTTTTAAACACATGCATTTTGAGTATTTGGCTGCTATAAATATCCACTTGATAAGCCAATTAAATGGGCTATCGTTTGTTTCCAGGTCGCTATTCAACTCAGTAGGGCCTTAACTGTTAAATACAAAAAAAATTGTTTCGTAAATAGTTTAAGTTTAACAGCAACCGCGCCAACCTGGCAAAAACGGCACCAAGCTGCAGGATGTACAACCATTCTCTCAGGCACGTGTCGTGACGGGTACTGCGAAACCCGACCATGCCCGATCAGTGATCGCCGAGCTGCATTGACTCCCGGTTGCCGCACGATGACAGTAGAAGGTCGCACTCATCACACACAAAGCGCCTTCCACAAATGAACCACAATACCTTGCTGATCTCGTAAAGCAGTTTTTTTTGTCAACCATGAAACAAAGTCGGTCATCGCATCGCGCGTTTTCAGATGCGCTTCTGCGGCAATCTGGAACGCTCTTCCTTCCGATGTGAGGAAGCTACTGGAGCTATGCACTTTTAAATCATCATCTAGATTGGCAAACATTTCTTCAGAACTGCTTTGTGTTCTTCCACTTCCGATTAGCACGCTTGATTACGTATGGAGCTAAAGAAGCTCAACGTACGCACACACGGCGCACGTAATACCATGACTGCGAGTCGCTCGATGGAGCGCGAGAATCATTTGTATTGGTGAAGACGGCACACGACGGCCTCGCTATTCCCCCCCCTCTCCTACCGATGTCACCGCGAGGAACTTTAAGGAGCACCGTGCAGTGGAGCAGAGCAGCACCGCGCCACGTTCGCTCCACGCCACAAACTACCGGCGTTTACCAGTGCCGGCTGCTCGTCCTCCAACACCTCCACAACGGCGACCAGCGGCGCCACTGGCTCATCGGCGCGGAGGGCTCGCCGGGGGCCCGCCGACGCCAGAGGCTCGCCGGCTTACCGGCTGGGCGCGAGCAGCGCGGCGGTGAGCGCAAAGAGCAGCACGAAGAGGATGGAGCAGAGCACGGAGGTCACCACCACCATGCCCCCCGTGCGCTTGCCGGGCCACACGTGGATCTGCTCAACGCTCACCACTGTGACAACGACCACAGCGAGAACAACCATGATAAGCACTACGACCGCTACTGCTACACTTGTTTACCCATGGAATAATAACAACAACAATAGTCTAATGAGAACAACGCCAACCCTACGCTGCGCCACCGCACGGTATCCTCTCATCGCTCTCGCGTAGAAAGCGAGAGAGGGGGGACGACTCTCAGAGAGGACGACTCCGAGAGAGAGGGAACGACTCCGAGGTGCCAAGAGGAACAATAGACGAGGAGCAGGAAGGCAGCAGCAGCAGCAGCCACGCGGTAGTGAGGAGGAGGGAGTGAGGAGCAGTGGGGAGGAGGGAGAGGAGGGGGTGGCGCTACCAACAATTACCCCCCCAAGCTCTGTGGCTCTATACATATTAAGTTGTTATTGACACAACTAACGAGTGTTTATACCCACTCGTGCGAAGGGGGCAACAGCCTATCCCAATTTTTTTCATCGCAAGGCCCCGCGGGCCACTGCCAAACCCCGATGGCCTTTAGTGCGGCCCCTGACAATACACAGTGAAGCCCCCCCCCCCTCATAATGCTGCTGTCAAATCCCCAATGGTTTCAAATGTGGCGGCCCTCACTCTGAAATGCCCCCCCCCCCCCCCACCACTTAAAAAGAGCGAGGAACACTGCCCCATCTCGGAGCGATGGAGATCATTTGTGCCTTCCCCTGCACCGCCATCTCCTGGCAGACCCAGGGCACGGCTCCTCCTAGACGCACATCCACTGGATAGGAAGGGAGCTTCACAGCCCATCCGCGTGAGAGCCACCAACCCTGGTTACTGCCTACACAGCGGTGCTGGATCTCGGGCTCCTCCTCTTCGTGGCGAACGCGTCGCTCTTGCGCTCTCTCTATGCGCTTAAGGGCCGTTGCCTGAAACGTCGCCCATTAAAAAAGACTCGTTTCCCGTAATCGTTAGCACGGCCTTCTCCACCTCACCTGGCTTGGTGGATATGGGGTCGGACCACGGCGTCTCCATGGCAGGAGGGGAGAGCAGAGAGCTCCTCGCCAGGAGCACGAACTTCACTCTGACGGAGGGAGAGAACGCGAGAGAGAGAGAGAGGAGAATTCACGTGGGATAAAGGCAGTGGGGATGATGGAGGAGTCTGGACAAAATCAAGGTTTCGGTAGATTCGGGTTGTTGTTGTTTTTGTTAAACAGTAACCGTTTTTTTTACTGATTAGTCGTGGTTCAGAATGTCAGGAGAACCGGTAACCGATAGGGAGTTGAATTAGCAGTTCCGTAACGAACGCAAGCCATTTAAGAGATGGCATTGAAGCAGCGACCTCCTGAGTTCACAGGTCCAGGGTGCTGCCGACCCGAGTCCCACCGTTGAGTCGTTATCAGGGGTGACCGGTCCCATACATTTCCTATAAGAATTAAAGTGTATACTGTATATATATTTAACAGCGAAAGAATGACATAAATTAGGAGCACGAGTTGAAAAGCTGTAGCGATTTTTTTTTAAATGAGCAGTGGTCATTCTTCTGCATTCACTACTCTCACCGTCTTTAATATTGCTTCCATTATTTATAATTTTTATTAAATGTCTCCCGAACTTCTTATGCCACCACTTCAACTCAATGTTTATTTGTTGCACGGAAAATTCCGGTGTAACCAGCTACCCAGCTATGGTTACGGTGGCTACAGGCCCGCAGCAGCCACTAACAGCAGAGTTACCGTTGCGGTGGAGATTCGCACAGCCCTGCCAGGAAACTCGAGGCATGAATTATTTATAAATCGTGCAATGATTGGGACACAGATAATCATCATCATCACAGATTAGTTGACACTTGCTGATGTTGTTAGTGACATGGACAAAAGCGTTGTCGTTGTGGTGGACAAGAACAGAGCCAGCAGGCAGCCAGCAAACCTTCAGAATCAGAATATGTATTTCTACTGGGTGGAATCCGATTAACTATCAAAAGCTCTTTTTCACAGATGTCCAGGAATGGCGGGTCAGAACGTTACAATACAATAACACAAGTGCAAAGTATAGGAAAGGTAAACACATCACTTAAATATGCAACTATTTTTATTTAACTAGGTAAAGCCCACCAGGTGTTAAACTTTTTTTCAGAAGCGACCTGGCCAACACAAATATCATCATCACGTGGACATTTATAGTAGCAAAATAATGTATGGCAGAAAAATAATAATCATCATAATGTTGCCAGGGTGTGGCAGTGGACAGGAGCCAAGCCAGTCAGCCAGCAAACCTTACCGGTAGGCCGTGCCGTTCCAGAGGGGGCCGTTGCACACAAGCGCCGCGGGGTCATCGGCGATGCCCGTGGCGCAGGCCGGGTCACCCCCGAGACGGAAGATGACCATCCCGAGGAGGGCCAGGGCAACGCTGGACCCGCCGGTGCCCACCACCACGGAGGGCGGCGGCGGCTGCGCGCAGGGGGGCACGGGGAAGTAGCCGGCGAGGTAGGGGCCCCGATCTCCTGCGCCGGTGGCCACCCTCGACCCCACGGCTCCGAGCACGCGTGAGAACGAGTAGCCTGGAAACACCACAAAGCCGAAAACGAGTAGCCTCAAAACCACAAGGACAAAGGCCGACACAGGAACACTTGAACCGTATGGCGGGACCCTGGGGTCCCGAATAAACGGAAGTCAAAATCGTAATTTATTTATTTTTGGCGACTCCGTCCCACCGCGCACAAACGCCACGACCCACCTGGCGCGGATCGTTCTGTTGTCGTGTCGTACAAGCGCAGCAGCGAGGACGAATACGCAGAGGAAACAAAACTTTGGAACTGATTAGCGCATCGTGTAGAGCTCGTCGAGGGGAACAGATTGCCGTATCGTTCGCCTTCAACAGGCATAAAATGACATCGCAACGCAGTTTGTGCGAGAACCGGGGGCTTATGAGACCCCGGGGTCCCGCCGTAAGGTTCACTTCACAATTCTGGCTATCGCGCCGGATGAAGCTGGTTGTCATCACCGGCGAAATGTCACTCTAATTGGAAATGTTGTGGGTTTACTCTCCAACACACCGGTGTTCCGAATTCATAACCAACTTTTGTTTGCTTGACAAACTTGAATAATTGGTTGTACCGGGTGGTGGCGAGTTTTACGACGCATTTATATTTAACAAAAAAAACGGAATTATGGATAATAATGCTAGGGAAAGCCTACTAGGTGTTAAATTGACAAAGATCCTCTGTATAGCTTTAGCAGACTGTTGGGGCAAGTGCTGTTAGCGAGTAGCACCTATGAATGCTGGCACGGTACGCCAGGGGGTGGGTGGCCAGCACCACGCCTCACCACCGCCTTTGCCTAGCTAGTGGCGACGGTTGCGCACAGCCCCAGGTACTCATTTGAGGCCGAATCGACCTTGGGGAGGCCTAGGACCGGTTCAGATAATCGTCACCTGTTGCCAGCCATGAGCGGGAATCGAGCTCAGGTGGCCGGATTCGTAGCGCAGTTAACAGCGACGTTATTGCTCCCTCACCCATTACACACAGAGACTCGCAGCACGCACACTCACTCTGCAGAGCACGGGGGAGACCATACACATTCCACACAAGGCGACAGAGTCGGGAATCTAACCGAGGCTCTTCTATTTTTATTTTACAATGTAAGGTCCGCCGAGCTACGTAGCTCGTTTTCAGAAGAGATCAGACAACAAATGATAGCTAAACTGAGTGGCTCATCATCACCACCATGTGGACATTTATAGCAGGAGCCAAATACTCTCAACGCATGATGTTCATTCTAAATGTAGCGGGAAAAAACTGGAAGACCCGTAAAAAAAATCAACGCGACCACTACGGGGAGAGCGAGAGAGACGCAAACTCCAAATATACAACAGGCGTCGGGATCCAACCCAGAAACCTCCTGCATACCAGGCGAGGGAGCTAACATCTCCTAGCCAATTTCGATTTAAAGCTTTCGTGACTGCAAGGATTCATCTTCTTTGGTTCATTCGGTAAAGTCACGTAGAATGAGAATAAAATAATAAATTAATAAAATAAAATAACACAATAAAATTCTCACGACGTTTCGGCCACAACACAAGTGGCCTTCTTCAGGTGAAAGGAACAGACCTGTCGGGACGACAGAGCTTCAAAGAAGATCTCCTAGCCACTGTGCGCCACTGCAGGCAACCCTCCCCCCGCCCCCTCTCCCCTCCTCACCTTTCCCGACCTGTGCGGTCACCACGCCGACCACGGAGCCGGGGTCTGACGGGAAGACGCAGATGGGCCGAGCCAGGATGGCTGTGCTCTGGGTCGGGTTGTACGGGAAGATCGCCGCCGACACGAGCCGGGGTTTGGTTCCGTCACCTCGTATCACACAAAGACAAAGACGCCACCCCGTGTAGCCGTAACAAACTTTTGGGGCAAGTGCTGTGAGCGAGTAGCAGCACCGATGATGGCCGGCAAGGCACGCGAGGGGATGCATGGCCAGCACCATGCCTGGCCACCTTTGTCTATAAATGTAGCTGCTACTAGAGATTTACACGTGATGATAATCCACTTGATTGAGCTATCATTTGTTGTTAGGTCGGTGGACTTTACCTGGTCAAATTAAAAGTTTAGTTTCCGTTTGTTTATTGATTTAATTTGTGATTTGCTTACGTTTCCTATATTTTGCGCTCCCTGTCGTTTTTTTTTGTATTGTTTGTTGTAACTTTCCGACGCCCTAACTGGACATCTGCGAAAAAGAGAGCTTCCACAGCTCATCAGATTTCTCCAGGAGGAATAAATATTCTGGTTGTCCCTAGCGGCGATGTTAACGCACCACACCAGGTCATCATTTGAGGCCGAGTCGACCTCGGGGAGGCCCGGGACCGATTCAGATACTCTCCACACCACTGGGGTTCCGTTCACATACGCACAGACGTACGGTACTTGTGTTAATCTACTGCTGGATGATGGCATTTGTACTACATAGTTGTTTCTTCACCCATCACGTGTTTATAATCCCCTACACACATATACAGTATATACTATAGAAGCACATTTTACACAGATTCCTGACAACCATACTTGTAGGAAACAATTATAAAAAAAAACATCCAGGCATGAAGGCTCTTACCCGTACAGCCAAGTTGGTTAAGTTTAAGTGGATTTCCGTTTGTTAAATTAAACTATTATTTTCATTTACCATGTTAGGCCCACTGAACTATATAGCTCTTTTTCAGAAGCGACCTGGCCACAAACGATAATTTACAGAAGTGGCTTATCATCATCTGGACATGCATAGTAGCAGACAAATACTCTAAACGCGTGATGTCGAGTCTAAACCTGGAGAAAAAACCTGGAGAGAATGCCCGGAGGACCCGGAGAAAAATCCACGCAAACTCTAAATATACAGCAGCAGGCATCGTCAGGGTCGGGATCAAACCCACGAACCTCCTCCTGCATACTAGGCGAGGTGGTTAATATCTCGCCCTAGGTGAATTGCCTCGCTATTGTATGCTGGGATATCGGTGGTGCTGCGTGAGCACTGCAGCAGCAGCAGCAAAGACATCAACATTGCAGAGAACAAGTCCAGCAGGATCCTTAAGGGAGATCGTAAATGAGAAATTTACTTCCCACTGAGTGAAGCCCACGGAGCCAAGGCGCTCCTTTTTCATGGCGAATCGGCCGGCAGACAACACAATTATAGATTTAAAACCAAAACAACTTAATAATCGCAATCATGTTGTAAACATTACAGCCACACAAACTTTATTGATATTGATAACAGTCAGTTTCAACCAGGGGTCGGGCAACCTGCGGCACTTTAAGAACTGCTTTGGGACGTTATTGATTAAGAACAGACACAAATATTTAAACAGATCCTTCGTATAGCCTTAACAAACTATTGGGGCAAGTGCTGTTAGCGAGGTGGTGGGTAGCCAGCACCACGCCCGGCCCCCTTCGTCTACCTGAGTGGCGATGTTTACACACCGCACCAGGCTGAGTCGACCTAGGGGAGGCCCAAGACAGATTCAGATAACATTAACCGCATTGCATTGCGGCTCTCGAATTGTTGGGTTCTTGCTACCGAATTCTAAATAAATAAATGTACCTCCTTGTTCATTTCGATTTCAGACCCCCCCCCCCGGTTTAAAAATGGAAGACAGAGATGGCGGAATTGGGGAGATCGAGAGCCTAAAAACTCGGGATGGCTCCAAACAATGAAGCTACATTACAATTATTGTGATCCAAACGGTGCGTGCAAAAAACTATTACTAGACAAAATCAGCCACGGTGGCTAGGGGATGTTAACTACCTCGCCTGGTATACAGGAGGCCGTGAGTTCGACCCCGACCTTGACACCTGCTGCTGTATATTCGGAGTTTGCGCGTCTCGCTCCCCGCGTTCGTGGATTTTGCGCCGGATCCTCCGGGTTTTCCCTCCACATTTAGAATCATGCGTTTAGAATGTGGCCGCGATACATTTCCACACGATGACCCACTTCGTTGCGCTATCATTTGTGACCAGGTCGCGTCATTTAAAAAAAAAAGAGCTATATAGCTCAGTGGGCCTTACCTGGTAAAATAAAAATAGTTCTTAGTATTTCACAACCAACTCACGAACTCATCGTTTCTCACATTCTTACCGAGCAGGAGTTGAGAAGTTCCGGCTCCAAACAGCGCGTGGTGGATCGCCACCAAAAAACACAGCAGCCATCGGCGAAAGATACACGTCTTATGAAACATTGCAATGTACCGGAGACGATTTCTCCTCTTTTTAAATATTCGGTTCACGATAGTGGAGCGGAGAGAGAGGAGAGGAGAGATTCTGAAATGCACCCCCCTCCAGTTACAGCGGTCAAACCGGAATAACGGAACACGTTTCAGCGAGCAATCAAATCCGGCGGAGTCGGATTTTATCCTCCCCCCCACACGGGTTGAGTTGATGGGTGATTGTGACGATGACGTTGCACTGTACCACGCGCGTGACCATCGCACCGACACGCGCCTCAGTTTCACTTCAGAATAAGAATCTGTATTTGATACCGGAGGAATCCGATGAGCTATAAAGCTGTTATTTGACAGATGTGCAGTAGTTTCACAGCTGTCAAGATACAAAAACACAATTGGCCAACTATCTAAAGATGTAATGCACATACCGTGTTATAAACACATCATATTTACGTTGTGTTATTTATTTTATAAATTCCGCACATTTATTTATTTATTCCGTGTATGCTTATTATTTTTATTATTAACTTTTAGTTTTCCCAAATCCCGCCCGAGTGTTCGGTGGCTCGGCTAATGAGCGAGTCGGCTCGGAATTCGAAATGCCGCGAGTTAAAATCCTGGTTGAGTTGGGTGAGGGTTGACTCAGCCCACTCATCCCATCACCATCAGCAATCCCTCCGGGGTCGATAAAGTAGGTACCACTTCGTGGGGAGAGATCAACACCAGCGGTTGTCCTATGGAGAGACTCGACACACCCCTCCCTGTCATCCATAAGAATGTGGAATTTCTAATTGTGGCTCCCTGCAGGGGCTATTAAATCTGGGAGGTGGGCACCACCAAGTACTTAACTGCTGTTCATTTGACCAAACAAAAAATCAACGTTGACTCTAAACTGGTATTTGGGACGCTACGGAATAGCGAGATGTTAACTACCCTGCCTGGTATACAGGAGGTCGTGGGTTCGATCCTGTCCATCACGTCTGTATTTTTGGAGTTTGCGTGTCTCTCTCTCTCTCTCCCCGCGGTCGTGTGGATTTTTCGCCGGGTCCTACGGTTTTCCGTCCACATTTAGAATCAGCATCATGCGTTTAGAATATTTGGCTGCTGGTATGCATTTCCACGTGAAGAAAAGCCATCATCGTTGAGCTATCATTCGTGATAGCCAGGTCGGTTCTAGAAAGAGCGCTAAATAGCTCAGTGGGCCCTTACCTGGTAAAATAAAAAAAAAATTGTAGTTTATCCGGTCAAGGTCTCACGGAGTCTCAAGACTTGTTATCGGGAGGGTCCTGCTACATTGCGATGTTTGTCCATGGATGCCATGAGTGGTGGTGAAGAGGCTCGTGAAGGACGCTACTGGGTCAGTTGGAGGCAGTCGCCCTCCAGCAACAAGAACGGAGGGCAGAAGAGTGACGCTCAGCTGGTGCATCTGGTCAGTCATCTCGGTCGGTCAACCCATGGCGCCTGCTGGGTGTCCCGTGACCTGTCGGCAGCGAGCCTCCGACTCTTCACGTGATGGCCTCAGGGTGCACCTGGCCTGGCACAGGCGCTGTGGTGACGTTTTCATCCCTCCACATTTAGAAACAAGCGTTTAGACTTATTTAGATTATTTTGCTGATATAAATGTCCAAATGATAAGGCGCTTTGTTGAGCTATTATTTGTGACGAGGTCGCTTTTGAAAATCAAGTCCTTACCTCAGTGGGCTTTGTCTGGTAGGATGGTTTGGGTGATTTGTTTACCTTTCTTGCACTTTGTACTCGTATCAAGTTTTTGTACTGTTTGTTGATGTAACCTTCTTACTCGCCCCGACTGGACGTATGTGAAAAAGAGCTTCATAGCTCATCGGATTCCTCCTCCAGTACAAATAAATGTTCTGATTCTAAGTGGCGAATGGCGGGTGGTGAGCGTTTGGCTGCCCGTGGGAGGGAACCGGAGAAGCCGGTTTCAAGCTTAATTATATCATCACTTCAACCACCATCATCATCATTACCACGATTCGTATCTTCAGCAGCAAGAGGACTAATTCACTTTGGGCGTCATTGCCCATTCGTATGATGAAGACGGCTGACTATGCAGGTGTTATACGATGTTGAAACGCCAAATAAAACTCACCGATTACAAGGCTGCATTCACCCACACACGCTTGTGCTAAAACAGGCACACAGACGTGCTTTGATGACAATGCACGGATTGTCCTGGGAACTGTTTGGCCTACATCAGAGCTACAGCATCCTCTTTGGCCGTGTCTCTGCATCAGTGTTAGCCCAAAATGGCAAAAGGCGAAGAGCACACGAGGCTGGAAGGGGTGACCAGCACAATGGCCGGCGGTTTTTGTCTCTCTCGCGGAGATGTTTTAGAAACACTGGGCACCCTACTCGACTGAGCGGGGGTGCCCAGAACCGGTTCAGATAACTCTTCCTGGCGTTGGTGGTGTTGGCCGTGAGCGGGAATCGCCGAGCTCGCAGCGCGCTAACCGCTGCACTAGGGCTCACCTACAATTGTGGGCGCGTTTCCCATTGACTCGTACACACCCCCCCCCCACCAACCGCCTCCGACTGACACGGGACCCTGGATCTTCTGGTGTTTTTTCTCGAGTTGACGGATTTGTGGTCGGCGTGACCACGAAAGCGATGAGACCAACAACCGCAGCGCGTCACGAATGCGGCAGCCAAGACTCCTCGCTGGCACGAGGCCGAAAGGACCACGGACTCATTACCCATACTAACATGATCACCATAACCACAACCACCACAACCACCACCATGGTGAAACGAGCATGGCCGGGCGTGGTGCTGGTGACCCACCTCCTCGTGTTCCACAGTGCCGGCCGACATAGGTGCTACTCGCTAACAGCATTTGCCCCAACAATCTAAGGGTATACAGAGGATCTTTGTCTTATCTATGTGTGGTGTAGTTCACTGGAGCGGTATACAGTGCGGTGTTGTCGAGTGGCTCGTGCGGTGGTTGTGGTTGCTGCGTGGTGTGTTGTACAATGCTGTGGTACGTTGTGAATGTGGAGGTGTGTGTACTGTAGCATTATCTTTTCATCGGCTGCGTAATGTGAAAGCTACCTGGTCTGTCGCTCCATACGAAGTTTCAGGTCTTCTCGGCCAGTCAAGCCCCTTTCTCTACGCTTGTGAAACGTGGATCCCACTATTGGAACATCTTCACCGGTTAAAAACATTTAGGCTGGCTTGCCTATGATCCATCATGTGTTTAATCAAGCTGGATTGTGAGCTCACAAATCCTGGAAAGATATGGACAAAGTCCCATTGGTGAACTCCTCTGGCGAATTAGGGTTACGTTGGCTGGGTTATGTAGCCCGCATGCCCAGCCGCCGCATGCCCAGCCGCCGCATGCCCAGCCGCCGCATGCCCAGCCGCCGCATGCCCAGCCGCCGCATGCCCAGCCGCCGCATGCCCAGCCGCCGCATGCCCAGCCGCCGCATGCCCAGCCGCCGCATGCCCAGCCGCCGCATGCCCAGCCGCCGCATGCCCAGCCGCCGCATGCCCAGCCGCCGCATGCCCAGCCGCCGCATGCCCAGCCGCCGCATGCCCAGCCGCCGCATGCCCAGCCGCCGCATGCCCAGCCGCCGCATGCCCAGCCGCCGCATGCCCAGCCGCCGCATGCCCAGCCGCCGCATGCCCAGCCGCCGCATGCCCAGCCGCCGCATGCCCAGCCGCCGCATGCCCAGCCGCCGCATGCCCAGCCGCCGCATGCCCAGCCGCCGCATGCCCAGCCGCCGCATGCCCAGCCGCCGCATGCCCAGCCGCCGCATGCCCAGCCGCCGCATGCCCAGCCGCCGCATGCCCAGCCGCCGCATGCCCAGCCGCCGCATGCCCAGCCGCCGCATGCCCAGCCGCCGCATGCCCAGCCGCCGCATGCCCAGCCGCCGCATGCCCAGCCGCCGCATGCCCAGCCGCCGCATGCCCAGCCGCCGCATGCCCAGCCGCCGCATGCCCAAGCAGCTATTGTTTGGCTGGATAGAGGAGGCTAAATGGGCGTGACATGGGCTGAAAAAGAGATGGACTAATGTGGTACAGGATGTGGACCTGAGAGGATTTTCCAATGACTGGTACCAGCGGTGTCAAGGTCGGCCTCTATAGGGGAGGCTCGTGAAGGACGCTACTGGGCAGTTAAAGGCCGTAACCCTCCAACAACAACGGAGGGCAGAGGAGCAACGCTCACAGCAACGAGGGGAGCGTCAGGCGGATAAAATACAGCTAGTTGGCGCAATAGGGGGTACAGCTGGTGCATCGGCCACTTATCCGAGTCAACTCATGGCACCTGAGTCTGTCCAGCGACCTCCTGTCGCGAGCCTTTGATACTTCACGTGGCCTCAAAGTACATGTAGCCCGGAACAGGCGCCGTGGTGAGTTCATCACTTAGTGGCGAATAGAGGCTGTTGTTGGTGGTGGTGATCTTGTTGTTCCACGAGCCCCACGAGAAACGTACAGTGACCGCTCTCTTCACAACGAGCCCTTTACATTTCATAACACAGCGCGATGAGATGGAAATGTGAAACAGAGATGATTTTACAGCATTTTTCATTTCGTAAATGACTATTTACACTAAACGTCTCTTTACATCAACTGATAAGACGGATTTAAACAACGCAGAGCACCACGCGTGACGCACCTCCACCAATATGGTCTCCTGCGTGTCAATGCACGCGTGTGGCCTCCACTGCAATGGAGACACTTGTAAACGCCCGGTGATTGATTCACCCAACACCTTCTGCTGGCTTGCTGTGCAGACCTCGGAACCAGTGGCGAGTTGCTTCAATGGTGGGCGTCACAGTCCCAGTAATACGTTAGTGCGTGGCCTAGCCCCCGAATTCTGGCTGTAAAATTTTTGGTTGAGTGCTTGAGAAACCTCATGGCTTTGTAGGTTTTCCTTTTTAGAAACATATTAATTTCTCAGTCAAATTGGACAGCAAGGACTAGAGAGTCCCTGAAATAAAATTAAAACGTGTTTTTATTCCCTTCCATAAAACTCTCTCCCTGGCTTTTAGGGTTCATGAATTTCAAATATCAGAAAGTCATTTTGCTCCTAAAATATCGTGGGGAGCCTCTCGAATACTATTGCAATAATCATTGGAATATACGAACGGCCTTTCTATTGGTCTCACGAGTCACTGGTCTCTACTGCCCCAGCAGCTGTGGAATCTGGCACAGCGTAACAAGAAGGTGGTAGTGGTGTCATCGACATGTATTGGGTCTACGATTTGCGGAAGTACGCCAAACGCCACTTCTGCCCGGAACAGGGCACCAGCACGAGCTCCAGGCCATAGCTTTTCTGAGCATTCTCTTTCACCTCCAGGCACTTTCCTCCTTCCTGGAGCCTCAGTTCTCCGTTCTGCAGCCGCACAGTAAACAAACATTGAATCTTGAAGCGGGTCTTCCATCAGCAACTAAATAATCATCAGCATTGTTGTGGTAACTAACACAATAGATAATCAGGCAATACAGCTCCTTCCATATGTCTGTGTCCCTGCACACTTTAGTAAAATAAAAGTCTTCAGGTGGAGAGGCAGATCAACGAAAGAGGGTTTGTAATGAACCAAATCTGATCAGCATTGCTAAATCAATTCCTAATGAAACGTATTTTGGTGACTTAAAAACCCACGTGGTTACTGTCAAGTCCGTCACCTCAAAGTGAAGCACCCTGCTGCTGGCCTCCTGACCGGACAGCTGACAGTCCACAAACGCAGGCTCGACTCCCGATGTTGACACCCCCAGACACACAGCTCCGGGGCTCACCAAGTCCATGTTCAGCCCGATCATAATCCGGTTATCGGAGGTTCTCATTGCCAGCTGCTCAATACAACAAACACAAGGAGACACACAGACACGCGCAGACACGTACAGATTGCAAGGGCGGCCCGTCTATGTAGGCGAACTAGGCGGTCGCCGAGAGCACCAAGTAAGTGGGGTGCCAAATTCTAGTAAAAAAAAACTCATAAAAAAACAAATAAACGAATGGAGATGTCATTATTTCACTTCCCGTGCACGTACAGAGGGAATATGAATTATAATTCATTTCTAAAAATGTATGAGAATTTATATAGTAAAATATTTACTGCAAATATAAATACCTTAAATTGAACTGAAATATGATCTAGCTGTCGTTTACAAATCTATTCTGAAAATTCGTATCTCTATTTCATCTGATCTCAGAAACACTAGTTGGGCAAACGGACAGACAGACAACCCGAATAATTATGCTTCTGTCGAAAAAAATACGCTTAGAAAACATTAAACAGAAAATAGGAGCAAAACGTGTCCCAGCTTACAAAACAACCTCAGCCTAGATCTGCCCTTGGACTTTAGGGGTGGGGGAGCCGATTGCATGGTTCGCCCTAGGGCGCCAGTTGCTGGCAGCTCATCTAGGGCCGCCCCTGACAGATTGGGTAGCAGGGTGGCGTAGCGGTGACACTCGTGTCTCACAGCGAGAAGCACTTGGGTTGGAGTTTTATTATTACAGTAGACACTCAATTATTCGCGTGACATTTTGACAGAAATTGAAAACTCATGGATTTCCCCTTAAGCGCAAATCGAAGAACAGTTATACATTGTTATTCTTGGAAATATGTATTACAAGTCATGTGTCTAAACCCAGCAAATATTTGCGCCAGTTAATCCGAAATCCACGTGATCGCCTATACAGTACAGTAATTGAACATATTTACAACAGTGGGCAGAGTTTGATTGATTTTGATTGGCGTGGCTCTAAACACTTAGTGGGCGGAGTCTTCATTAACAAACTAAATTTTTATTTAACTTAAACATAATTTAAACCTATATTAGTGCTTTTTGGCATATAGATCCGCGAAAATTTGATATTTTGGGATTATCCGCAATTTTTTATCTGCGGCCGTGCTCGCCGTAATTATTGTGGATAATCGAATCTATTGTATTTATGCTTTTTAAGGCGCGGAAGACCCAACGAAGGGCTTCAGAGGATTGTACAGAAAATATGAAGATACATCTTTAGTTTATCTGATATTTCCTAGGTAAAAAAGTGTTTTTTTGTTCTAAATGGGATAATATCAGCGATCAGGCGCAGTTCTTCAGGCAGAGAGCATTCTAAATCTGAGGGCCAAGGACAGAAAAAGCCTAAAAGCATCAATTATTGAGGCAAATGCTGAAATAATGCATCGTGAATTAAGCACAACAATTTTAATCGTGCACGGAGCTCAATTGGAAGCAAGTGGTGGAGGTCCAGTAAGGTTTGGGAGATTGGGTCTTGACAAGAATGACGAGTCAGTAAATCGTCGCACAGAGGCGTTCCAGATGCCCTGGAGTAGTCTAACTCGACACCATGGAAGACTCTCGTACACAGGGCATTTCTATAGTCGAGAACAGATGTTGCAAGGGCATTCAGTCCCATAGTGCAATCGCTGTCTGAAAGGAATGGTTTAACCTTTTGTTGTCCGTAAGTGGAACACACAGGTTTTTACTACTTGATTTATCTGGGGCATAAACGACAGTGAATTATCTCACACCAAGCCAAGTCTCTTCGTCATATTTGCCAGTTGGGATGCCATTCCATAGACAGTTAAAGACACTGCCAAGAGCCTCAGGTCAAAAAGTTTAGACTCCTACCCTACCAGCAAATATTCCAATTTGTCTGGATTGAGTTGTATCTGCTTGTCAGACATTCAACTGTCGATATCTGACAAACAAGCGAAGATGGTAGTAAAGTCCTGCTTGTCCCGAAATATCAAGGTATAGTAATACCCTGATTTACACCCTCCCGCTTTTCATACTTTACCATCGACGCTTAGAGCAAATCTATTTTTTTTGGAGCCGCTGGGTCAAGAGCTTTGATAAGTGAAACGTTATGCAGGTTTACTAATTCGGCAAGCTGAATTGTGGAGCAAACAGTCCACAGTTCCTCCTGCATAAATGGTGTCAGGTGGTTCATCATTGAGGTATAATAAGAATGATTTATATTTTAGGATAATTGGGATGTAAACTAGCTTTGATGAGAAGCTGAAATTAAATCAGGAAATCATCCGACCAGTCGACCTGAATCATGTCCAAAATTTAGATTTGTCCAGATCCATAGGTTGGGCGATTGACAGCTTCAATATAGCCTAGGCTAAGCATATTGTCTATGAACTGGCAGGCTAACTTGTCATGAGGAGAGTCGGCCCAGTATAAGGGAGATAGGGGACTCGAGTGACGGGGGTATGCTCAGCTCAAACATGTCATCCAACCAATCAGAATCTGAACGAGGGGGAGAATAAAGAATAGACAGCTGAAAGGAGCAATGTTTTGAAAAGAGCAATGAGCAGATAGATATTCTGATGATTTAAAATAAATAGGAGGCCTAAACGTGCAGTGCAAATTATCTTGAAAGATGAGAGCTACACCACCACCAAGTTTTGCAATTTTATTCACATTGAGAACTTTATAACCAGGGGAAAGTATGTTACCTACATCTGGAGAAGATGATTCATGTAACCAGGTCTCTGTCATGCAGGCAATTTGGGGTTTCAGCCCCTCCGTTGTGTCTGATAATGATAATGCATGTCTTTCTGCAGATCTGGCATTAATGAGAAAGGCATTCATTCCCAGGATGGGATGAGAGTCATTAAGGATAGGAGTATGTTGTTTGGGAATAGTGATTAGATTTTCTAGGTGGATTTGTTCTTGTAAGTGAGGCTAATTGGTTGAAAGTTAATAAAGCTGGTATTGTGAATGATAGGTGGTATGAGATTGATTGCGTGAGGGGTAGATAGGTTAATAAGGGGGGATGCACGTGAGGAAAAGAGGACATGGGCAAACAAGTTGGGACATAATCTTACATTGGCCCCACCCACATTGCATGTAGGGCAGCCAACATAGTATGCCCATTGATTTACACATCAATGATAGACATCTCTTGAGATAAAAATAGATATCAACCATAATAAGGTGGCACAAGAATAGTTGACCATGGGTAGGTATCCCAGAAATCCTAATATATGAACACCCAGGTCTGTGATTCTATCATTCTGTCATTCTGTGACTACCGTGGCACAGATTGGTTGAAGTGCGTCACGTGACCGGGACCAAGCAGCCAACCAACGCTTGGCGGGGCTATAGAGGGGCGGGTGAAAGTCCGCATCGAACCAAACCCCCAGCAAGGCCATCTACTTAACGACGAGAGGAAATTCACACGAAATGTCGTTTTCATTTAAGTATTCCAGATGTAAAGTGATATAAGCTTTTAATGAAGAAATAAAATTATCTAATTCAAAATATAATACAATTCAAAATGTTTCATTTTAAAACTTCAAAACGGAGCATCTGGTGCTTGCGTGAATGCGTCGTTCGTGTGCAATGTTTTTCGTGACATTCCTGGCCGAAGGCCGTAAATGGTTGTGAGGGGCACCACAGGCGCCCCCTAACAACCCCTAGTAAAGATATTGTTGTTGATGGCGTCGGGCTGCCCGACAAAAACAATGGAGCTGCCTGGCAATAGCGATGGAGTTGCCTCAAAATGGCATGGCCATGGAGCTGTCTGACAATGGCCATGGAGCTGCCTCATGATGGTGATGGAGCTGCCTCATGATGCCGATGAAGCTGCCTAACTAGAGAAACACAGCAGATAGGCGCAGTAGTTAGGAAGCGAGACGACAAAGCACTGGCGTTTCCTGCAGCCGGTGACATCACACGTGTGCTGCTGCACATTAAGGCTTGCCTCTCATCCTCCGGCTTAGACACGGTACTTCATCAACTTGTTTGTGTGTAAATGTTTGTTCAATTGAAGTTGCCTCTCTGTGTGAAGTTTTGTATGTTCTCTCTCCCCCTGCTCTTGGTTTCCTTCAGGTTTTCCGGATTCCTCCTCCCATAGCTTAAAAGCTTAGCAATGGTGGAAAATTACCTGCAAACTACTCAAATGGGATTTCACTTCATAACAGAACTGGCAACCTTTCTTGCAAGTCTGGTGTGCTCACCATTACACCACAAAGACACCCCTATAGCTTTAAGAGACTGTTGGCGCAAGTGTTCTTAGCAAGCACCTATGAAGGCCGTTACGGCACATAAGGTCGTGGATGGCGACCACCACGCCCAACCACCTTTATCTCCCCAGTGGTGATGTTTACACACACATTAGTTACTCATTTGAGGCTGAGTAGACCTAGGGGTGCCTCAAGACCAGTAAAGATAATCGTCACTGGTGGTGGCTGTGAGCAGGAATCCAATTCGGAATGCCAGGTTCAATGCGCAGCATGCTAACCTACCTCACTGCTGCTCCCCACCATTACACCACGGGCAACATCACACATTCATTGGCCAGGCGTTCAATACAACACAGTACCTGGGGGGTGTATCCATGGCATGGGTACAAAATGGGAAATTTATCCTTTGGGTCTCCTTTGTCCAGACAGAGGCTTTCTTTTTTGTTGTTGGTCATCTGAAATAAGAAAATTGTAACGATGTACATTTTCAAATTATTACACGCGAGTGCTTTAGAGCCTCTGTCATTACAGCATCGGTGAAACTTAAGACCACTTTGTAAGTTTTCGCGGCTGTGCTGCTGCATAGCTGTCTGATGTGTTTTTGGGTTGTTCCACTGTGTTGCTCGGCATGATGTCAGACGTTTCTCTCCGCGTGAGGGAGCTTCTTCAGGGACTTAATTGTGCCACTACATTTCTCGACGTCCGTGGAACAGCTCCAGCTTCTGCAGTGGAAAAACCACACTGGTGCCTCCTGAGCTGTGCTGGGCTGGCTCGATCCCGGCATGGCTTGGATATGCCAGTGGAAAAGGGGCATCGGATATGCGCCACACCATGCTGGATATGCACCATACCATACTGAGTACTCACCACATCGTACTGGATACTCACCACTCCATACTGGATACTCACTATGCCGTACTGCACGATGTCGTCGTGCCGTGGTAGTGAGGGCAGCACGTTCTCCAGGTACCACGCGAAGCTTTTGCAGTTGAGCCGCTTGCGCAGAGCCACACGCTCTGAGATGTCGCCGATGTCTATCCCAGAGCCCTAGTGTGGCACCACCAACGAGACAAGAGTTATACACCCGGTGAACGTTGGGTCAATGCTAGCAAACATTAACATTTGGTTGGAAACGTTGCACCAAAGTTGGCCCAACGTTCCATGTTCATTGAGAGGTAATCGGGATGGTGAAGCTGTGGGCCCACCGCTCGTTGCACAGTTTCGTGGTTCATCTCCGGCAGGTGGCACAGGTTAACACTGTAGGGTATGCTCCATTAAATACCACTTAATATGCGCCATCTGCTCGTTCAAAATGAGGAAAGCCATTGCGTGCTGACGTCACTGTGAAAACAAGTTGCCAATTTTGAAAAATCACCCCGCAAATTACTCAATTGGGATCACACCCAGCAGCAGCAGTATCGCAATTGACTTGGGCTATGGGAATGAATGCGTGAACACAAAATGGGGCAAATGGTTTGGCTGGGTTCCACCCAGGGGCTCAGCACTCCAGACTCAGCGCGGGCCACACGCGGCCACCTCCGGAATGTGGCGTCTCGCTGAGTTGGCCGAACGAGACGCATGGCATTGTGTCTCATGTCTTGTATCACGTAGAACACAATGGGCCCATCTGGTAACTTTACAGACCTTGACGACCCACCATGCCCGAGTGCGTGCCCTTACGTGAATATGCATCATGTATACATGCATATGCATCACGTCAACATGAATATGCATCACATCCACATGAATATGCATCACATCCACATGAATATGCATGAGTTTGATACACGTGAATCACAGAGGGTGCCCTGCATCGCGCACGTTCATGGGCACGTTCCAGGCCATGTAGACGTTTCTCTTGTAGTCGTCCATCCAGATCTCGGCCACACGCAGCGCATTCCTGCGCATGTGGACGCTCAGGTCCAGGGCATACGGCTTGAAGTAGCGCTCGATGTGAGCCAAGCGTGAGCAGGGCAGCACCTCCACGCGGCCCCCGCACTGCCACACCTGGATACACGGGGGTGGGGGGGGCGGAGAGTAGGGGCTGGTCACCAATAGCCCAGGCACTGTGATCGGCCACTCGGAACAGGGCAGCCAGTTGGGGTTGGCGTACACAGATCCTCCATTTTTCTGCAGTCGCCCAGGAGAGCTTCAAGACTATTTTCTTCAGGAGGGTCCCGTTAGTTTTTTGCAGCAGTGGGGGCAATGTTGTTGCTGCTGCTGTGTGATCTCGATTGAGTAATTTTCAGGTAATTATTCCACATTCCGATGTTGCGGCCAATGCCTGTTACATTATATGTTTTTTAAGCTATGGGAGGAACCTGAGAACCCAGATGAAGCCCAAACGGAACAGGGCGAGACCTGATACCTTCCACAAAGAAGGCACCCGAGGCAGGAATCAAACCCAGGCTTGTCTTGCTGTGAGGTACGAGTGTTACCAGCGTGCCACCCTGCGCCACGGTGGCGATATTGTTAGCTACCTTGCCTGGTATACAGGAGGGCATAGGTTCGACCCCAACCCTGATGCCTGTATATTTAGCGTTTGCGTCTATCTCTCCCGGTGGTCGCGTGGATTGTTCTCTGGACCCTCCAGTTTTTCCGTTCACATTTAGAATCAAAGTCAGACATTCAGAGTTTTTGGCTGCTATACATTTTCACGTGATATGCTGCTTCATTCAGCTATCATTTGTGATAGCCAAGTTGCTTTTTAAAAAGAGCTAAATAGCTCAGTGGGCCTTACCCGTGTAATGAGAGTGCGCAACCTACAGGACGACCGGGGGGGTTATTGCAGATACGTGCTATGTTGTCTCACATCCAATCAGTACGGGGGTTCCCATCTGGATGTAAGGTAAATGGGCAGAGCTAGCGGGAAGCCTCGAGAGCCCTCTGGAAGGTTCCGAGAGGGGCGTGGCTAGAGGCGGGGCTTAGCCCCGCCGAGAGGGATATAAGCAGAAGCAGGAGAGGACTCTGGGTTGTCGGTGTGAAGAGCCTGGGTATGAACGTCGTCACCGCCTGTGCTCCCACCATCAGCCACGTGGCCGGCTCCACCAGCTGATCCTCTCCTCTCTCCGACACGCGGTTAGCCAGCGGTGGGGCGGAGAGAGAGGGAGTGCCACGAGGCAAGCGTGAGCCGCGTCCCGAAGAAGAGAGAAGCAGGCCGCGAAGGAAAGAGAGGGAGACACGTGCTGTACTGCAACTTAAGAATACAACTGAAGTTAACCCGTGTCGGAGACGATTATTACACCTGCTAAAAAAAGTTTGGTATAATAATCTATAAGGGCCGATAATGTATTTGTCTTTGTGCCTTAGCATCCTCACCCTGAGGCCCAGCTCCACGTTCTCCCCTCCGTACACCTGCATGCCTTCATCCAGAAACCCGATCTCCTCCAAGTAACTCTTGCTGGCCGCCATACAGCCCATCACAATCGGGCTCCTGGAAGCGAGAGGGGGGTGAGTAAGCTGGATGACAAATAATCACAGAAATATCTCAAGTAGGGCTTTGCGAGCAAAGACTCACCATCTGAGGCCAACGGGCTGTCATTGACACCGGCATAAGGAGAGGAAGCCTGCAACGCAGTTCAGTCTGACTGCAGTTAACATCTCACCACAGTGACGAGATGCTAACTACCACGCCTGGTATGGAGGAGGTCGTGGGTTTGATTCCGATCCTGATGGATTTCTATTTGGAGTTTGCATGTTCTCCCCGTGGTCGCATGTATTTTTTTCGAGATCCTTCGGTTTTCCATTTCACATTTAGAAACATGTGTTTAGAGTATTTGGCTGCTATAAATTTCCACGTGCTAAGCCACTTCATTGACCTATCATTTGTGACCAGGTCGCTTCTGAAAACGAGCTCTACAGCTCAGTAGGCCTTACCGGTAAAATTAAAAGTTGAGTTTAGTTCATTTATTGGTATATACGAGCACTGCCTGCGCAAACCTGGGCAGGGTTACGCAAAGGTGGACGTGGTTAGGCGAACGTGGGCATGGCTGCGCAAATGTGGGCGGGGCTACACATTTGGCAGCCTTCAGGATAAGTACCTGATGGGGGCCGTGGGGTCGTTTCTGTTGATCCATTCGAGGGGGGGCACCATGTAGGTGCACCACAGCTGCCAGGTGAACGTCTGCGCCTGCGACTGGTAGCGGTGGACCTCGAGCGTGTCGTAGTGCGTGTTGTCGAACACCGTGGAGACCACGACGCGCCGGTCCTCCTGGATCCGTGCCAGGATCGGCTCGGCCCTGGTTAGCGAATTGAACAACGCGAATTATTTATTTTCAAATATTTACTGTCATCAGAGGTGACCAAATGGCTCATGAAAGATTGTGTTGTGAATACTTAGATCCTGGGTTAATCGGATTTGAGTGTGTCCGTGATTAAACCAGGTTCTTAAGTGCAGTGAGATAATGGTTTGTCCACATACAGTAAAACCTTGGACAGAGAGTAACTTGGTCTGCGAGTGTTTTGCAAGACGAGCAAAAATGTTAAATAAATATTAATTTGATAAACGAGCGAGGTCGTGCAATACGAGTAGTACGTACACGCTTCGTCTGCCGAGCGTCACGTGATCACAACTGATATACGAGTGCTTTGATAAACGAGTGCTTTGGATTACAATCACGTTTCCGGAACGAATTATGCTCGCAATCCAAGGTTTTACTGTATACCAATGACTCACAAAGAAACCTATAAACAAACAGAACCCACACATAAACCCATAGACTCACATAGAGACCCATAGACTCACATAGATACGCATAGACTCACAGTCAAGAGCTATAGATTCACACAGAGACCTATATACTCACACATAGACCAATAGACTCGCAGATAGATCCATAGACTTACATAGAGAGCCATTAACTCACACAGAGACTCATAAACTCACACAGAAACCTGTAGACTAACACAGATACCCACATACTCACACAGAGACCCATACACTCACACAGCGTTATACAGGCTCACATAGAGACCTATAGAAGCACAGAGACCAATGGGTGGCAAAATGCTGCCCTCTATGGTGTTTGAAGCAAAGGGTCACTTGAAGGGATCTCGGCGGTACTTCTGTGATATCCACTTCCCTGGCCCATTATCATCCATATTCATAAAAGGCAGTCACAATCCAGATTGGAACCCAGGGTTTCATTGGTGCCGGTCCAGTGTCTCTGACCTCAACGCTACCAGGCCAGCTCACACATCGGTAATAAACATATGACGGTAAGTCCTCGTTTACCACATTAGATGCCTTCCTGAAAAGTGGCTGCATCAAGCGAAACACACGTTTGAGCAATAACAATTTCCCCATAAATAATGCGAAGATCACGTTTGGTGAGATACGATGTCACTACGACAACGAACACACAGAAAGAATGCCGGGACATAACTGAGGGTACACCGCCGTGTTATTGTATACTCCGCGTACTGTATAACTGTACTACTCAGCTACACAGCTCAAGAAAGTAGTTCGTTGACGACTGCTGAGAAACTGCGTTATAAAAGTGCACATTCCACGTTATAACTAGTGCCTTCCGCGTTATAACGGTGGGGTTTCATATTATAACAGGTGCCTGGTTGGCTGGCACGGTGGTGACGTCACTGCTGTACGTCTGCGTGATGAAGTCACCCGCAATCCACAGCCCTTTGAGCTGGGTGCGTCGCACTGTGACATCATCGCGCCTCTCCACCCTCTACCCACCCACCCCACTCACCCCACCCACCCCACCCACCCTCCAGTATGGCCCAGTGTTGGTTACTATGATCTATTGAACTCGCGGTGCAAAGCGTCATGGCCCAGCAGACTCACCAGTCGGAGAGAGTTTGGGACTCACCATCCGACGGGGAACTCCACGTGGGCGTCCATGACGGCCACCACGGGCCCCGAGGCCGCCTGGACGCCGGTGACCCGGGCCGCGCTCAGCCCCCTGCGGGCAGCATGCCGGATGATGCGGAGAGACACCTCCGGGTACCTGCTGTCCAGCTCCTCGATCTGAGCATTGAATTGTTGCTGCAGGTCTCCTGGTGAAGGGCACCATTCATTGTTGTCTGTATTTATCATCATAAATCATGAGTAAGTGTAGCTGCAGCCGTGAGCATCCCACAGCTGTGTGAAGGGTTGTGTGTGTCAGTCCGCCACGTGGTCTGTGTATGCCGACCTCGTGCTGATGACCTCCGCACCTTTGACTAAGCACGGTTGGCTATGTATGGTGAAAAAAAAGTTCAGCATACATACTATACACTACTATACTCTACACTACTATACACTTCTATGCTAAATTGAAAACGAATTTCTTTAGAACTGCTGTTTGTGTTTAATTTACTGTCCCCCCAAACCTCCGATTAGCCACTGTTGGCTACGTACGGTGCGAAAGAAGTTCAACATACATACATGATAACATACAAAGTATGTCCTTTAAAATGTTGTTTTTTTTGCCTTGTAGCTCTCACGGTGGCCGCTGCGGTCGTCGACGAGGATGATCTCCTTGAGGAGGTGGTGCGGCGTGTTGCGCACGGCGGAGGTGACGGCACGCAGCAGGATGGAGACGGCCTCGTTGTAGAAGATCAGCACCAGGCTCAGGGCCGGCAGCTCCGACGGGTACCGCTTGGAGCTGCAGCTGGGGGGGGGAGGCGGGAGAGAGGAAGCGACCCACGTGGTGAAGTATGGGCGAGTAACCCCTCCAGTGACCCACGTGGTGACGTATGGTCCAGTAACCCCTCCAGCGACCCACGTGGTGACGTATGGTCCAGTAACCCCTCCTGCGACCCACGTGGTGAAGTATGGTCAAATAGCCCCACACGTCGCCTATGAGTACCTTATCTAAGGATTATGAGATGCACTTTTTTTCCCCCACTGTGTTTGAAATCAAAAGTTTTGGGGTGTGTCTCGTAATAGCAACTTGGGAGGGGCAGTAGTGCGGGAGAGGGGAAGTATGGTCAAATGATCCCCCATGAACCGCATGGCGTGCAGAGGCCTCTCTTCCAGCAATGGATAGACCGTGGTTGATCATCAATAATGATGGTTATGAACTTATGGGGCTGGCATGTTTTGGTCTGGTTGGTGCATACAAGTGGTTTAGCGGGACTGGTTTTCAACAGGGCGAGTTCCGAAGAGTATCAACACAACTTGATACTCAAGTTTTGTTCATATCGGATCAGCTTCACGAGAGTTATTGTGCCTCTCCCTTAAAGACGAATGCATGGACAGATAGATAGACAGATCGGTGAATGGGTGGACAGACTGAGAGAGGGACAGGCAGACCGATGTTCATCAGGCAGGAGGAAAGGAGACAGACAGAGCTAAGGTAGGCTCACGCTCAGCTGGTGATCGCTATGATGAGGATGATGGTGATGTTGATGGTGATGATCATGACGATGGTGATGATCATGACGATGGTGATTGTGATGATGATGAGTGAGTGAGTGTGACTGTAGGTGGCGCATTCGGGGAGGGGGGGGGGGTTCATGATGATAATTATGGGAGTGATGATGATGCGGAGTGATTGTGGACTCCAAGTGGTGTACGCAAGAGGGCTGTTGATGATGACGATGGTGATGATGATGATGCCGATGGTAATGATGATGATGACTATGCTGATTACAGTGATGATACAATAATGATGGTGGTGGTGGTGATGATGATCATATAAATGTGTCGTTAACCCGCCACCACCCGACACAGCCAATTAGTAAGTTTTGTCACGTAAACAGAACATGACAATTTGTCACTAGTACAGCACACCGGTGTGTTGGAGAGCAATTCCACAACATTTACAATCTGAGCACGACTTTTCGCCAGTAATTACAACGAGCTGGCTGTCGCCTGATGAAGCTAGTTGTAATTATTCGCAAAACATCGTGCTCAGATTGTAAATGTTGTGGGTTTACTTTCCAACACACTGGTGTGCTGTAATAGTAACGAATTGGCATGTTCTGTTTATGTGACAAACCTTACTAAGTGGCTGTGTCGAGTGATGGGGGGTTTAATGACGCATTTATACTTACGCGATCTAACCCAAACAATCCTATATTATGGATGATATTGGTCGCAAAAACATAGGTGTTAAACTGATGATGATCATGATGGTGGTGGTGACGCTGAGCGAGAGTGTGACTCCGAGTGGCGTACCCGGGAGGGCGGTTGTCGGGCACGTCGCGGTCGAGGGGCAGCCGGTCGCTCAGGTAGGCGTTGTAGCCGTAGGTGAGGAAGCGGGCGCACGCCGCGCGCTTCTGCCGGGCCGGGAGCTCCTTGCCCCACTCCTTGAAGAGCTGCATCTCGGGGTCGGGTACCCACTGGCTCCCCTTACACACCGGGCCCTTCTCAGATGGCTCCTCGGGCTTAGCGCCATCTGAAAGGGTGGTTGGGGGTCGGGATGACGCGCAGCTCACGAGCACGCAGTCTCTATGTGCGTCCCCCCGGGGCGACCAGGTCGGCGCACCTCACACGCCTGGTTAACGGGGGGGGCAGGGGGGGGAGGGTCTGTACACTTCCCCCAATGCTATTCATCCTCTGGCTACACGAGCGCGCTGCCGCTCTTTCGCATCGCTGTGTCATGTACGCGGACGATGGTGTCGCCACGCGAGCTCTCGGTCTCGGTGACCCTGGAGGGCGCTCCCGAGACTCCGACCTCAACCGTCATGGCAGCGCCGGGGTTCTTGCCGAAAGCGGCGGCGGCTAAGACCAAAGCCAGGGCCCAGCGATAGTCTGGGTGCTGCGGTGGCTGGGAGATGTTCACTACCTCGCCTGTTCTACACGAAGTCGTGGGTTCGATCCCGACCCTGACGCCTGTACCTTTGGGGTTTGCATCTCTCTCTCTCTCGCACCCCGTGGTCGCACGTAGATTTTTATCCGGGTCCTCCAATTTTTTTCCTCTCCATGTCGAGAATCAACGTCTTGCATTTAGAATATTTGTCTGCTGCTATACATTTCCACATGATGATGATGATGAGCCGCCACTTCATTGGTCGCTTCTGGAAAAGAGCTACATAGCTCAGTGGGGCCTTAACCTGGTAAATAAAAATAAATAAAAACTGTTTAGTTTCAGTCTCGGTTTCATCTCAATGACAGTGCCAATGGTGCACTTGATGCCATCTTCTGTATGGCGAAAAGGAGGAAATACGACCTTGGTGGGACAGTTACTAAACTTATTTATATTTATATATACCAGGCAAGGCCCACTGAGCTGTGTAGCTATTTTTCAGAAGATACCTGACTTTCACAAATGATAGCTTATTACGTGGAAATCTATATCAGCCAAATATTCTAAACGCGTGATTCTAAATGTGGAGGGAAACATCGGAGACAAATCCACGTGACCACGGGGAGAGAGACACCGCAAACTCAGAGTCGGGATCGAAGCCACGACCTCCTGCATACAAAGCGACGTAGGTAACATCTTCTAGCCACGGTGGCTCACTATTAATGAAAAAAAGGGCTGCTGGAAAAAAACCAAGACACAAGTGAACCTCATTCAAAAATTACGTGGAAGGAGATGGGGAGCCAGCAGATCCCCCCCCACCCGCCGGTGCTTTGGACATTGTGGGTTGCCCGGGCAAGGTCAACCACAGAGAACTGCACACCAGGTTTGGGCAAAGAAAGCCAACACTGCCGACTACGACGAGAGACAACTGAACGCCGATCGCGATACGGACCTTCTCGGGGAGTTTAGCATCTATGCCGGTTGCCTTGGGATCCTGGTGCTGTCAAATATCAAAACCCCAAGGTTGGGATGGGAGGCTGGCGGGTACACCAGCATGAACACCACCTCCACCATATCACCAGCACCAAAACCACCAACACTATATGGATCTATGCGTGTCTGTGTAAATGTATGGGCCTCTGCGTGAGTCTGTGGGTCTCTGTGTGAGTGTATGGGTATCTGCTCGAGTCTATGGGTATCTACGTGCATCTATGAGTCTCTGTGCGAGTCGAATCTCTGTGTAAGCAGATAGCACAACTACTCGCTCGGATGTTGACAAAGCAGTCAAAACAGCCATCTCTAAACACAAATTTGAGTGAAACTCACCTTCCAGAATCATTTTTAGCATCTCCTCAATGTTGTTAAGTTGCTCAGCGAAAGCCAGGGGATTGTGTAGGAGTGTCTTCTCGGAAGACGTGCTGGCCGGCCCTTGCGATCTGATGACAACCGTGGTGCTCCTGAAACCCCTCAGCATCCACAGGAGGTTCCCGAAGCAGGAGAAGACGAGGAAGAAGCACAGGATACTGGACTTCCTCGCCACGGCCATCGTCGCTGTCACAAATCACATGTCGAGACGTAATGCATCCTCATAATTACGGAAGGGTCGAGAGCATCCTGGCTCGCCACCCATACCGTGGTGAGGTCACGATCGATAGGAAAACGGGGCAAAAAATGTTAACATCGCTTAATTCACGTTACCGCTAACCGCATGAGAGATCTCGGTGTTTGATTTTGCCGCACGTGTAACAATAAGCGCCGCATGGTACCTGAAGGCAAATGAACCACGCGGTCACCTCGGCCGCCAGGCGGTTTGTACGTTCCCACGGCGCGCCAATCGCTGCGCTCGTTATTAAAACTTCGCTGTAAATGGTTCCCGGTTCAGCGGTTATCGTTCAGTGAACCCGAAACACAACAACAACAATAACAACAAGGCGTTTGAGCCGCTTGCATTCAAGCGTTCAACGTGGATAGTGATAAAATGTTGCCACTAAAAGAAGACGCCCTGCTGCTGCTGATGATGATGATGCAGTGATGAGAATGAAACGGCCCTATTTCGACACATCCGTAGGATGGATAAAAGCAGGAATATTAAAAGTGATTCATATTAAAAGTGTGTGATTCGAAAAAATGGAAGGAACCGTTAAGAGAGCAACACCGACGCTTTCCAGGGGGGTCGGTGACCTCTCAAAGAGGAAGAGACACTTTTATTTCAGTTACGTTTTTGTTGTCTTTGACCAAAAAATAGGCCGAGAGCCGCATCACAACGCAGAGCCACTCGCACACAGACGCAGCAGCAGGTAACAGCAGCAGCAGGTAACGCAGCAGCAGCAGCAGGTAACGCAGCAGCAGGTAACGCAGCAGCAGCAGCAGGTAACGCAGCAGCAGCAGCAGGTAACGCAGCAGCAGCAGGTAACAGCAGCAGCAGGTAACAGCAGTAGCAGGTAACGCAGCAGGTAACAGCAGCAGGTAACGCAGCAGCAGCAGGTAACGCAGCATGTAACAGCAGCAGGTAACAGCAGCAGGTAACAGCAGCAGGTAACGCAGCAGCAGGTAACAGCAGCAGCAGGTAACGCAGCAGCAGGTAACAGCAGCAGCAGGTAACAGCAGCAGCAGGTAACAGCAGCAGGTAACGCAGCAGGTAACAGCAGCAGGTAATACAGCAGCAGGTAAAGCAGCAGCAGGTAACAGCAGCAGCAGGTAACAGCAGCAGCAGGTAACAGCAGCAGCAGGTAACACAGCAGCAGGTAACAGCAGCAGGTAACGCAGCAGGTAACAGCAGCAGGTAATACAGCAGCAGGTAAAGCAGCAGCAGGTAACGCAGCAGCAGGTAACTAGCAGGTAACGCAGCAGCAGGTAACTAGCAGGTAACGCAGCAGCAGGTAACTAGCAGGTAACGCAGCAGCAGGTAACTAGCAGGTAACGCAGCAGCAGGTAACTAGCAGGTAACGCAGCAGCAGGTAACTAGCAGGTAACGCAGCAGCAGGTAACGCAGCAGCAGGTAACAGCAGCAGGTAACGCAGCAGGTAACAGCAGCAGGTAAAGCAGCAGCAGGTAACGCAGCAGCAGGTAACAGCAGCAGGTAATGCAGCAGCAGGTAACGCAGCAGCAGGTAATACAGCAGCAGCAGGTAACACAGCAGACGGCAACACAGCAGCAGGTAACACAGTAGCAGGTAATGCAGCAGCAGGTAAAGCAGCAGGTAACAGCAGCAGGTAACGCAGCAGCAGCAGGTAACGCAGCATGTAACAGCAGCAGGTAACAGCAGCAGGTAACAGCAGCAGGTAACGCAGCAGCAGGTAACAGCAGCAGCAGGTAACGCAGCAGCAGGTAACAGCAGCAGCAGGTAACAGCAGCAGCAGGTAACAGCAGCAGGTAACGCAGCAGGTAACAGCAGCAGGTAATACAGCAGCAGGTAAAGCAGCAGCAGGTAACAGCAGCAGCAGGTAACAGCAGCAGCAGGTAACAGCAGCAGCAGGTAACACAGCAGCAGGTAACAGCAGCAGGTAACGCAGCAGGTAACAGCAGCAGGTAATACAGCAGCAGGTAAAGCAGCAGCAGGTAACGCAGCAGCAGGTAACTAGCAGGTAACGCAGCAGCAGGTAACTAGCAGGTAACGCAGCAGCAGGTAACTAGCAGGTAACGCAGCAGCAGGTAACTAGCAGGTAACGCAGCAGCAGGTAACTAGCAGGTAACGCAGCAGCAGGTAACTAGCAGGTAACGCAGCAGCAGGTAACGCAGCAGCAGGTAACAGCAGCAGGTAACGCAGCAGGTAACAGCAGCAGGTAAAGCAGCAGCAGGTAACGCAGCAGCAGGTAACAGCAGCAGGTAATGCAGCAGCAGGTAACGCAGCAGCAGGTAATACAGCAGCAGCAGGTAACACAGCAGACGGCAACACAGCAGCAGGTAACACAGTAGCAGGTAATGCAGCAGCAGGTAAAGCAGCAGCAGGTAATACAGCAGCAGATAACGCAGCAGCAGGTAACAGCAGCAGGTAACAGCAGCAGGTAATACAGCAGACGGCAACACGCACTCTGACTTACATTTTAAAAAATGTGTGATGAAATCAACTGTGTCTATTTAATATTTTTTTCCCCATTTAGTTATTCTTTAACAAAACAGTTTGACTGTTGTACATTTTCACCAAGACATTCCATAGGGACCCATTCCCCGCCATATTTAATACATTATCTTTATGTTAAATTATGTTTAAGATTAATTTATTTATTTTAATGGCTGCCCACAACGGGCCAGCCAAGGAGCCAGAATGCAGCTGTGGAGTGGCAGGTTACCGACTCCTGTTCGAGATTGAGGGGCTGCCTCTGAACCGCTCATCGCCAAGCAGTGGTGTGAGCACCAAATGGCAAGGCAGCACCCGTCCCTCGTGTGCCTTGTACCTGCTATAGCGATCAGGAGACGTTCCGGGTAAACGGAGCGCGATACGAAACGGCACTGAGGTCTGTTTGATTGAAAGCTTTCGTGACTGCAGGGATTCATATTCTTGGTTATTTCGGTAAAGTCACGTAGAAGGGAAACAATAAAATAATAAAAAATATAAAACAATAAAATTCTCACGACGTTTCGACTGCAACACAAGCAATCATCATCAGGTGTGAAAACCACAGCAAGAAAATTTGAAAAAAGTGGCGGTTATTTTTAACGTTAGCACCACGGAGAGCAATTTTACAGTTTGTTCCTTATTCACCAAAGTTACTGTACCTGACACCATCGCAATCATTGAAGGCTTGGTTCATCAAGGACTAATCACTGAGGTACCCCCCCTGGTGAGACACTGCTTAACCAATACATACTTCACTTGGAATGGAAGTATCTACAAACAAACTGAGGGCACCCCAATGGACTCTCCCCTATCTCCGGTTGTAGCCAACATTTTCATGGAGAAATTTGAGACTGACGCCATCCAGACTGCCACTCTGCGCCCAACCTTATGGAAGAGGTACGTGGATGACACTGTTGCCATCTGGCCACATGGTCGGCCTGCTCTAGACCAATTCTTCGACCACAACAATTCCATACACCCAGCCATCAGATTTACCATGGAAGTCGAAAAAGATGGCAAGCTACCTTTTTTGGATGTCCTAATAAAAAAGAGACCTGATGGTTCAATGAGCCACTCTGTCTACAGGAAAGATACCCATACGGATGCTTACCTGAAACCGGATTCCCACCACCATCCATCCCAGAAGGATTCCCTCATCAAGACTCTGCACCATAGAGCCCAATGCATATCCAACCAGGAACACATAGCCAGTGAACTCAAGCACGTACACCAAGCTCTTAAGGCTAATGGTTATTCCAACTACACAATCCGTAAAGCTATCACTCCAACCATGAAGAAGGACCCTCTTGAGGAGCCTTTCAAAACCATCACTTTACCCTACATTTAGGGGATCACAAAAAAGATCTCCAAAATCTTGAATAAACACAAGATCCAGGTCCGTTTCAACACATTACATAAAATCCGTGATCTGGTTCCGTCTGTAAAAGATGTGATTCCAGATATACAGTACCCTGGCGTCTACAAACTAAGTTGCCTCTGTGGTAGTAGTTACATTGGAGAAACCAAACGACATGTCTCGGACCGCATTCGTGAACACAAAGCAGACCTGAAACACGGTAGGACCAACACCTCGGCCGTGGCAGATCACTGTTATAATTCAGTAGGCTCACATGACATTGACTTCTCCAAGACAGAGGTTCTTTGCAAACCATCTGGCTACCATGAGAGATTCGTTCATGAGGCTATCCACATATACAAACATAGAGACAATTTCAACCGAGAAGATGGATTCTGGCTTAGCAATCATTGGAAAGATTTGGTAAACCATTTCGGGTCTTAATTGATAGATCACGCTTAAGGTGCATTTCAGACCGCATCCATTATTTTTCGTCTCCCCCCTCCTCTTTTCCGAACATAGATGGACTCGTCCATCTGAAAAAACTGTCAAATCGCTCTCCGTGGGGCTAACGTTAAAAAACCCGCCACTTTTTTCAAAAAATGTTGCTGTGGTTTTCACACCTGATGATGATTGCTTGCGTTGCGGTCGAAACGTCGTGAGAATTTTGTTGTTCAATATTTTTATTATTTTATTGTTTCCCTTCTACGTGACTTTACCGAAAGAACCAAGAATATGAATACCTGCAGTCACGAAAGCTTTAAATCAAAATTCAGCGCGTTCGTCAATACTATGGCCTAAACAGTAAACAGCTAATAGGCGACGTTCCGGGCAATGGCCTTTCTTTAGAGCAAACCTATTAACAACGATGTGTTTACTTAATATGAGTTACTCAAACGTCATTGTCAATTAATTTTCAGCACCAGTTGTCGTTTGTGTGTATGTTGAACTTTTTTCGCACCGTACATAACCAACCGTGCTGACAGGAGGTGCGCAAAACAAAAAACGGTTATAAAAAAAATTCGTTTACTTACGGATAGGTCGATCTCCCGGCTTGGCAGTCCGTGGTTGAAATTTTGAACAAACAAACGAACTGAACAGAAAAACTCCGTCGAGCTGTGTAGAGTGTACGTGTTTTATATGCCACTCGACGTGTCCCCTTGCCAGGCAAGACAGTAAAGGTATTTCGGCGCAGCCGTGCAAGAGCCCGCTCACGCCCACTGCTAACGAAAGTTTCAGTTTTTTCAGTTTCAATTATTTAGTATAGCCCTGTGAGCCATTCGGCTCTTGACTCGGGTGCAACCGCAACAAACAAAAACAGGAACAAGAAACATATTAAAGTGACTATGTGCCAACAGAAAAATCCAGAAAAAAACAGCAAAGTCTGCCAGAAAAAGCACCGTATATCAATGCTGTGTGCAAAAATCTCATTGGGAAGTAAGTCAAACAATAACAACCATAAGACAATTTTAGCTTAAAGTTATCTGTCTAACTATGTACTACAACAAACAATACGTTTGCTTTTTGATTTAAAGCTTTCGTGACTGCAGTGATGCATATTCTTGGTTCTTTCGGTAAAGTCACGTTGAAGGGAAACAATTAAATAATAAAATTTATATAAAACAATAAAATTCTCACGACGTTTCGACTGTAACACAGTCATCATCACGTACACCAATCTCTTAAGGCTAATGGTTACTCCGACTATACAATCCGCAAAGCCATCACTCCAGTCATGAAGAAGGATCCTCTTGAGGAGCCATTCAAAACCATCACCTTACCCTACATTGCGGGGGTCACAAAAAAGATCTCCAAAATCCTGAATAAACACAAGATCCAGGTCCGATTCAACACAGTACATAAAATCCGTGATCTGCTTCCGTCTGTAAAATATGTGGTTCCAGACATACAGTAGCCGGGCGTTTACAAACTAAGTTGCCTCTGTGGTAGCAGCTACATTGGAGAAACCAAACGACATATCTCGGACCGCATCCGTGAACATAAAGCAGACTTGAAACACGGTAGGACGAACTCCTCAGCCATGGCAGATCACTGTTATAATTCAGTGGACTCACATGACATTGACTTCTCCAAAAGACAGAGGTTCTCTGCAAGCCATCCGGCTACCATGAGAGATTCGTTCATGAGGCCATCCACATATAAAAACACAGAGACAATTTCAACCGAGAGGATGGATTCTGGCTTAGTATCCATTGGAATTATGTAATAAAGCATTTCGGTTCTTAATTGATTGTATTTTACGGTGACCTTCAGACCGCAGTCCATTCGCTGGCACTGCCTCTTAATACCTTTCACACGACGGTCAATGGTATGGTTTATAACATGTGGTATAATAATAATAATAAATAGTATAACATTGTAATGTTTAACATAATTCATAAGGCAATATAGAATCGTAATTCTATAGTGAATATACAGCAGTGTGGTATACAGTAGGGTTGATAGAATAAGACATAGTGTAATATTACAAGTCTAATATTGTATAGTCTAAAGTATAGGGTAGTGTATAGTGACGCATTGTATAATTCAAAGGTGAAGTTTGTCTATGGATATTATATTATACCAGGTAGTTTAGATTGGAAGGTATAATATTGTATTGTATAGTAGTCCAGTTTATAGCATAGCTATAATGCAACACAGGACAGAGTAGCGCACCTTGGCTATTCTTCTTTCTTTTTCTGTGTGCCCAGCCGCCCCCCTCATCCGCTCCGGAGGTGGGGCTGGGTAATATGCTAATTCATATGTTAATTCCGCCCACACAGCTTAAAAGACGCGGTCCATGCTTGGCAGTGTTCACTCAAGCGCTGTCTTCTGGACAGTCCTGTTTCTTCACCTGAAGAAGGCTACTTGTGTTGTGGCCGAAACGTCGTGTGAATTTTATTTTATTATGTTTTATTTTTATTATTTTATTTCCATTCTACGTGACTTTACCGCATGAACCAAGAAGATATAAATGTGTCGCTAAGTCCGCCACCACCACCCGACACAGCCAATCAGTAAGGTTTGTCACGTAAACAAAACGTGTCAAATAGTGACGAGAAACAACACGAACCGGTTGGGTGTTGGAGAGTAAACTCACAACAACATTTACAATTCGATTACCGTGACGTTTCGCTGGCAATTACAGCAACCAGCGTACATGTACACCGTAGATTGGCTGTGTTGGGTGGTGGTGGTGATGGGTTTGACGACACATTTATATTTATGCGACCAAACCCAAAAAAACTCGATTATGGATTTTAATGGCGACAAGCTGGATAGTAATTGTAGGGCTATTCCGCCTGCAACTGATTGAGCAAGAAATTGCAGGGGCTGCGCATTTGCCTGCTCTTTTGTATAATTATTATTATCACTTACATGCAGGGTCATCCGAGTAAAATTTGCAGAAACACGTGCGTATATGCCTGCTCTTTTATATAATTATTATCATCACTTACGTTCAGGGTCATCTGAGTAAAATTTGCATAAACACGTGCGTACATGATGCAACAAATAAGAATGTTTTGTTTTTACCCTTTCTGGCAATAAAACAACAAGATCATCCCTTTTCATCATTATCATACTGGCAAAACAAGGTCCCAAAGATATATCGTGCGTACATGCATAACAGATAAAATACGTCTCGCACATCAACACAATTATAAGTATTTCGTGTACAGCTCATTTGTCAATCCACTCCTGATTGACGGCCTCGCCGTGCCGCGTGGGTCACGGAGGGAGGGGGGGGGGGTTTACCATACTTCACCACGCTGGTCAGTGCGAGTTGATTGAAGGTGGCGAGCAAAGTTTTCCTGTAATTATAGAAATCAACTCAACACGTTAATAAACACAAGAGCGCCGTGTGTGTGTGGCCTTAAAAGGAAACAAATATATGATGTACGACGTTTAGTGTAATGACCCTTCTTCATAGCACGTAAACTAAAAAGTAACCTGTTTTTATTTTACCAGATAAGGCACACTGTGCCGTTATATAATTAGTCTTCAGAAGCAACCTGTCTCTCATACACGTGGAGGTTTAACGGAGTGGCCAAATACTCTAAACGCGAGATGTCGAGTGTGGATGTGGAGGGAAAAACTGGAGGACCCGGAGAGAAATCCACGGGACCACGGAGAGACTTTTGACTTTTAAACAACTTTTATTGCCGCCAGCAGCAAAAGCACTGGAGGCGATTTCGATGTGAAATACACAAAGTCACCAGCAACACAAATGAAAATAAACGTTACAAATCCAAGCGCTGTGGCGCTAAAACGCACCGCGCACAACATGAAAGAAAAGTCACGGAGAGAGAGACTCAAATTGTGCTTGGGCTATTTTTATGATCCTCGGTCCCCTCTTGCAAATGAGGCTCATATCCTGGGACGTTTGAGTCCTGGTCTAGTTAAAAAGAAATAAACGTTACGCTTTAAATTTAGTAGCGTCGACACTACCACTAAAGCAACACCTGTCACCTCACTTCCTCCTTTACCTGAACCCTCCGTTTAACGAGATGGCTTTTGCAACCAAAATTATCCATAACAAATGGGGTTTTGGGTTAGATCGCGTAAATATAAACACGGCCAATTGGTAAAGGTTTGTCACGCAAACCGAACGTGCCAATTAGTTACTAGTTCAGTACTAACCCGTGTTGTATAGTAAACCCAAAACAACAGTTATCATTTCGAGTGTTGTGACGTTTCTGCCAGTGATTACAAAAATCCACAACAATGACAACAACAATGCCTCCATGGCAAAAACAAAAACCTAGGGCTTAAGGGTTCAAGTCGTCGGTGTTAGAAATTAAAGATGCACTTGCGTGTGTGTTGAACATCTTTCGCACCTTTTTAATCATTTTGATACTGGCAAAACACGTTCATCAATAAAGTAACACCGTGTGTGTGTGGCCTTAAAAATACATAAAAATATGATGCACGACGTTTCATGTAATGACCCTTCTTCATAGCACAAACTAAAAACTAAACCGTTTTGATTTTACCAAGATAAGGCCCATTAAGTTGTGTAGGTCTTTTATTAGAAACGACCTGGCCACAAATGAAAGCTCAACGAAGTGGCTTATCATCACCATGTCAAACATTTATAGCCACATCCAATTACTCTAAACGCGAGATGTTTAGAGTATTGGGATTCTTGAATTAAATGTGCCTTACAAATCTAAATTATTATTAATATGATGTTCATTCTAAATGTGGAGGGGAAAAACCGGAGGACCCGGAGAAAAATCCACACGACCACGAGGAGAGAGACAGGCAAACTCCAAATATACAGCAGGCGTCAGGGTCGGGATCGCAACCACGGCCTCCTGTATACCACGCGAGGTAGTTAACGTCTCCTAGCCAGCGTGTTACAGATATAAAAGCCCGAGGTCAGGTGCTCACGGGGCCGAATACAGGGAAGGAGGATGTTGGGCTCGCTGCCCTCCACTCGCGTAGGGACAACGATCGGGAGCGTGGTGTTTTTAGGGGAGGGCAAGGCAAGGGAAGGTGGGGGGGGGGAGAGGTTGGGTGGGGGAGATGCTCTGGGCGCCGTGGTGGCTGGGAGACGTCAACTCCATCGCCTGGTATACAGGAGGGCGTGGATTCGATCCCGACCCTGATGTGAGGGTATTTGGAGTTTTTATGTCTCTCTCCCCGTGGTTGCGTGGACTTTTCTCCTTTTTCCCCGGGTCCTTCGGGTTTTCCCTCCACATTTAGAAACGTGCCTTTAGACTATTTGGCTGCTCTACATTTCCACACGATAAGCCACTTCGTTGAGCTGTCGTTTATAGCCAGATCGCGTCTGAAAACGAGTTAAATAGCTCAGTGGGCCTTATCTGATAAAATAAAAAATAAAAATTATAGATGGCCCGGACATGTGCCTGGCATGGAGGATGATAGAATGCCAAAGAACATCCGATATGGAGAGCCTGCAACAGGCAGAAGACCCACCAGACGCTTCGTACTGCGCTTCAAATATGCCTGTGACGGGACTTGAAGCCTTGCGACATCAACCCAGGGGGCTTGGTGCAAACAGCCGAAGGCCGCCTCAGCTGGTAGCAAGCAGTGAGCACAGGCCTCGGGAGAAGCAGGAAAAAAGGCGCATCACATGGCACAGAGAGCTAAGCGGGAAGAAAGACCCTCAGGCACCTATGCACCTGCCACAAACTTCATTTGCAACGGCTGTGGCAAAGATTACCACTCAACGATTTGCCTACTCAGCCACATAAGACGCTGCACAATTGTCAGCTGACCTCTAAAGCAGAAAGCATTCTCTCGAGACACACAGGACTATATATATAGTTTATTTTAAAAAATCACCCAAACACAAACATCTACCGAGTAAAATAACAAAAGATACGTGCCGAGTCAAACTGTCGGCAGTGAGAATCCCCTGGGGCAGCGGCTGCCTCACGGCCAGAGGTCGGCGATAGAACCAAAGAGTATGGATCCTTGCAGTCACGAAAGCTTCAAATCTAGAACAACAAACTCAACAGAAAAAGCAGTGCCACGAAAATTATAGTTTTCAATCCCGAAAATTAGTTTTCAATCTAGAATGTGAGTTTTCAATAAACAGGTCCCTGCAGGGTGGGCTGGTAGGAACATTGGAATTTTGCGCAATTTTATTTTTACACCCCAACAGCACGAGATTTCACTTCGTTAAAGTATTGAAAGGGGACGGACGGACGGACACATTAATCTATTGCAGGCTGGTACACTCAGTTTACAACTTCGTTCCTACCAGTATAAATTCAAGTATAGTAATATAATGAAGCGTGCTCGTGTACCTACATCGCAATGTCGAGAAGGTTTACTGTGGAACGGCGTTGGTTGTAAAGGTGCGTTGCAAGGTAAAACGGCGTTGGTTGTAAAGTTGCGTTTAAAGGTAAAACGGCGTTGGTTGTAAAGTTGCTATTCATAGAAGAATTCGTATTGAGCGAAATAAAACGGTTTTCTCCGTAGCACAACGTCACCAGGGTGAGATGAGTCCAGTCAAGAATGTAAACTATTAAAAAAAATATTACTGGGTAAGGCCCACTGAGCTCAATAGCTTTTTATTTTATTTTATTCTCATTCTACGTGACTTTACCGAAAGAACCAAAGAAGATGAGAATAGGTTTTCCCCTTTTTTCTGGCAACAAAACAGGTGTTAAGATGTTACAACACCAAACTGAAACCTTTTACAAGGAATCATGTCTGCATTAATCACCATGCTTGTGGTCAGAATGCAAACAAAAACATACTCTGATAATATATGCATTGTCTTTGAAACTGATTGGTCCACACCAGAGACAGCTTTCTTTAGAGCCGAGTCTCAAATGGTGTTCGACCAGAGGACGTCCTCTGGTCCTCTGGTCTAAAACCATTCTTCCACTCCGATGGTGGGTGTTCACATAGGACCTCATTCAAATCTGCAGTAGCCTGGTCTCAGCTAGATGCTCGTAGTTGCACGCAGGAATTTCAACATTGCTTGCAGCTGGGGTTGGCATCGCCCCCCACCCCTTTACCTAATGCTGAGGGGAAATTGTTTAGGTTCAGGACTGTGGCTCATGCAGCTGCAATGGCTGCGTATATAGTCTAGACCTGAAAGAGGAGGTGTGTCCAGCTGGCTGAAAGAAAACGACGTGCCCACTCCCATCATCTGCAAGATCCCCGTCGGAGAATGAGGAAATGGAATTTGCCTCGGTAGGCTGAGGTCACAAGTCACTTTTTATTCCATCACGAAAGTAACTTGCAGCACCTCACCTATCACCATCCTTTGGGGAAGAACGATGATCCGATCTCCAACCCTCATGAACAGGTCTGCACATTTGCAGAGCATTTATATGAGGTATTCGGGGGAAGGGAATGGCCTCAGCCCAGATAACATCAGAGCAAGGTGGGGACGACCCAGCTGGGGCTGTCATGCCTGAAATATTGGAAGAAGTTGCTAACCATTGTGAGTGGTTGGTTGATGTGCCATCTGTGGAGGAAGTATGAGGAGTAATCTGTAGTCTGACACCAGGAAAAATATAGATAATCTCCCAAGCAATATGCTGAGAGAGGGTGGCATCTGTGTGCAGACTGCCCAATATGACATTATCACAAATGGCTCGATCACAGGACAGGTTCTGCAGGATTGGAAGGATGTCTTGGTGGTCCCCCTCTTTAAGGGTGGTCCCCCACTTTCATAGATTGTAACAACTACAGTGGCATTTCCCTCCTCAGTGTGCTGGGAAAGGTCCTGGCAAGGATTATTCAACATCGCCTTGCCAGGCATGCTGAGGAGAGGCTTGCGAAGCCCCATTGTGGTTTCAGACCAGGGTGGTCCCACATGGATGCCATATTCTCTGCCCGTCTGCTATAGCAGAGGTGCAGGAAATTCCAACAAGACCTAAATGTCTGCTTTATTGATCTGGTCAAGGCCTATGATACCATTAACAGGCCAGGGCTTTTGGCTGTTCTTCATGCTTTTGGAGTCCCTTACTCTGCTCACAATCATTAAGGACCTACATGATGGTGGGCAGACCCAGATAAAGCTACGTGGCCTGGAGTCAGAGCAATTCCCTTCGACCACGTATTTTGATAAGCTTTCCATTGCTGTAGCAGAACAAATTCCATCTGATACAGATACAATAGGGGGCTGATCGATACCCGAGTGCAGTCGAGGGATGGCTCCCTATGTTATGTTTGCTGATGATCTGGTAATTGCTGCTCACTCAGAGGAAGTGGAGGCGCTGCTGCTAAACCTGGAGTGACACTGAGAGGTGGGGTCTTCCTATCAGCCCCAACAAAACGAAGCACCTGCCTCGATATGTTGTGCCTTAAAACATTCTATCCCCACAACTCCCCTTTTGTGATGGAGCAGTTGTGGAGAGTGGAGAGTTTTCCATACCTGAGCAGTGTGAAGGACTCGCTCCAATTTAACAGTAGAGGCTTCACTCCGGATCAGTCGGGTGGCATTATCTTTTCATCAGCTGCGTAATACTGTGTGGAAGCTACCTGATCTGTCGCTCCACACGAAGCTTTGGGTCTTCTCGGCAACGGTGATGCCATCGCTTATCTATGCCTGTAAAACGTGGACCCTTCTAATGGAACTCCTGCACCGGTTAGATACATTTAGGCTGAACTGCCTATGCCCCATCGTGGGTTTAACCAGGCTGGAGTGTTTGAGGAGCACACTAATCCTTGAAAGATCTGGACACATTCCCATCAGTGAGCTCCTTCGACAGGAAAAGCTGCATTGGCTGGGTCATGTAGTTGGCATGCCCAGCCATTACAAGCCCAAGCAGCTTGTTTGGCCCGATAGAGGGGGCTAAATTGACACGACACAGGCTGGAAAAGAGATGGACTGATGTGGCACAGGAGGATGTGGAGCTGAGTGGCCTTACCAAACACTGGTAGCAGCGATGTGAAGATCGGCCTCTGTGGGGGAGGCTCGTGAAGAATGCTACTGGGAAGTTGGAGGCAGTCGCCCGCCAACAACAGAGGACAGAGAAGCAATGCTCAAAACAATGAGGGGAGTACCGGGCAGCTAAAATGTAGCAGGTTGGCACAGTAGGGGACACAGTTGGTGCATGTGCTGTTCATCTCAGTCAGTGAATCCATGAAACCTGGGTCTATCCCGTGACCTCCTGTCGGCAAGCCTTCGACACTTCACATGGCCTCAAAGTGCACCTGGCCTGACATAGGCACTATAGTAACTTCACCGCCAATTCATTGCGAATGGTCGCTGTTGTCGATGGTGGTGATCTTGTTACACGAGCCCAACTAGAAACGTAAGGTAACCACTCTTTTCACAACACGCACCCTGTTCTGAGGAGTGAACAAACCCCAGAAGAAACACCTCAAGTTCAACCAACTTCAAGCGAGCCCTTAAAATGTAATAAACAGCGTGATGAGATGACAATGCAGAACAGATATGCTTATACAGCATGAGTTAGCATTTCTTAAATGACTATTTACATGAAATGTATCTTAAAATCAATCTATACACAATTCTAAGCAACGTATGACACACCTCCACCAATATGGTCTACTTTGTGTCAACATGCGCGTGTGGCCTTCACTACAATGTAAAAACTGGTAAACGCCCCGACGATCGATTGAACCAACATCTCCTGCTGGCTCACCGTGCAGACCTCAGAACCAGTGGAGCGTCGCTTCAACGGTGGGCGTCACAGCCCTAGTGACACGCCGGTGCGTGGCCTCGCCCCCGATTTCCGGTTGTATAGTTTTATTTTTGAGTGCTGGACAAACCTCATCCCTTTGTACGGTTCAAAAATGGTGTAACCTCATCTTGGAAGACATTTATTCAAACGACAACATTTCTCAAATTGGATAGCAAGGGCTAGAAAGGCATTTAAAAATATTCTCCATAAATTTCTCTATCCACGGTTGGGGGTTCATGAATTTTAAATATCAGAAATTCCCTTTGCTCCTAAAATGTCTTGGGAAGCCTCTCTAATGCTATTGAAATAATCAGTGGAATATGCTAATGACCTTGCTGTCGGCCTCACAAGTCACAGATCTCTGCTGTGCCAGCAGCTGTGGGATCTGGCACAGCGTAGAACGTGTTGGTGACAAAGCCTTTTCCATTGCTGCACCAACGTTTTGGAACAACCTTGTTTCCTAACTTAACATCATATACATCTTCCTTCCAAATATATTCTGATGCAGAGTAGTGTTGGATACAGCCACATTTGCCCATGTGAATTATAAATTGAATCCTTAACAATGTATTGAGAGTTCAATTGTAATGAACAATTTTTATTAAGGGATTGTATGTTAAATTTTGATTTAAAGCTTTCGTGACTGCAGTAATTCATATTCTTAGTTCTTTCGGTAAAGTCACGTTGAAGGCAAACAACAAAATAATACAATATTATTATTTTAATAATAATAATAAATATTAATAAAATATTATTATTTTAATAATAATAAATATTATTTTGTTGTTTCCCTTCAACTTGACTTTACCGATAAATAATAATATTTTATTATTTTGTTGTTTCCCTTCAACGTGACTTTACCGAAAGAACTAAGAATATGGATTGTATGTTGTCTTGGTGTGGTCTAGGACTGTTTTTGCTGTTGTTTTACTGCCTGTTCGAAGCTTTGGAATTGATTACGCAATTTTAACTTAATACTTTTTTATATATTCAAGAGGCACTACGGTGGTGTGATGTTATGGTATGCAGGAGGTTGGGGGTTCAATCCCGTCCCTTGATGCCTGTATATTTAGAGTTTGCATAATTGGAGTTTTCTTCCCGTGGTCACGTGGATTTTTTCTCCGGGTCCTCCGGTTTTTTCCTCCACATTTATAAACATGCGTTTAGACTATTTAGATTATTTTGCTGCTATAAAGGTTCAAATGTTGGACCACTTTGTTAAACTATCTTTTGTGGCCACGTCGCTTTTGAAAAGCAAGTTAATACCTCAGTGGGGTTTGTCTGATGGCATGGGGATGGTTTAGTGTTTTGTATTTGTTTGTGTTTTGGTGATTTGTTAACCTTTCTTGTACTTTGCACTCCTATCGTGTTTTTGTGTTGTTTGTTGTTGTAACGTTCTTACCCACTCCGAATGGACACCTTTGAAAAAGAGCTTTATAGCTCATGGGATTTCTCCAGTTTATTAAAAAAATATTCTGATACTGATCGACAGCTTTCAGCACGATGATGACATCTTGATATAATGTGTTCCCTGTATTGGGGCTACGATTTGCGGAAGTACGCCAAATCCCACTTCTGCCCAGAACAGGGCACCAGCACGAGCTCCAGGCTGTAGCTTTTCTTTGCAGGTTCCTTCACCTCCAGGCACTTTTCTCCTTTCTGGAACCTCAGTTCTCCGTTCTGCAGCCACACGGTAAACAAACGTTGGATCTTACGAACTATTTGTACTCACTTTTTCTTTTACGAGGTAAGGCCCAATGAGCTGTTTAGCTCTTTTTTTAGAAGTGACCTGGCTATCACAAATGATCGCTCAATGATGGGGCTTATCACGTGGATATGTATAGCAGCCAAATACTCTAAACCCATATTTATAGATGTAGAAGGAAAAACCGGAGGACCCGGAGAGAAATTCGAAAGACCACAGTAAAACATGCAAACTCTAAATATACAGGCGTCAGAGTCAGGGTTGAAACCACAACCTCCTGTATACTCGGCAAGGTGATATACATCTCGCCACTGTGCTGCCCCAACCTTAAAGCCGTACGTCGATCAGCAACTAAATAATCATCATCGGTGCTGTGGGGAATAACAAAATAGAAAATCAGGCAATACAGCTCTTCCTTCCATGTACGTGTCCCTGCACACTATATATATACACAAGGGAAATTTGTGAATATGTGTGTCTGTTCAAAATGTTTAGCGTACTTCCCGACATGCAACAAACTTGAAATTTGCCATGTGGGTACTTTCCAGACTGTACACCATGCAAACATTATACAAATACACTTTTGTATTTTGGGGGGGGGGGGGGCACAATAATGCATGTAATATTTTGCACGGTGGCGTCACGCAGTGTGCTTGCTGAGGTCACGCATCCGCCCCCACCCCAAACCCTTCACGTAGGCCGTGTATCCCGCACAAATGCGCGGCATCGCTGTCTCAATGTTATAAGTCACTATTTTCAGAATATAAGATAGAAATATTCTTAGCTCTTTCGGTAAAGTAACGTTGAAGGGAAACAAAATCATAAAACATATATAAAACAATAAAATTATCACGACGTTTCGACCGTAACACAAACGGTCATCATCAGGTGATCATCACCTGATGATGACCGTTTGTGTTATGTTCGAAACGTCGTGAGAATTTTATTGTTTTATATATGTTTTATGATTTTATTGTTTCCCTTCAACGTGACTTTACCGAAAGAGCTAAGAATATGAATTACTTTTCGATTTAAAGCTTTCGTGACTGCAATGATTCATCTTCTTTGGTTCTTTCGGTAAAGTCACGTAGAATGAGAATAAAATAATAAATTGATAAATAATAAAATAATTAAATTTATACATAATATTATTGTGTTATTTTATTTGATCAATTTATTATTTTATTCTCATTCTACGTGACTTTACCGAAAGAACCAAAGAAGATGAAATATGAATTACTGCAGTCACGAAAGCTTTAAATCAAAATATAAAGTAGAAAGTTCATCTGTTTGAGTGCAGCAGCAAAAACTCTCGAACGCTGAGCTCTGGCGTCTTGGAATTTGCACAGCTTATGCTGTCTGGAATTTCAAAGGGAACACGACTATTTTCAGCTCGCCACGTCATTCCCTTCCCGAGTTGCCTGCTTAAGGTTCAATTTCCTTGAGTGAAAAACATCCGATTTAGTTAAATTGATGTTTTGGATTTTTTCTTTCTTGCAAGCATCAATTCTTTTCAGGGTTTTCCACTGAAATATAAGGGAATATTAAATTAATCCAAGACAAGAATCCAAGTCCCGGGCGAAGCCGGGTAGTAAAGTTAGTTAAAATATAAGTCTCTATGTGGAAAGACAGATGAACGAAGGGGGGTTAGTAACGAGTCAAATATGGTCACATTGCTACATGGCCCGAAACCAACAATCAATAACGAACCAAAATATTGGCTACGTAAAAACCCACGTGGTTACTGTCAAGTCCGTCACCTCAAAGTGAAGCAGCCTGCTGCTGGCCTCCTGACCGGACAGCTGACAGTCCACAAACGCAGGCTCGACTCCCGATGTTGACACCCCCAGACACACAGCTCCGGGGCTCACCAAGTCTATGTTCAGCCCGATCATAATCCGGTTGTCTGAGGTTCTCATTGCCAGCTGCTCAATGAAACAAACACAAGCAGACACACGCACAGAAGGATACCAGGGTGGTGCAGCGGTGACACTTGTGCCACACAGAAAGAAGGCCCTGAGTTCGATTTTGTATGTAGCCAACCGTATGCATGTATGTATGTATGTTGAACTTCTTTCGCACCATACGTTACAAACCATGTTAATCCGAGGTGCAGGGGAAGGACAAAAAACGAAATGCAAAAAGCAGTTCTAAACAAATTAGTTTTCAATCTAAATTTAAAAGTGAATAGCTCCAGTGGCTCCTAATATCGGAAGAGCGTTCCAGACGGCTGCAGAAGCGCATCTAAAAGCTTGCGATGCGGCGGTCGTCTTTGTTCGATGGCTCGCCAAAAGCCGCTGCTGCGAGGATGATCGGAGTTTGCATTGATGGTTTAAGCTTCTTTACAAATGAGCAAGGTATTGTGGTTCATTTGGGGCAAGCACTTTGTCTGTGATGAGTGTGAAGTGTGTTCTTCATAATTGATGTGCTATGAAGGGCCATTGCCTGAAACGTCACATATTGCTGAACGTGTAAGGTTAATTGTTATTTGTGGTTGTACACCACTGACAATGCAGTCTCGCCGAATAATCTGCAGTGCAAATACAGTGTAATGGCCATTAACACCACATCAATACCACAAGTTAATTGGCCAGTTATTCAATACAATACCTGGGGGGTGTATCCATGGCACTGGTACAGAATGGGACGCTGTGAGATTGGGTTTCCTTTGTCCATGCACATGCCCACTTGTTTGTTGTTTGTCATCTGAAATAAAATAAAAAGTTGAACGCTGTAAATTTTTGAATGATGACATGCAAGCAAACGTTCATGAATAACGAGAGTTTTAGGGTCTCTGTCCTTAAAAGAAGTCAATGCATGCTTCCGGTGACGTAATGGCCGAGTGAGCAGCGCTGAGCGGGCCGCTCCTATCCCTACTTCAGAAAACGACCCCTCGAACACGATAAACCACCTATTTACCTGCTTAATCGTTTTCCTTCTCCTTAGATCTTTAGATGATTTTTTTGAGCTTTCCAGGGCATTCGCAGACCCTCTAGGTCTAGGGCCCTTAACGAGCAGCTCGAGCCTGACCTTGTGGCTAGGTTAGCGGGATTCCTCCTCCCCTCCCCCCCCCCCCCCCCGTATCTTCTTGTGCCATGGAAGACACGTCCCCCTGGAAAAAAAGCCAAGGTTTCATCGTCGCTGGCCTTCCCGGTCAAGGTGAGACCAGAGATTCCGGTGGGAGGAGCGTGGGACCTCAACAGGCTCGACGCTAAGAGACAGGTGTGTCAACTTAAACCCTACGGCCTCCCGGAGGCGTTTTAGGGCACCGCTTACCAAAGTGCTCTCACTTACATCCAGCTGCACTTGCCCGAAGCTTCAAGGTGCCCAGAATCTCCTGGGACACAGCCTCTCAAGTCGGAGGGAATTGTGCAGGTGTACCGGGTGGAAAAGAGAGGCAGGAGGCACCTGATGGAGACAAATGATGCAGCTCGGGCGGCAAAAGGGAGGGTAACCATGTTTTCATCGCCCCAGATCTCACTCTGGTGGATGCCAAAAAGAATAACCTCCTCCTGCCCTTTCACAATGACTTGGTTGGGAGAACCGGGGTGCACTCCCAGTTACTGTACCCGGCAAAGATTAAAATCCATGTTGGGGGGAGGTGGGGGGGATTGATTTCCTGATGCTGGATGAAGCAATGGGGTGCAAAGAAGTGCAGGAGATCCTGCAGGGGCCAGCAGGGGCCCGAAAGGAAATGGAGGTCAACCCTGAGTCAGCGTGCTGGAGATGGGGACCTTCATGGCTTGGGCAGTGCAGGACAACCCAGGTCCACGACAGCGGTTCCTGGGCGGCGTGTACTCATCAGGTGGCGGCGTGTAGCGGGAGGCTGCCATGCAGTTCCCCAGTCTCTCTTTATTCCTTCCACTTCATTCATGGTCTTAGTCGGGATTGGGCCCCCCCATCCCCAGGGACGGCCCGGAGTTTGGCACCCTGTGAGGGCGGAACGGAGATGATCTGATTCTTCTCCTCTGGCTCCCCTTCGGATGGCCACTGTTGATGGCGGGCCGGTGGTGCCTGTCCCCTTATCCCCTGGAGAACCCCTGGAGAACCCCCGGAGGGTGCCCGCAGTGCAACTGTCAAGAGGCCCCCTTCTCAGCCCACGTTGTGCATGAGGCGGCGGACTTTCGACGGCGGAAGGACCCATACGTATGGGAGTGTGCTGAGGTACCATGTATATATGTTGAACTTCTTTCGCACTGCACGCAGCCAACCATGCTAATCAGAGGTGCGGGAAAGGTGGGGATGATACACATCCCTGCAGCTGCTCACTGGAGGAGCCGAGGGGCGGTAGCGGCCGTGGTCCCCTTCCCTCCTATACCTCGGAGCACCTCCCAATATGCCCCCCTTGCCCCTGCCTCCTACCCGGCTCCTCAGCAGGACGTGCCGAGCATACAAACCTCGGTTCCCTCCCCTTACCCATCACATTCCACCTGCGGGAGAATAGGCCCTTACCGAGGGGCTCCCCGCATCTTCGGTAAGCCGATATAACTTTATAAGTTTCTGGGTTGTGCTGCTACGTGTCGTTCGGCACAACGTCCAACTTTTAGCTCCACATGCTCAGAGCTTCATAAGGAATTGAATTGTGCCACTATGTGTCCCAACGTCAGCGGAATGGCTACAGCTCCTGCAGTAGAAAAAGCAATACTGGTGCCTCCCGAGCCACGCTGGGCTACCTCGGCCCTTGGCATGGCTCAGATGTGCCAGTGGAAAACGGGAATCAGATACTCACCATGCCTTACTGGATACTCACCACGCCGTACTGGACGATGTCATCATGCCGTGGCAGTGAGGGCAGCACATTCTCCAGGTACCACGCGAAGCTCTTGCAGTTGAGCCGCTTGCGCAGAGCCATGCGCTCCGAGATGTCACCGATGTCGATCCCGGATCCCTGCGCCGGGGTCGTCAACGAGAAGAGAGTTGTACACTCATTGAACGTTAGGCCAAAGTTGCACAAACGTTGGACCGACGTTGGGCCAACGATCCACCGTTCACTGGGAAGTAATCAGGGTGGTGGCCCGCTCCGAGATGTCTCTGATGTCTATCCCAGAGCCCTGCGTGGCAGCCATAACAATTGGAAGAATAAACTCGCAATGAAACTTTCCAAGATGTTTCTGTATTTTCATACATTGATTGCCACCAACATCATCATCAATGTATAAAGACATCCTCATGCTGTCATCATCATTCACGGACTTGTGATGCAACAATTCAACAGCAGATTGATCATGACCGATGCTGATGATAACTATGATGACGAAGGATTAGACTACACCGCGTACATTCATGGGCACGTTCCAGGCCATGTAGACGTTCCTCTTGAAGTCGTCCATCCAGATCTCGGCCACGCGCAGCGCATTCCTGCGCATGTGGGAACTCAGGTCTGGGGCGTACGGCTTGAAGTGGCGTTCGATGTGAGCCAAGCGCGAGCAGGGCAGCACCTCCACGCTGCCCCCGCACTGCCACACCTGGAGACAGGAATAGCCCAGCCAGCAATGAAAAGCCATGGCAGAAAAGTACAATCTGTTCTCCAATAACGGGTGTTTTATAACACAAACTGGATATAACGAGATTAATGTATTAGGGTACACTTTTTTTTTAATCACGCGAATGCGTATTAAATCTGTAATGCAATCGAGTTAACAGAACAACGTCGCACGAGTAGGAATAAGCAGTTGTACGGCTGCCTCAGCGTAGTATCACACAAGGTTGAATGCTTACTGGATGCTTCGAGTTGCTACCCACGCGCCTTAGTCTTTGTTCAGCCTGTGTACATATTTCACATGTTATCGGGGACTGTGCTTTACCCTATATTATCTATTATTATGCAGTGCTTTTCAGGAATGCAACTTCCACGTTATTGGAGAACAGACTGTACATTCAGAATAAGGAAGCCGGCAGCACAGTGGACCCATAACGCCTGTATCTGTCTGTATGGACACGCACAAGTGAGTGAGTGCGGTCAAGGTTGTGTGTCTGGGTCATCACCCTGAGGCCCAGCTCCACGTTCTCCCCTCCGTACACCTGCATGCCTTCATCCAGAAAGCCGATCTCCTCCAGGTAGCTCTTGCTGGCCGCCATGCAGCCCATCACAATCGGACTCCTGGGGGGGTCAGTAAACTCGATGACAAAGTTCACTGTGTGTTTGGTACGATGCCCAAGGTTTCACGACACCACGCCTTCGGGTGGAGGCTCCCAGAGTGTGGAGAAAAACGTGCCAAACAACACACGGCAACAGCCAGAAAATACCCGGGAGAGCCGCTTACTGTGTGAACAAGGGGATAGGATTTGAGTGGGTGTGGTTATGTATAGGTGGGTGTGGCTAGTGTTCATGTGGGCGTAGTTATATAAGTAGGTGTGGCTAGTGTTATTGTGGATGTGGGTATGTGTAAGGGGCATGGCTACTGGTGAAGTGGGTGTGGTTATGTATAATTGGGTACGGTTAGTGGCCATGCGGTGCTTGGCTATATAACTCTAGCTCATTTCATGCTAATCTCTCTCCCTAATCTCTCTCTCCCTAATCTCCCCCGTTAACACAACTGACATACTTGCGCCCGGGGATGGAATTATTTTCCAGCTCAGACCCCGCTTGCTTGCCCATCGCCACATATATAACCTCTTGTAACAGCTCTCTCGCTGGTTCAGCAGTTCCACTGCTGGATTTTTTTGTTCCGCCTGAGGACGACCGCTTGTGTTGCGATTGAAACGTCATATATTATTTTCTGTTTTATTAAAATTTTCTACCTACATGACTTTACCGAAAGAACCAAAGAGTATGGATTCCTGCAGCCATAAAAGCTTCAAATCAAGATTGAATCTGGGTGGGGTTGATATTCTTTGGGTCTTTCGGTGGGTGGGGTTGACTTTTGGAGAATAAGGGGACTGCCAGCTCACTGCATGTCCTGCTTGAAGCCGAGCCCTTGGGGGGGGGGGGGGAGGTACCTGATGGGGGCCGTGACGTCCTTGTCGGAGAACCACTTGAGAGGGGGCACCATGTAGGTGCACCACAGCTGCCAGGTGAACGTCTGCGCCTGCGACGGGTAGCGGTGGACCTCGAGCGTGTCGTAGTGCGTGTTGTCGAACACCGTGGAGACCACGACGCGGCGGTCCTCCTGGATCCGCGCCAGGATGGGCTCGGCCCTAATTCGCAGAAATGAACAACAACATTGTAAGATTTTGGTCAGGGCCCATCACGACATCTCTCCAATACCGCTAGTAAAGCAGTCCAGCCCACCCAAGCTCTCAGCACACACCCAATCCTCAGTACAGTCTGCCAAAAACGAAGAACCACCGACTCTTGCAAGACTTTTTTTTAACGCAACAGAAATAAGCCAAAAAACAATCACGAAACAATCAACCCGCTCACGTCACCCTGAAAGACATCCAACTGCGCAGCAGAGTCTGGACTCTGGTAACCCTTCCAGGCCTAGGACAGGATAGGCTTGCAGCCTCAATCGCCTGGGCTCTGATGCAAAAGCAGCTTGTCGCCTCAGACCCGAGGCAAACTCAGGAGCAGAGTGCTACCTCAAACTCCTGTGCTCTGCACTCGACGGTAATGTAGATGTCGAACGCCCACCATTGCAGAGATCATGCGTGCCTAAGAGGCTCCCAGCCCCCATTCTCGGTGGTGCTGTAGACGTTTAACGCACAGGGGTTGCAGAAATGTGGACGCCTGGGAGATTCATCAACAGCGAACGCTCCCTCCTTGAAAGCGCACGGCAGATGCAGGGCATGAACCACCACCCTAACACTACGATGGCTGGGAGTAGCCTGAATACCACCCTGCCTGAAACACTGAACCTGTTCATTTACTTCCTGTATCACTATGCCTGTAACCACGGAAACCCATTGAAACACGACCTGTATCATGACTATGCCTGTAACCACGGAAACCCATTGAAAAACTTCCTGTATTATCACTCTGCCTGTAACCACGGAAACCCATTGAAACACTTTCTGTATCATCAATATGCCTGTAACCACAGAAACCCATTGAAACACTTCCTGTATCATCACTCTGCCTGTAACCACGGAAATCCATTGAAACACTTTCTGTATCATCACTATGCCTGTAACCACGGAAACCCATTGAAACACTTCCTGTATCATCACTATGCCTGTAACCACGGAAACCCATTGAAACACTTCCTGTATCATCACTATGCCTGTAACCACGGTAACCCATTGAAACACTTCCTGAATCATCACTATGCCTGTAACCACAGAAACCCATTAAAACACTTCATGTTTCATCACTATGCCTGTAAACACGGAAACCCATTGAAACACTACCTGTATCACTCTGCCTGTAACCACGGAAACCTATTGAAACACTTCCTGTATCATCATTACGCGCAGCTACGAGAGCAGACGTCTCGTCCAATCAGAGCGGCTGTTTCATCATTAGACCTCCTTTGCCAGTACCAAAATGTAATAATACGGTTTTTCCCCTTTTCTCTGGCAACAAAACTGAAACCTTTTTACAAGGATTCATGGCTGCATTAACCACAATACCTGCAGTCAAAATGCAAACAAAAAACACACTATGATAATATATGTGGCATTGTCCTTGAAACTGATTGTTCCACACCAAGGGACGGCTTTATTTTGAGCCTCGACCCAATTGGTGCTCGACCAGGGGACATTCGCTGTTGATGAACCTCCCAGGTCTCCACATTTCTGCAACCTGTGAACTGTGAGCGTTCGATGTCTGCAGTACCACCGAGTACGGAAGCTGGGAGTCTGAGGCTGTACGCTGCTCCTGAGTTTAGCCCAGGGGTCTGAGGTGACAAGCTCTTTTTGCATGAGAGCCCAGGGGCCTGAGACTGCAAGCCTGTCCTGCCGAGGCCTGGAAGAGCGACCAGAGTCAAGACTCCTGCGCGGTTGGGTGACTTTCTGTGTGACATGAGCGGGTAGTTTCATGATGATTTTGGTGTTGTGTTTATTTGTGTTGTGTTAAATATTAAAGCGTCTGTTGCAAGAGTCGATGGTTCTCCGTTTTCGACTGAATGTGCTGAGGAGTGGCTGTGTGCTAAAGTGGACTGCTTTACGAGTGGCTTTGGAGAGAGGTCCTGACCCTCATAATCGTCACAACGGCTTATGGCCAGCCATCGAATAAAGTCGGTCACCGTATCGTGCACTTTCAGATGCACTTCTGCGGCTGTCTGGAACGCTCTTCCATCCGATGTTAGGAAGCCACTGGAGCTGTGCACTTTTACATCATCTCAGTTAAACATGTATTTCTCTTGAACTGCTTTTTGTGTTACAGTGTGTTGTCATTCCCCCGCACCTCTGATTAGCATGCTTGGCTACATCCTGTGAAAACTAAGTTCATATAATATCATTTGTATATGCATACAAATGATATTCCCGCTGATTTCACATTCGTCTTGTGCACAGGGAGCCAAGTCGGGTTGTGCTGTGCAGACTCTTGAGTGGCAACCAGTGTCATGCTCCTCGCGACGCGAGGAGCATGACACTGGCCAACTCCACCCCCCCTTCCATGCCGTAAGCAGCCTTCCTTCATCGGTGCTTTTTGCTATTTGCATTCTCGCCAACTGGTAAAGGCTATGCACGGGTGGGGGGGAGGGGAACCTTTACCTTGATGTGGGACTCACCATCCGACGGGGAACTCCACGTGCGCGTCCATGACGGCCACCACGGGCCCCGTAGCCGCCCGGATGCCGGTGACGCGCGACGCGCTGAGCCCACGCTGCGTTGCATGCCGGACGATGCGGATGGAGACCTCTGGGTACTTGCGATCCAGTGCCGCGATCCTCGCTTTGAATTGTTCTTGCAGGTCTCCTGGTGAGAGCAGCGTTCATTCTTTTTTGTCCGCATTCATCATCATTAAGTAGCAACAGAACGCTGCTCAATCCAGAAAAATCGGAGGTTCTGCTGGTAGGCATTCGGGGTCAAGCGAAAATGTTGTTGATGACAGGTTCCGACAGTTCAGTTTTCTACTCAGCTAAAAAAGCCTCAGCACCATACTTGACCACACTACATAATCTGATCACCACGTGCAAAATATAGCCAGGTCCTGTAATTTTTATATCAGGGCTCTACAACACATTCGACCACTTGAGCTGTGACATCGCTAACACGGTGGCGTGTAGCATAGTATCGACAAAGCTTGATGATTACAACTCACTACTGTACGGGGACGTATGTCAAAAACATTACCAAGCTGCCGCATGGACAAGATTCTTTGGCACGTGCTGTGACAGATATTGCATTATCTGTCCATGTCCGTCCAGTGCTCGCTGAGCTGCATTGGTTCCGATTGCCAAACATACATTATAAGGTTTCACTCATTACACACAAAGTGCTTGCCTCAAATGAACCACAATACCTTACTGATCTCGTCAAGGAACATAAACCATCACTCGAACTCCTGTTATCCTCGCAAGCAGCTTTTGGTTAACCATCAAACAAAGACTGCCACTGCATCGTGCACTTTCAGATGCGCTTCTGTGGCTGTCTGGAACACTTCCTTCAGATATTAGGAAGAAAATGGAGCTATGCAGTTTTAAATCATCTCAAATGAAAATGCGTATAATTTGTTGTCCTTCCCGCGCATCTCCGATTAGCACGGTTGGCTATGTACAGTGTGAAAGAAGAACAACGAACTAAACACAAAAATACTAAAGTCGGTTTGTACGGTGCAAACTCCACAATCATTAGCAGCACATTGTCCTGACGCCGGTTTGGTCATGCATCATTCCGCCACTTGGTCTAGCAAGTGATAACCTTGCACTCTCTCATTAATATTAAGTGTCAAAATGGGTTTACCGATTTCATCAATATACAGAGCTTGAGAAGTATATTTGTATGACAATTTGGCATAACAGGTTTCTATGGGCTATTGTACATTATTCCGCCACACGCACGCCCCACATCCCACTCACTGACGTTTGGACATTTCCTGCCACGAGTGGAGGACTGTCCATCCTCGTGGCGACTGGAGCCAGAACCAGTCCACTAGGCCTCTTGTATTCCACAGAGGTCCAGTTAGTAGTGGTTCAGCTCCCAACTTAAAAGATCAACTTAAAGATATAAATTTTACCTGGTAAGGCCCACTGAACATTATAGCCCATTTTCAAAAACGAGGTGGTCATGAATAAAAGCTTAACGAAGTGGCTCGTGGAAATGTATAGTGGCCAAATACTCTTGAGTGCACGTTTCTAAATGTGGAGGGGGAAACTGAGAGAAAGCAATGCGACCATGGGGAGAGAAACGCAAACTCCAAATATACAGCAGGCATCAGGGTCAGGATTGAACCCACGACCTGTAACTCAGGAATTTCAGCCTCTCCAGAGAGCTTTCACACGTTCCAGGCCGACTGAGGAATCCATCCGGATTTGGTCTGCGGTGAAAAAGGTAGCGGGAGTGGAGGTTGGGGAGGAGGAAATCAGGGAGGTGGCAGCCCTGCAGCTCTCACCCAAGGTGCTGCAGTCATCTATGAGGATGACCTCGCTGAGGAGGTGGTGCGGCGTGTTGCGCACGGCGGAGGTGACGGCGCGCAGCAGGATGGAGACGGCCTCGTTGTAGAAGATCAGCACCAGGCTGAGAGCCGGCAGCTCCGACGGGTACTTTTTGGTGCTGCATCTGTTGGATGCACGGGAGAGGGGAAGTATGGTCAAGCGATCCCCGTAACAACGAACTACGTGGGGAGGCCCTAGTCCAGCAGTGCTGATGCACACTCGTACTCACGCTCAGCTGGCGAGTTCTGTGATGGTGATGATGATGAGTGTAACTCTGCGAGTGAGTCGCATGCCTGGGGGAGGGCGGTGGTTGATGATGATGGTGGTGATGATGATGGTAGTGGTGATGATGATGTTCGCCAAATTAACTCTGTACCTCCTCGGTGGTGCCAAATGGTAACGCTTTGGTGGATGTGAGCAATGCCATGGAGGGAAGGCTGATTCCGATCGGCTGTATCCCTCATGGGGCTTGTACCCACCAAAGCGGCCAAACGGGGGCTCTGGATGGGTGCGAGGGGCGGGTAACCCCTCCACCTTCAATTTAAGTACCACAGAACTGCGTGAAAAATATTCAGCTAAGCTTTTTCCAGATGCCCCGGGGGGACAGACGTCTATGACTTCTCCTGGCCAAACTCCATTTGGCGAAACCAGGAGACTGAACTCCAGGGAGTTCCTCCAGAAACAGCAAAACGCCACTGCGAGTGGCCATGTGGAATGTTAGAACGCTAACTGCGGAGGAGAGGCTACCACTCTTCTGTCAGGAACTTGACCAGTACCGCCTGGATCTCTGTGGTATTCTGGAGGTCCAGTGGACTAACTCTGGCTCCAGTCACCATGGGGGGTGGACAGTCCTCTACTCGGGGTAGGGAACTACCAAACAACAAAGAGTGGCTCTTCTTCTGAACAAAATAATGAAGGGGGCGTGGAGCATGGCGGTGAGGTGTGGGAAGCTATAAGCCTCAGGCTACTGTGGGCTCGCCTCCATATCAACCAGAGGAAAGGAGTGGTGGTGGTTGCTTACACCGCCACCGAAGATAAACATGAGTGAAGGGATTAAGGCAAGACCGATGAGTCAGATGCCTTTTATGACCTCCTGTCACAGGTGTTTGCTAAAGTGGCCTCTCGAGTTAGAGTCATCCTGTTGGGTGACTTCAATGCCCGAGTTGGTCATGATGCTGGCAACTGGGCTGGAGTGATGGGAAGGCATGGGCCAGATCAGCTTAATAACAACGGTAGAAAGCTGCTAGAGTTACCATTAGGCTGTTCCGGCATTGCAGCATCCACACAATAACCTGGATGCACGCCGGGTCCAAGCAAGAACATCTTCTGGACTATATAGTGACGGAACAGCGGATGGAGGCCTGGTCTCGGCAAGTTGATGAAAGTTAAAAGTGAGAATATCATCACTTGCAGCTGGGGTTGGCATTGCCCCCCCCCCCCTCCTCCTGATGCCAAGGGGAAATGGGCAAGGTTTAGGACTGTGGCTGCAATGGCTGCTTTGGGTACACGGTCCAAACCTCCCCAGAGACCCTGGCTGATGGAGGACGTGTTGTGGCTCAGAAAAAGCGACAGGTCCACTCCTTCCCACGTCAGAGAATGAGGAGGCTTACCGCAGCCTTCGCTCGGAGGTTCAGAGAGCCGTGCGGAGCTTCAAGGATGAGTGGTGGTCGCGAGTTACTGAGGAGATGGAGTCTGCCTAAGTAGCCCGTAATAATCAGCCCCATCAAAACTAATGATAATAATGGTGATTAGGACGATGATGGTAGTGATGATGATTTCGACGACGATGATATAGTTGATGATGATGATGATAACAATGACGATGGCAGTGATAACGTCGCTGCTGATGATAATGACGCCGACCAAGTGTGACTCCGAGTGGCATACCCGAGAGGCCGATTGTCGGGCACGTCGCGGTCGAGGGGCAGCCGGTCGCTCAGGTAGGCGTTGTAGCCGTAGGTGAGGAAGCGTTCACACGCTTTGCGCTTCTGCCGTGCCGAGAGGTCCTTGCCCCACTCCTTGAAGAGATGAGTCTCGGGGCTATAAACCCACTCGTTCCCTTTACACACCGGTGCATTCTCTGGTGTCTTCTCAGACTTGGCGCCATCTGCAAGGGCGGCGAGGTAGGAGAGACTCGTTTCACTGGATTCATCTCTACGTGAGCTCATGGAACTCTGTGTGAGTTGATGAGTCTCTGTGCGGGTCTATGAATCTCTGCGTGAGTTGATGAGTCTCTGTGCGGGTCTATGAATCTCTGTGTGAGTGGATGAGTCTCTGTGCAGGTCTATGAATCTCTGTGTGAGTGGATGAGTCTGTTTGGGTCTATGAATCTATGTGTAAGTGGATGAGTCTCTGTGTGGGTCTATGAATCTCTGTGTGAGTGGATGAGTCTCTGTGCAGGTCTATAAATCTCTGTGTGAGAGGATGAGTCTCTGTGTGGGTCTAGGAATCTCTGTGTGAGTGGATGAGTCTCTGTGCGGGTCTATGAATCTCTGTGTGAGAGGATGAGTCTCTGTGTGGGTCTATGAATCTCTGTGTGAGTGGATGAGTCTCTGTGTGGGTCTATGAATCTCTGTGTGAGTGGAAGAGTTTCTGTGTGGGTCTATGAATCTCTGTGTGAGTGGATGAGTCTCTGTGTGGGTCTATAAAGCTCTCTGTGAGTGGATGAGTCTCTGTGTGGGTCTATGAATCTCTGTGTGAGAGGATGAGTCTCTGTGTGGGTCAATGAATCTCTGTGTGAGAGGATGAGTCTCTGTGCGGGTCTATGAATCTCTGTGTGAGTGGATGAGTCTCTGTGCGGGTCTATGAATCTCTGCGTGAGTTGATGAGTCTCTGTGCGGGTCTATGAATCTCTGTGTGAGTGGATGAGTCTCTGTGCAGGTCTATGAATCTCTGTGTGAGTGGATGAGTCTGTTTGGGTCTATGAATCTATGTGTGAGTGGATGAGTCTCTGTGTGGGTCTATGAATCTCTGTGTGAGTGGATGAGTCTCTGTGCTGGTCTATAAATCTCTGTGTGAGAGGATGAGTCTCTGTGTGGGTCTAGGAATCTCTGTGTGAGTGGATGAGTCTCTGTGCGGGTCTATGAATCTCTGTGTGAGAGGATGAGTCTCTGTGTGGGTCTATGAATCTCTGTGTGAGATGATGAGTCTCTGTGCGGGTCTATGAATCTCTGTGTGAGTGGATGAGTCTCTGTGTGGGTCTATAAATCTCTCTGTGAGTGGATGAGTCTCTGTGTGGGTCTATGAATCTCTGTGTGAGAGGATGAGTCTCTGTGTGGGTCAATTAATCTCTGTGTGAGAGGATGAGTCTCTGTGCGGGTCTATGAATCTCTGTGTGAGTGGATGAGTCTCTGTGTGGGTCTATGAATCTCTGTGTGAGAGGATGAGTCTCTGTGCGGGTCTATAAATCTCTGTGTGAGATGATGAGTCTCTGTGTGGGTCTATGAATCTCTGTGTGAGTGGATGAGTCTCTGTGCGGGTCTATGAATCTCTGTGTGAGAGGATGAGTCTCTGTGTGGGTCTATGAATCTCTGTGTGAGAGGATGAGTCTCTGTGCGGGTCTATAAATCTCTGTGTGAGTGGATGAGTCTCTGTGTGGGTCTATGAATCTCTGTGTGAGTGGATGAGTCTCTGTGCGGGTCTATGAATCTCTGTGTGAGTGGATGAGTCTCTGTGTGGGTCTATAAATCTCTGTGTGAGTGGATGAGTCTCTGTGTGGGTCTATGAATCTCTGTGTGAGTGGTTGAGTCTCTGTGTGGGTCTATAAATCTCTCTGTGAGTGGATGAGTCTCTGTGTGGGTCTATGAATCTCTGTGTGAGAGGATGAGTCTCTGTGTGGGTCAATGAATCTCTGTGTGAGAGGATGAGTCTCTGTGCGGGTCTATGAATCTCTGTGTGAGTGGATGAGTCTCTGTGTGGGTCTATGAATCTCTGTGTGAGAGGATGAGTCTCTGTGCGGGTCTATGAATCTCTGTGTGAGTGGATGAGTCTCTGTGCGGGTCTATGAATCTCTGTGTGAGAGGATGAGTCTCTTTGTGGGTCTATGAATCTCTGTGTGAGAGGATGAGTCTCTGTGCGGGTCTATGAATCTCTGTGTGAGAGGATGAGTCTCTGTGTGGGTCTATGAATCTCTGTGTGAGAGGATGAGTCTCTGTGCGGGTCTATGAATCTCTGTGTGAGTGGATGAGTCTCTGTGTGGGTCTATGAATCTCTATGTGAGTGGATGAGTCTCTGTGTGGGTCTATGAATCTGTGTTAGTGGATGAGTCTCTGTTTGGGTCTATAAATCTCTCTGTGAGTGGATGAGTCTCTGTGCGGGTCTATGAATCTCTGTGTGAGTGGATGAGTCTCTGTGTGGGTCAATGAATCTCTGTGTGAGAGGATGAGTCTCTGTGCGGGTCTATGAATCTCTGTGTGAGAGGATGAGTCTCTGTGCGGGTCTATGAATCTCTGTGTGAGAGGATGAGTCTGTGTGTGGGTCTATGAATCTCTGTGTGAGTGCATGAGTCTCTGTGCGGGTCTATGAATCTCTGTGTGAGTGGTTGAGTCTCTGCGTGGGTCTATAAATCTCTCTGTGAGTGGATGAGTCTCTGTGTGGGTCTATGAATGTCCACGCCAGTTTATGAGTCTCCGTGTGGGTCTATGAATCTCCACGCGAGTTGATAAGTCTCTGTGTGGGTCTATGAATCTCCACAAGAGTGTATGAGTCTCTGTGTGGGTATATGAATTTTCACGCGAGTTGATGAGTCTATGTGCCAGTCGATGAATCTCCACGGGAGTTGATGAGTCTCTGTGCGGGTCTATAAATCTCCAGACGAGTTGAATTTCTACGTGAGCGGGTTGCGCAACTATTCTCTCAGATGTAGAACAAAGCAGTCGACATTTTCGCGACACGTACCTTCCAGAATAATTTCCAGCATGTCCTCGATTTTATTAAGCTGCGCGGCGAGATCCCAAGGCTCATACGGGACTGCGCTCTCTCTAGACAGAGGGGTCGACCCCTCTCCTGATCTGACGGTGACAGTCGAGGTGCTGGCGAAATCCCTCAGCATCCACAGGAGGTTTCCGATGCAGGAGAAGGTGAGGAAGAAACACAGGAGGCTCGACCTCCTCGCCACGGCCATCTTCGTACCCGGTCTTGGTAAAACACAGATCATTTGGTGATGCTGCTGCTGTGTTGGCAGTTATGCACAAGCACAAATAACAACTCAACGTGTCTGTCAATAACATGGGGTCCTTAAAAGTACCCTTTTGTAATCGTTGACTTTTCAGGCAATGGCCCTTATTCATATCACATGGTGCCACGGTGGCTAGGAGATGTTAACTACCTCACCTGTTATACAGGAGGTTGTGGTTTCCATCCCGACCCTGACGCCTGCTACTGCTGTATATTCGGAGTTTGCGTGTCAAAGTAAAGTTTTACTTTTTTTTGCGAATTACAAACCCGTCTCTAATCCTCCTCTTCCACCTGACCATGAGCGGGGAATGTGGAGGGGGAGAGAAAGGGGTGTGATGCGTGGCTTCTCCTCTGCCTCCCCTTGTGACTTTGTTCGGCGCCGGAGTTCGTCATGGAATCATCAGAACCGTAATGTTGAATCAGAATCAATATTTATGCTGGGAGGAATCCACAGATGTCAGGGACGGGTGGGTAAGCACGTTACGACAACAAACAGCACAACATCACACACGATAGCAGTGCAAAGTACAAGAGCGGTGATCAAATCAGCCAAAAGCATACAGAGCAAAGTAAACCATCCCCATCCAACGAGGCAAAGCCCACCGAGGTATTAACTTGTTTGTCAGAAGCGACCTGCAGGTGACCATCGCGCTGAGCTCACCGCTCTCTGCCTCCGGGGCCCAGTGGCTTTACCCTCACCACCGATGTCACGCGGAAAGAAATGGCAAGGTCCCCTCGCACGGTTGGCACGCAAACCCCTTTTGAACCCATGCAACTAAACCTTCAACAATGCGAGTTCAATCCCTCCCGATGAAGCTTGGGGAGCTGAATGGAGTTCAAAAGAACTCACAAACAAACACCGCCTTGCTGTGAAAGACCCGACGCAGAAGATTGCTGGTGTTTGATCTTCCACGAAGCTGCTCATGGTCTAAGTTGTACTTAGATTTTTCAGCCGCTTTGTATGTATGTGTGTTGAACTTCTTTCACACCGCATGTAGCCAACCGTGCTAATCGGAGGTGAGGCGGGGGACAGGAAGGACAACCAACTAAAGCGCAAAACGCAGTTCTAAAGAAATGTAATTTTCAATTTCGATTTAAGAGGTGTAACCTTTGTAATGCCACCGTCCGCCGAGGAATTAATTGAGGAACCCTCCCGACCAAGTCGAGGGCTTGAGTCAAAATCTGCCTTTGGAACACGGAGCCAGCCAATCATCATCATGGCTGGAGTTGCTGCTACACGACAGCAGCCTCTGTGAAGCGTCGTGTGACAGCCGCTCATCAACGATCGTCTTCTGACCGCGTCGACATCACGAAAAGGCGAACCCCACAAGATTTTCTTGGTTTGGCGAATCGCGGGAAAATAAATAATTGCTGCCAAAAAATCTGCTTATTCTTTTTAACTCGCCTTTTGCCCATCCAAGGACGAGTGTATGGCAGTAAATGTGAAACTTGCAAGCGAAAAGCAGAGAGCGACGTGATATTAATTGCATCAATTCGTGTGCAGTTTGTAAGGGCGCGGTGACACAGACCTATTTAATTTACAGGTTATAATCCCTTGTTCATCACGACGTCCTTTTTACTTTGATGTCTCAACAGCAGCGTGACGGAGATCACGTGATGACGTGAGGGTTCTGTAGTGAGGGTTGTCAGTTGACGCCGAGGGGGGAGGAGGCGCCTCGCCCCCCATGTGGAATGACGTCACCTGCTAATTATTATGAATGGGGGGGGGGGGTGTCCATTTGGAGGACGTCACCTTATAATGATTATTAATTAGGGGGGCTGTTCGATGTGGAGTAATGTCACCTGCTCATGATTATTAATAAGGGGGGGGGGCATGTGGAGGACGTAACCTGTTCATGATTATTAATGAGTGGGGCTGTTCGATCGGGAGTGACGTCACTTGCACATGATTATTAGTGAGGGGGGGGAGTACTCCATATTGAGTGACATCACCCGCTCATGCTTATTAATCAGGAGGGGTGGGGGGGGGGTGTCCATTTGGAGGACGTCACCTGCTCATGAATATTAATGAAGGGGGCTGGTCGATGTGGAGTAATGTCATGAGCGTTAAGGGCAGACATTCCTGGTTGTTACCCAGAACCGAATCATGCAGCATCTAACGTAGACTCGATGCCCGATTCGCAAGTACGGAGGAGGAGGGGGGAGGGGGAGGCATCGTCACAACCGCTGACGACTCCAATGCTCTTGACGCAATCACCTGGCTCAGCCGACCTCGGTGTCAAATCGACAGCTGGTCGCTCAATATCGAAACGCTCTGCATCAACATCAGCCTACGAAGACGAGTATCTTCACCACGTGGCCAGGTTCATGCTCCGTAGAGTTTTACTATGTCCATTAAAAGCCCTCGCACTCTCCCCGAGAAAGGCTTACACCACCAGATATAACCTAATCTCAATAGAATCAGAATCAGCATTTGTATTGCAAGAGGAATCCGATGAGCTATGAAGCTCTTTTTCACCGGTATCCATCATCAACATCGATATGAATGCAAAATAGAGAAAACAGATACCCAAGTCACGGAATATGAATAAAACATTTTATTAACTATATATAAGTCCGATCTATCAAACTTGGGCAAGGCAGCAAAAACAACACCAACATAGTCCCGGGCCACACCAAGATAACGCCTCAAAGCAGTCGTCCCTCACTACAACGGCAGGCTAGCATTGAAAGATCGATACAGAGGTAATGATCAAAGTTACAAAATCACATTTGCAAATGTGACAGCTGTATCCAGCACTTATCTTCTGCTTCAGGATATTAATATTCCACGCAAGAAGCGGCAGTGTTGTCCTTTAAAATATATTGTCGCCGGTCCAACTTATTCCTGTTTGCACATGAAGTAATCACCCCTCTCTCTATCTCCCTGCGCAGGATTACAGCACTGCCAACAACATAATCTCAATATCAATAGAATTATGGAAGAAGCTGGTTGAACCTTGAAATCTATTTCAACCGGCTGTGACCCTGTCTCTCTCCACCTCCAGCTGTGGTTGTAATGAGAATACAGGCCGCCTGAATCTTGAACCAATGAGATCGTGACGTTCTGCGCCGTGTCCTGGGCCTTTTGTTGTGGCGATCAAGAGACGAGTGATCGAGAAGATAGTGTAACTGTATGCAGCCTATTTTGCTAGAACGCCACGTGTTGTTTTCATGACGCTGAATTGGATATAACGCAATGAACGCATTCGTGAGCTCCATTTTTTTTATAACGCGGATGCGAATTTGATCCAATTTAGATGCAGTATCCGTCGATATAAATACATCTCGAACGCCAATATCTTATCTCTGGCAGTCTTTTCTGATGTCCAAGTCTCACACGCATACAAAGCTGTCCTGAACACGTCGGCCAGACTCATGATGTCAGAATCCACACGCCACAAACACCTCACTGCCCAACCCCCTGTAGACGGGAAAACCAAGCAGGTGTTGTTCTTCTCCCACAAAGACTTTATGATCAACTTTAAATTTACAATATGTGTTGCTCATAAACCCCCAATCAATAAACCGTCAAACAATAGCATCGTTATTGTTGTTGCTGTAAATAGCAGCGTAAAAATATGTGTGTTACGTCGGCAGGTTAAGTGTTCCACGATCAAACAGGTTTAAACTATAAACTGTGAAGCATTTTTTTTCATTCACCACGTAAGGCCCACTGAGCTACGTAGCTCTTTTTTTAGAAGCGACCTGGCTGTCACAAATGGCAGCAGAACGAAGTAACGTATCATCATCAAGTGGAAATCAATAGCAGCCAAACGCGTGATGCTGATTCTAAATGCGGAGGGAAAACCCGGAGAAAAATCCATGCGACCACGGGGAAAGTGAGAAACGCAGATTCCGATTATACAGCAGGCGTTAGGGTCGGGCTCGAACCCACTAAACTGAACTATAAACTATTTTTCATTTTGCCAGGTAAGGCCCACTGAGCTATATAGCTCTTTACAGAAGCGACCTGGCCACAAATTACAGCTCAATCGAGTGGCTTATCATCATGTCGAAATGTATTGCAGTCAAATACTCCAAACGCATGCTGCTGAAGGACCTGGAGAAAAATCCACGCGATCATGGAGAGAGAGAGAGAGAGAGACGCAAACTCCAAATATACAGCAGGCGTCAGGGTCGGGATCGACTTTACGATCTCGTGTATACTAGGCGAGGGAGTTAACATCGCCTAGCCACCGCGACGCAGCAGGCATCGTCAAGGTCGGGATCGCACCCAGGAACTCCTGCGTACCAGGCGAGGTAGTGAACATCTCTTAGCCACCGCGGCGTGATGGATGCGGGACTCACCTGGGACTCCGGGCCCACGTCAGAAGCGGCAATGGGCCGAGGGAGTGCACTGGAGTTTGGTTGACCGCCAACGGCCGTGGGTCACGTGGGCGGGACTTCGATGCCCGCGTGAGAGGCTTCAAACTGAAATGTGACAGCGGGGACGGCTGGGATTCGAACGCAGCTCCCGCGGGCCATCGGACAGAGATGGTTCGCCGCAAAAGGCGCGGCGCTTTCGGATGCGCTGTTTCCACGGCCGTCTGGAACGCCCTTCCCTTCCGATATTAGGAATCCACTGGGGGCTTTGCACTTATAAGTCAACATCTACATTGACAAACTCATTTCTCCAGAACTGCTTTATGTGTTTTAGTTTGTTGTCTCCCACCTCCACCGAACCTCCGATTAATACGGTTGGCTACGTACGGCGTGAAAGAAGTTCAACATAACGCATACATGGTGGTGGTGGTGGTGGTGATGCTGATGGTGTTGGTGATGTTGTTGATGCGGCCGCCTGGAATCCGCTTCTTTCCGATATTCGCAAGCCACTGCTATGCACTTTCACATCTAAATTGAAAACGAATTTCTTTAGGACTGCTTTTTGTGTATTAGTGTGTTGTCCTCCCCCCCCCCCCTCCCACATCTCCAATGAGCACGGTTTGGCTACGTACGGTGCGAAAGAAATTCATCATTCATGCACGTTGGCGACCTACATTTCTCACACGATGTCCGACGCATTGCAACATTTGTAACCTTTCCTTTAGTGCGCGTGGGTCATGTAAAAAAAAAAGGCCTTTGAAATCAAAACAAACAAAACAAAAATCTATGGATGGCCGAGTTGAGTGCGCGAAGAACAGCGGGAAGTTCTTGACACCTGCCAATCTCAATTTTGGAGCGACCTCTCAAATATCGATCACCGCTGAACGGACCCGCACATAACAACCCCTCGTAGACCGCACGTGCCCCGGTACAACTCACGCCGGCGAGCGCGTACCCCCCAGAGGCACTCCCACAGGCACCCACGCCGGCCATGGCCCTGCTGACACCGGCACGCGGGCAGGGGGTCGCGTGCGCGCTCGCCCTCACGGCCCTCTGCTGCGCCAACGCGTGGTGGCTCCTGCGGTGCGGCCGCGACGCTGGGCGCGTTCGGCCGCGCGGGAGGGAATCGGCGGCGTCCGCCTTGGGAGAGGGGCGAGACGCGGGGCGTGGGGTGGACGACAGACGACTCGGCAACATCGAACGGCTTTTGGAGTCGCTCGTGCGAGGTACGGGGACTTTGACAGTCGTGCTGGTTGTTGTAAGCCGTGATAAAATCCACTGCTAGATGAAAGCCCCCGCCCCCCCCCCCCCCCCCACCGAGCCGCCACCATCATCAACCATAGCAGCCATGGTGAATTCACAGATGGACGTTACTAGCTCGTTTAGATGTACCTCAAAGGATGGACAAGTGGTTACAATACTGATGCTCATTATTCGTATATTTCTCGGGACCACGTTGGGTCAGGCAGGGGGTAGTACAGTAGTAACCAAAACAAGACTGAGAATAGTCACTGCCCTACTCCATGCGTGTCTCTCAATGAACCTCCGATTATCACAGTTGGCTATGTACGGTGCGATAGAAGTTCAACATACGTGCATACGATTTTAATTCCAAGCATGCACTTATCCGTGCTTATTTGCGACACTTTTCATTTATTGTTTCGATATTGTTCCACAGTCTTTGCTCACTTTTCATGTTGTGTTCCACATTTTTTAGTTCAGTGATCGGGGTCTTTCTGAACCGTGTCGCAAGTGGAATGGCATTAAACACACACGGATTCTAAATACATCTTCAGTACGTTGTTGCTGACGGACGTTTCGATACTTAAAAAATGCCACGAACTGCTGACTTTTTACAGTATTCGGATGCGTTGATATAACCCGGCAGCATTTATTTAACAAGCCCTGCTCTGCTGATGAAATCCAGAAGGTCGATATCGGCACAAGTTGTTTTGCTTAACTCTTCTTACACTGTTTTTATTTCACCAGGCAAGGTCCCACTGAACTATCATCATCATCACGTGGAAATGTATAGCAGCCCAAATACTCTAAACGTGTCATTTTGGTTCTAAATGTAGTGGGAAAAACCGGAGGACCCGGAGAAAAATGCACGCGAGCACGAGGAGAGAGAGAGAAAGAGATGCAAATTCCAAATATGCAGCAAGCGCCAGGGTCGGGATCGAACCCGCACGCTCCTACATACCAGGCCAGGCAGTTAACATATCGCCATGCTTGTATTTTAACATGTGCACGTAGCCGAAAGTGAATAGCCCGAGTGGGCGAGTGGTTGGTAAACCGAGTGGGTGAGTGAGTGGGTGAGTCGTTGAGTAAGTGGGCGAGTGGTTGGTAGCCCGAGTGGGTCAGTGAGTGAGTGATTGAAAGATCCAGTGGGTGAGTGAGTGGGTGAGTGATTGAAAGATCCAGTTGCTGAGTGAGTGGGTGAGTGATTGGTACACGGAGTGAGTGGTTGAGTGGATGAGTAATTGAAAGACCCAGTGGGTGAGTGAGTGGGTGAGTGATTCGTAGACCGAGTGGGTGAGTGCGTGAGTGAGTGGGTGAGTGATTGAAAGATCCAGTGGCTGAGTGAGTGGGTGAGTGGATGAGTAATTGAAAGACCCAGTGGTTAAGTGAGTGAGTAGATGAGTGAGTGAGTGGTAGACCGAGTGGGTGAGTGAATAAGTGGGTGAGTGGGTTAGTGCGTGGGCGAATAGCTGAATGAGTGGGTGGGTGAGTGAGTGAGTGGGTGAGTGTTTGAAAGACCGAGTGGATGAGTGAGTGGGTGAGTGAGTGATTGGTAGACCGAATGGCTGAGTGAGTGGGTGAGTGAGTGGATGAGTGATTAAAATACCCAGTGGATGAGTGAGTGAGAGGGTGAGTGAGTGGTAGACCGAGTGGGTGATTGAGTGGGTGAGTGGTTAAGTGGAAGAGTGGTTGATAGACCAAGTGGGTGAGTTAGTGGGTGAGTGAGTGAGTGGGTGAGTGGGTGAGTGATAGGTTTCACCGAGTGCACGGAGTGCACTGACTCAAACGTGGGTGCGACGACACGGGGTTTACGAGTGGATTTGACAAAGTTCAAATTGTATCCGGGAACTTGACACCGCTGCCCAATGTTCTGGGCTTGAGTCAATAAACCCAGCGTTGTGTTTGCTCTGTTCTTGACCAGAACGGATTCATGTATTAGAGCTTCTAAAAGCGACTGCGTCGCACGGCACTGGGCAGACACTGGTGATATTTAAACAAAACCTCAACTTTAAAATATTTTACCAGGTAAGGCCCCACTGAGCTGTGTAGCTCTTTTTCAGAAGCGACCTGGCCATCATAAATGGCAGTTTAACGAAGTGGTTTGTCATCATAACATGGGAATGTATAGCAGCCCAAATACTCTAAACGTGTGATGTTGATTCTAAATGTGGTGGGGAAACCCGGAGGACTTCGGGACAAATCCATGCGACTGCGGGGAGAGAGAGAGACACCCAAACTACAAATACAGAGCAGCAGCAGGCGTCAGGGTCTGGATCGAACCCACGACTCCTGCATACCAGGCGAGGTAGTTAACATCTCCTAGCCACCGTGATGATGATGAGAGACGCAAACTACAAATAGACAGCAGCAGCAGGCGTCAGGAGTCGGGATCGAACCCACGACTCCTGCACACCAGGCGAGGTAGTTAACATCGCCTAGCCACCGCGGCGCCCTTAGATGGAAAGCCCCACGTCTCTGCGTGAGTCTGTGGGGCTCTAAAGGAGTCTGTGGCATTGTGAGTCTGTGGCTCCGTGTATTAGTATATTGGCCCCTATGTGATTCTGGTGGGTCTCTAATGTCACTGTTATGGGTGTAGCTGAGTAGTATACTGGTCCCTCAGAGAGTCTGAGGGTGACGTAGTCTGCCCATTTACAATTACCCTGTGGATTTTGCACAGCCTTTGAATGCGACCTCATATCAAGACGGTGGTTCGAAAACCGAAAAACTCACTCAGTTTTGCAGTTTGCAGTTTTGCAGTTTATTTATTTTGGTATAGCCCTGTGAGCCATTCGGCTCTTGAATCGGGTGCAACCACAACAAAAAAAAAAACAAGAAAACATCTTAAAGTGACTATGTGACTGTGCAAATAGAAAATCCATGAAAAAAACAGCAAAATATTCCTGAAAAAAGCACCGTACACCAACGCTGTGTGCAAAAAATCCCAGTGGGATGCAAGTCAAACAACAACAACCACAAGAAAACTTAGATTTAAGCCATCAGTCTAACTCCGTACTACAACAAAACAAACATGTCCAAACCAAAAAACGTTTTCGAAAATCACCAAAAAATAAAGCCAGAATTGCAACGTAACAGTGATCATAGGGATTGTGACCGATATTTTTTTTTACAATAAACTACATAAATAACATGCAACACCAAATCCTAGAGCCATATCTGGCTGCATGAGTTACTCCACAACAACAGAAGCATCAGTCGGAGTATCACATTTTTCAATGCACCTTTAAGATCAGCATGCTAAATCAAAATACAGATTCTAGATTTGAAGCTTTCGTGACTGCAAGGATCCATACTCTTTGGTTAAATTCGGCAAAGTCACAACACAAGTGGCCCCCACCAGGCGAAAGGACCGGACTGTCCAGAGGACAGCACTGGAGTGAACACAGCCAAGCCCAGGTCGCGTCCCCCAAGCTGTGTGGGAGGAAACAAAGCGTCCCGACAAAGGAACAGAAGCGGCCACTGTCATTTACATAACGATGAACACAATACGAACGAAGATCGAGTTTCAAGTTTTGTTGAACTCGAAGACCGGGCTGCTATGATCCATCTCTCCCATTACCAATTCAGTCACAATTGTGTTGCTACGTCTTAGCATCCGCATTGTGTAAGAATCCGCATGATGATTGCGCTCCCAGGAGAGTTTCAAGTCTCTCGTTGTTCAGGAGGGACCTGCCAGGTTTGTCGCGCCCGGAGCAATGATGCTGCTGCTGTGTGATCCAAATCGCCACGGTGGCTATAAGATGTTAACTCCCTCGCCTGGTACACAGGAGGTCGTAGGTTTGATCGCGACCCTGATGCCAGCGGTATATTTGGAGTTTCTCTCTCACCGTGGTCGCGTGGAAATATGCGTTTAGATTATTTAGATGATTTGGCTGCTATAAATTTCCACATGAAGAGCCACTTCGTTGAGCTTTCATTTGTGATGGGCGGGTCGCTTCTGAGAAATAAGTCCATAGCTCCATGGGCTTTACCTGCTAAAATAAAATTGTTTAGTTGTATTATTGTATTTTTTAGTGATTTGGTTACCTTTGATATAACTTGCACTCCTGCCTTGTGTTTTACTCTTTGTTGTTGTAACGTTCTGACCCACTCCGACTGGACATTTGCGAACAATATCTGTATAGCTCATCAGATTCATTCAGTATGAATACATTTTCTGGTTCTAAAGTAATTTTCCGGGAATTTTTCAGCATCGAGGATGTGGTTTTGCCCAATAGCAGTTCCACTGCAGGTGTGGGTTTAGCTGTGGGAGGGGGAAATCGGAGAATATGGAGGAAACCCAGGCAGAAGAGCGGCAGAGCATACAGTATTCGCACTTACTTACCCACACTCATACTCACTCACTTTACAGACAAGGGTCAGATCATACAAACTCAACAGTGAGTCACTCACTCTGCAGAAGATGCCCCAGTTCGGGAATCGAACCCAGGCTGCTGTCTCGTCAGACAGCGACAGCGTCACCGCTAGGAGATGTTCACTACCTCGCCTGCTATGCAGGAAGTCGTGCCTACGATCCCGACCTTGACGATGCCTGCTGCTGCGTATTTAGAGTTTCCGTGTCTCCCTCTCTTCCCCCGTGGTCGAGTGAATTTTTCTCCGGGTCTTCCGATTTTCCCTCCACATTTGGAATCGACATCGCGCGTTTAGAGTAATTTGCTGCTGCTGTAAATTTCCATTCGATGATGATAAGCCACCTCCTTGAGTTATAATTTGTGATCGCCAGATCCCTTCTGAAAAAAAAAACAGCTACACAACTTAGTGGGCCCTTACCTGGTAAAATAAAAACAGATTATAGGTTTTTTTTTATAGTCTAATCTTCACGGGGCATTAGCCGAACCTGTGTGTGCACGCGCGCGCGTTTTACGTATTTGTCTTTTTACAAATTCCAACAACGACAGCAACAGCCAGGAACAATTCGGAGGCAGGCGGAACAGTGGAGGCCGCGGGCGCCGTGTGCCCTGGGAACGAGCTGGTGGACAAGCCAGCCGAGATCCTCTTCAAGGAGTGGGGCAAGGGGCTCCCGGCGTGGCAGAAGCGCGCGGCGTGCGCCCGCTTCCTCACCTACGGCTACAACGCCTACCTGAGCGACCGGCTGCCCCTCGACCGCGACGTGCCCGACAACCGCCCTCCCGGGTACGCCACTCGGAGTCACACTCTCGCTCAGCGTCACCACCACCACCACCACCGTCATCATTCATCACCACCATCATCGCCATCATCACCATCATCATCGTCTTCATCATCACTACCATCATTATCATGAACCGCCCCGGGTACACCACCCACAGTCACACTCACCATCACCACCACCATCGGCATCACCAGCATCAGCGTCATCGTCATCATCATCATTGTAATCATCGTCATCATAACGGCCACTATCATCATCACCACCATTATCATCACTCCCATCATCATCATCGTCATCATCAACCACCCTCCCGAGTATGCTACTCGGAGTCACACTCGCTCATCCTCGCCATCATCGTAATCACCGTCATCATCGTCACCACTATCGTCATCATCGCCATGATCGTCACCACCATTACAACCACCACCATCGTCATCATCGCCACCATCATAGTCGTCATCGTCACCACCATCACAACCACCATCATCGTCATCATCGTTATCATCACCATCACCACGATCATCATCATCACCACCACCATCGTCGTCGTCGTCATCATCATCGCCACCATCATCGTTATCATCGTCATCACCACCATCATCGTTATCATCGTCATCACCACCATCATCGTCATCATCACCACCATCATCATCACCACCACCACCACCATCGTCATCACCACCACCATCATCGCCATGATCGTCACCACAATCACAACCACCATCATTGTCATCATCATCGTCATCATCACCACCACCGCCACCGTCATCATCACCATCATCGTCATCATCATCGTCACCACCATCATAACCACCAACATCACCATCATCGTCACCACCATCAGCGTCATCATCGTCATCACCACCACCATCATCGCCATGATCGTCACCACCATCACAACCACCATCATCGTCATCATCACCATCATCGTCATCATCACCACCATCATCATCGCCACTATCATCATCGTCATCGCCACTATCCTCGTCGTCATCGCCATCATCATCATCGCCACTATCATCGTCGTCATCGCCATCATCGTCATCATCGCCATCATCATCATCGCCACTATCATCGTCGTCATCACCATCATCATCATCGCCACTATCATCGTCGTCATCGCCATCATCGTCGTCATCCCGATGCCATCGCCGCGCGTGACGTCACCCTCTGGAGCGTCACGTCGGCGTCGCGAACCGCGCATTGTGTGCCGTGGGTGGTGTCGAGATGTCAACTGCCTCGCCTGGTGCACAGGAGGTCGTCAAAGATAACGAAAGAGCTCAGTGGGCCCTACCTGGTCAAATACAAAATAAGTAATCTTTAAAAAAAACTTTTTTTTAAAACACGCTTTAATTAAATGTGCCCTACTAGTAATGGAAGAACTCCACGACTCCAGGAAGTTTCAAGTTTCATTTATTTAGGTATAGCCCTGTGAGCCATGCGGCTCTTAAGTCGGGTGCAACCGCAACAAACAAAATATGAATACAGAACATCCCAAAGCGACGACGCGCAACAGAAACATCCTTGAATAAACCAGCAAATATTCCACACAAAAAAAAACGTATTAAAACGCTGTGCAAAAATCACAATGTGGTGCAAGCCAACAACAACAGGAAGTGGCCCCGAGGCTTGCCATAACGTAATGGACCGTGGCCAATTACAGCCAACGTCAGTTGAGCGTGGACAATTATACCCAAGGCGAAACATAACATATTAAAAAGATTATTTAAAATGTTTATTTTTTTATGATAGAATATAGTATTGTCATCAGAATGACATAAGTATACCAAGTGTGCATTCGATACCACATTGGGAAGTGCGTTTAAATAGAGTTACAAGATTTGAGGATACGACAACAGACAGTGAGTTAATAGAAAACGTGTAAATAAATAAAAAATATATTCCGTGGAAAGGGGGCCGCGTGTTGGAAAGCGTAGGCCGCTTGTAAACTAAACAACAAACTTCGCTTTATACCAAGTAAGGCCCACTGAGCTACTTAGCTCTTTTCAGAAGCGACCTGGCTATCACAATTGATAGCTCGACGAAGCAGTGGCTTATCACGTGCACATTGAGAGCAGCTGAAACACTCAGAACGCGTGGCGTTGATTCCAGATGCGGAGGGGACAAACCGGAGCAGGACCCAGAGAAAATTCCACGCGAAGACGGGGAGAGAGAGAGAAACACGCAAACACCAATTAGCTCAGTGGGGCCTTACCTGGTGGACAAATAAAATAATAGAAAAATAGTTTTGATTTAAAGCTTTCGTGACTGCAGTAATTCATATTCTTAGTTTTTTCGGTAAAGTCACGTTGAAGAGAAACAACAAAATAACAAAATATATATAAAACAATAATAAATTCTCACGACGTTTCGACCATAACTCATGATGATGACCGTTTGAGTTATGGTCGAAACGTCGTGAGAATTTATTATTGTTTTATATATATTTTGTTATTTTGTTGTTTCTCTTCAACGTGACTTTACCGAAAAAACTAAGAATAAGAAAAATAGTTGTTAACTTTAATTTCAAAGTCTGTGGAAAGCGAACGCCGCCTGTGAAGTGGCGGCTACGCCGAAGGGCGCTCGGGAGCACGGGCGAACCCCTCGACCCCTGCAGGCGGGCCGAGTGGCGACTCGGCGGCAATCGGAGAAGGTCGCGAGGTCAAGTCCTGGTTGAGGGAGGGGTGGGGGAGGGGCGGGGAGGGCTGGGGGGAGGGGCGGGGTGAATCAGCCCCATCAACGTAATCCCTCGCCCCGTGGCGGATACAATTAGAACTCCAGGTAAGGGCACACTACTGAGTTTTGTAGCTCTTTCTCAGTAGCGACCTGGCGAACACGAATGATAGCTCAACGACGTGGCTTGTCATCATCACCGTGTGGAAATGTGTAGCAGCTAAAACAATCAAAACGTGTGGCGTCGAGATGTGGAGGGGAAAAAAACGGAGAACCAGGAGAAAAATCCACGCGACCACGGGAATAGAGAGAGGCACGCAAACTCGGAATATACAGCAGGCGTCAGGGTTGGGATTGAGCCCACGACCTCCTGTGTAGCAGGCGAGGTAGTTAACATCTCCTATCCGCCGCGAGATGTAACATTAACCCAGGGAAGTCAACGGCGGTGGTCCTATGGATTGGGACTCGCCTCCAGTTCACAGTAATGTGGAATGTCCACCGATGGCTGAGGGCCGCATGCGGCTCGAGGGAGACTGATGCGGCCGTCTGGAACGCTCTTCCCTCCGATATTAGGAAGCGAATGGGAGCTATGCATTTTAACTCATCTATATTGAAAACTAATTTCTTTCAAACTGCTGTTTGTGTTTAGTTTGTTGTCCTTCCACCGCACCTCCGATTTAGCACGATTGGCTACCTACGGTGCCGAAGAGGTTCATCGTACGTACGAGCACATGTAGTCTGCGGGTCTCTTTCCCAGAATATATACAAAGTTTGTTCACCCTCAGTCCTCCAGACACACTCACACCGCCAATGAGAAGAGCTCAAGGGTCTGGCGAGAGCCATTCCAGACGGAGGCCCCGAGTGTGAGTCAAGGGTTCACTTCGCTGTTTGCTCAGCCAGCACTGCAGCGCTGCTGCTGGTGGTGGGTGGGGGACGCAACGGTGACGCTCGCGCCCCACAGCGAGAAGCGTCTGAGTTCGAGTCTGCGGTGGCTCGGAGATGTTAACTACCTCGCCTTGTATGCAGGAGGTCGTGGGTTCGATTCCGACCATGACGCCTGCTGCTGTATATTTGGAGTTTGCGTGTCTCTCTCCCTGTGGTCGCGTGGATTTTTCTCCGGGTTCTCCGGTTGTTTCCCTCCACATTTAGAATCAACGTCATGCGTTCAGAGTATTTAGTTGCTATAAATGTCCACGTGATGAGCCACTTTGTTGAGTTATCATTTATGGCCAGGTCGCTTCTGAAAAAGCGCTACATAGCTCAGTGGGCCTTACCCACTAAAATATAAAAACATTGTTTATTTTAGACTCGGGCGCATCTCTGTGTGGAGTTTGCATGTTCTGTAGAAATGTTTGTGATGGTGGGAGATTGTGTGAGCAAGTGCGTGGCGGAAAGCAAAAGTGTAGCGGCAGTCAGCGCGCCGCGCTACGAACCCCGGTTATGACCCGAGTTCGATTCCCACTCACGGCCAACACCAATAGCGGTGACGATCATCTCAAGCCGTCATGGGCCTCCCCCCACCTAGGTAGGCTCAACCTCAAATGAGGACCTGGTGGAGTGTGGACACGTCGCCACTGTGTAGACAAAGTCGGCCGGGCGTGGTGCTGCCCATACTTCACCACGTGGGTCGCTTCCCCTCTCCCGCCCCCCCCCCCCCTGCAGCTGCAGCTCCAAGCGGTACCCGTCGGAGCTGCCGGCCCTGAGCCTGGTGCTGATCTTCTACAACGAGGCCGTCTCCATCCTGCTGCGCGCCGTCACCTCCGCCGTGCGCAACACGCCGCACCACCTCCTCAAGGAGATCATCCTCGTCGACGACTGCAGCGACTACGGTGAGAGCTGCGGGGTTGCCACCTCCTCATCAACCTCCTACTCCAAAACCTTTATACATGCTAAAGATTTCATTGTAGCAGGTAAAGCCCACCGAGTTATCGTATGCATTATGCCTCGTTGGTGATAATGACCAGAGGGTTCCGTATTTGTCTCTGCGTCTCGTCCATCAAGCCGACCTGCAGGAGGGCTTCAGGGAAAACATCACCCAGCTACAGCGCAGGTACGAGCACGTGTCCATCCGCCTCGTCCGGCACGCAGCCCGCAGGGGCCTCAGCGCGTCGCGCGTCACCGGCATCCGGGCGGCTTCAGGGCCCGTGGTGGCCGTCATGGACGCCCACGTGGAGTTCCCCGTCGGATGGTGAGTCCCAAAGTCGCTGAGTCCCAAACTCTCTCCAGCTGGTGAACCCCAAACTTTCTCCGGCTGGTAAGATCCAAACTCTCTTTCGGCTGGTAAGATCCAAACTCTCTTCGGCTGGTGAGTCCCAAACTCTCTCCGGCTGGTGAGTCCGCTGTGCCGTGACGCTTTGCACCGCGAGTTTCATCAATCGCTATAGCCAGCACTGGGTCATGCTGAAGGGTGGGAGATTGGGTGGGTGGGTTGGGTGAGGTTGGGGGTAGAGGAGGCGTGATGACGTCACAGCGCGACGCACCCGGCTCAAGGGCTGTGGAATGCGTGATGACGTCATCACGCAGACAGCTGTGACGTTACCAACACCGTGCGCACTTCCCCCCGACCGCGTGCCAGGCAGCCGACTAGGAGGTCGCCGTTGGCTGCCGAATTCGACCCATCCAGAGGGGGCGCCACGGTGGCAAGGAAATGTTAACTACCTCTCCGTGTGAACAGGAGGTCGTGGTTTCAATTCCGAATCTGACGCCCCCCATGTCTCTTTCTCTCTCTCCCCGTACTCACGTGGACTTTTCTTCCAGTTTTTTTCTCTCCACATTTAAAATGGCCGTCGCGCGTTTAGAGTATTTGGCTGCCGCTAAACATCAGCGTGTGATAAGCCACTTCGTTGAGCTATTATTTGTGGCCGGAATGGATGTCCCCGGATTTTTTAATGCTACCCTGTTACCAGAACTTTTCGGGCGTGGTATGTCGGGCTTTATTTTGTTGTCATATAACAAAAAAACAACCGTACAATTCGTACAATTTAATTACCGCTCATAGCGAATCGAATGCTGCCGTAAGAGATCGCACGTTTGGTGCAACGGTCCTTCGCCGACTACGCATGACGAATGAATGAATTGTAACGCATCTCTACTCGCTGCTGCTGCCATTACCGCGTCAGGGCCGAGCCGATTCTGGGTCGCCTCGCGGCCAACCGGCGCCTACTGCTGTCGCCGGTATTCGACAACACGCACTACGATTCACTACGCGTGCAGCACTACACCGCCAACGCCCAGGCCTTCAACTGGGAGCTGTGGTGCGCCTACCTCAAGCCGCCCGCCGACTGGGTGAGCAAGGGGGACCCCACCGCCCCCATCAGGTGAGCCTCACGCGGCGGTGACGGACCCATCAGGTGAGCCTCAAGCGGCAGTGATGGAGCATCAGGTTAGGCTCATGTGGCAGTGACAGACCATTAGGTGAGCCTCACGCGGAGGTGACGGACCATCAGGTGGTGGCTAAAGCTACGATTTGGGGGGCCCCCTTGACAGCCATCATGATGAGATTTGTTTTTTTACGCGGATTAACGTTTTGATATTTTTTTATGAAAATGCATTCAATTCGTGTTGCACGTTTTCTTTTAATTTAATTAGCTTAATTAATTATTTTCATTAAAATTATAATGCAAAGACGCCACTACTACGGAGCTGTAAGTGGCTGCCATTTTTTCTAAGGCAGAGCGCCCCCTACAGCGTTAAATGTTCGAGACCGTGAGCGCGTCAGAGATTCTAGGACAGCAGCAGCAGCGCGATCCCAGAAAGGATGCGATTGCATATGTTAGTGTGTGCGGCTGCCGGCCTTCATAGGTACTGCTACTCACTATAACAGCACTTCCCCCAGCAGTCTGTTCAAGGCTATACGTGGGAGGGATCTTTGTCTGTTGTGTTGTTTGTTTGGGTATAGGAGCCCGATTGTGATGGGCTGCATGGCGGCCAGCAAGAGCTACCTGGAGGAGATCGGGTTTCTGGATGAAGGCATGCAGGTGTACGGAGGGGAGAACGTGGAGCTGGGCCTTAGGGTGAGGACGCACAGAAACAAAGACAAAGATCCCCCGTGTAGCCTTAACAGATTGTTGGGGCAAGTGCTGTCACTAGCGAGTAGCAGTAAAGGGTTTTGGCTGGCCATCGAACAATGACGGCCATCTCGTCACGCGCTTCTGCGGCCGTCGGGAACGCTCTTCCGATATTCGGAAGCCACTGGAGCTATGCACTTTTGCATCATCTAGATTGACAGACTAATTTCTTTAGAACTCCTGTTTGTGTTTTAGTTTGGTGTCCTTCCCCCGCACCTCCGATTAGTACCGTTGACTGTGCACTGTACCGAAGAATGTGCATGTATGATGTATATATGTTGTGGGAGCGGTGGTGTAGTGGTTATCACGCTGTGCTACGGAACCGGTGACCCGCATTCGATTACCGCTCACGGCCAACACCAGTGACAATTATCTGAACTGGCCCTGGCCTCCCCTAGGTCGACTCAGCCTTAAATGAGTCCTGGTGTGGTGTGTAAACTTCGCCGTTGGGGAGATAAACGCGGTGCCGTGCCAGCCTTCATATGAGCTCGCTAACAGCACTTGCCACAAAAGTCTTCAACGGCAATACGGGGATCTTTGTCTTGTGTTGTATGTATGTTGAACTTCTTTCGCAACCGTGATAATCGAAGGTGCGGGAAAATGAAAACAACAAGTTCAACACAAATAAGTGCATCTGGCTACCCTGTTGCTAGTGGACAATCACAGCGGCTGGGCTATTGGTCACGACGCCCTACCCCCCCCCACCCCCGTGTATCCAGGTGTGGCAGTGCGGGGGTAGCGTGGAGGTGCTGCCCTGCTCACGCTTGGCTCACATCGAGCGCTACTTCAAGCCGTACGCCCCGGACCTGAGCGTCCACATGCGCAGGAATGCGCTGCGCGTGGCCGAGATCTGGATGGACGACTTCAAGAGGAACGTCTACATGGCCTGGAACGTGCCCATGAACGTACGCGCAGCACGCGCATGCGTATTAATGTGGACGCAATGCATATTCGTTTTACCGTGATGCATATTTACGTTGACATGATGCATATTCACGTTACCGTGATGCATATGCATGTAGACGAGATGCATATTCATGTTGACCTGATGTAGATATTCGTTCGTTTCTCAATCCGCTTGTCCTAGTGAGGGTCACGGCGGCAGTGTTAACCAGGGCGACCTGCCGGAGTCGAACCTCGGCAACTACAAGCGGCGAATGCGCCACCGCTGGGCCCTAGCGTCACGGCCCGATTACTTCCCAGTGAACATGGAACCTTGGCCGAGCATTGGTTCAACGTTGGCCCAACGGTGGTCGAACGTTGGCTCAAAGTTCGTGCAACGTTGGCCCATTCACTGTGTGTACAACTCTTGTCTCGTTGTAGTGCCGCACAGGACTTCAGGATAGACATCGGAGACATCTCGGAGTGTCTCACCATCCTGATTACTTCCCAGTGAACATGGAACGTCGGTCCAACGTTCGTGCAACGTTGTCCCAACGTTTTCTCGAACGTTGTCCCAACGTTGGCGCATCGTTGGCCCAACGTTGGCCCAACGTTCATTCAACGTTGGCCCATTCACTGGGTGTGCAACTCTCGTGTCATTGGTGTCACCGCGCAGGGCTCCGGGATCGACATCGGCGACATCTCGGAGCGCGTGGCTCTGCGCAAGCGGCTCAACTGCAAGAGCTTCGCGTGGTACCTGGAGAACGTGCTGCCCTCACTGCCACGGCACGATGACATCGTGCAGTACGGTGTGGTTAGTATCCAGTACAGCATAGTGAGTATCCAGTACGTCGTACTGCCAGGACCTCTTATCCAGGAGGCACTGTGCCTTGGGCCTACGAAAACTAAAGGGCCTACGGAAGAAAAAAAACTGACCATGTTCTTTTTTGTTTGTATGATAAATAATGTGCCAAAGATATCTTCTTGAATAAATATAATTACATATAGCAAGTAATGGCACAGTGTATATAGAGAGGCAGTCAAGTCAGTCTTTTTTTTATAAGGTGAGAGAATCTACATCATGGGACCTCTTTTGCGAGTACCAAAATATGATAATAGGTTTTCCCCATTTTTCTGGCAACAAAAGAGATGTTAAGATGTTAAAACACCAAACTGAAACCTTTTACAAGGAATCATGTACTCTTTGGTTCTTTCGGTAAAGTCACGTGGGCAGAAATAAAATAAAACAAATCACGACGTTTCGATCGCAACACAAGCAAACTTCATCAGGTGGAACAACCACAGCAAGAAAATGGCGTCTGGTCTAACATCGTTTTGAGACTAGGCTCAAAAGAAAGCTGTCTCTGGTGTGGACCAATCAGTTTCAAAGACGATGCATATATTATCAGAGTACGTTTATTGGTTGCATTCTGACCACAAGCATTGTGGTTAATGCAAACATGATTCCTTGTAAAAGGTTTCAGTTTGGTGTTTTAACATCTTAACACCTGTTTTGTTGCCAGAAAACAGGGGAAAACCTATTCTCATAAGGTGAGAAAAATTAACACCGGAGGTGAACTTTTCAAGATTTTTGTTCATTGCAAAATTAGCTAATAAAGTTTTTTCAAATGGTGTTTTTCGCACAATCTCATTCTCAATAGAAAGTAGTGCAAGGGAAGGCACGTGTTGTTGTCCTATGGTTGATCGGAGGCAGTGTTTTTTTTTTTTATCAGATTTATCTTCGAAAAAGAACGCTCCCAATTCACAATTTATTCCCAAGATGGCAAGATACATCCTGAGAGAAATGTAAACATTCGGAAAGCTGCTGATCAGCTTGTCAGATATTTCAGATTTGAGCAAATCTGCCACTGTTGTTTTCTCTGCATACAAGTTCAGTAACAACAGCAATTAATCAGTGGATGATTTTTCAAGATCTGCTGGATATGCGGCAACCAATGCATTAACCCGCACAACAATTTCCTCTGTGAACAGTGATCCATCTACAAGGAAACTGAATCGATCATTCAATCTGGCACGTGCATTTCGCCTTTTTTGAAGTCTCAAAATCTGCAGTGACTTCTGTCCAGAGTGCAGGATTACTGGCAAGCCAACTCGTAAAGGCAGCATATGATGTTAGCTTTGGAGTCTGATTTTGTTTCCACCACATCATCTTGTTCCAAAGGGGCATGAGCCTATTCTTCACTTGATCTACCCTCTATATACGAATGATCGTCTGCTTCAAGAACAACATTTTCATGAGGTTCATTATTATCATGATCCAGCTTTATCATTAATAGCGATGAATCCATTGGAGGTTTTGCACTCTCACTCTTCACATCCTTGTTCATGAACTTCAGAAAAGATCCCTTGATCTCATTCAATGCTTCATCCTTGTGTATTGTTGATTCTTCTTCTCGTGTCCTGACTGATGCTTTCTTTTATATCCATCTGACATATTTGAAGAGTGGGGAGGGTTGGATTATTTAAAATAAAAATAAAAACATTTAAAAAAATAAAAACCGTACTAAATTCTTAAAAATATCGCAAAATTTCCGTGTAAGAAATTACATATGAGTAAATGAATTTAAATAATAAATACACAAAGCAAGAAGCAAATAACATTCCCTGCACAGCTTGACCAAACAGGAATATAAGACAGACTACTAAGAAAGGAAAAATGCAATGAGGCGCTAAATTTTTTTTCTAATTTAGCCTAAAATAGTATCCATATGGCACCTTATTTTTCCATGCAGCAATTTTGACAAATTGAGTATTTTAGAAAAAAAAGAGCAAATTACATTTTTTTGCATTATTTTTGCCGATTAATTTGTTGGCTGCTCTTTGCAATTTCTTTGCATTTGTAACAAGTCGTTGACTCGTCGTGAGGCATATTACACCTAAATACACCTAAAAACAACAGTCAAACAAATGTTTAAGCTTAAACAAAGTAAGGCAACATGACGCTCGTCATGCAGTCGTTCCGTCAGAACATTGAGTTTGTCATCGATGAAAATGAACGGCGTCCTTGTAAATCTACGTCTTCCGATATGATAATAACAGTAAGAAATATTTGAAGAAAATTTCGCTTATTACATTTTTACGCTTACCTTTTTTTTCCAAATAATTTCTAATTAAATTTGATTTTCTGCGGCACATGTCGCGCTCCCATCGAATGAGGGCACAGACTAAATGATGAACGTGTCAGCAGTAACGACGTCTGTCCAGCGGTTGGACGATGTAGGCGTGAAACATTCGGAGTGACAGCGGCAGTAGTGACACAGTCGTGACATGGGGCAGCAGCAGTACCAACTGTGTAAAGTTATTACTTAAGGCCTACAAAACATAAGTGCCTAGGGCCAACAAGAACTTTAATATGGCCCTGCACGTCTCTGAAAGTCGTCACTGAGTCTCATCAAAGCTGTGCGGTTTTACTACAATAACGTTCATCACAGTGGACCGCGACTCCAGCTACACAACGCCACCAATGCGACACCACCAACACAACACCACCAACATGAAACCGCTAATACAACACCGCCAACACAACACCACCAACATGATACTACCAACATGACACCGCTAACACAATACCACCAATATGACACCACGAGCAACACCACCAACACGATACCACAACAACAAAGCGCCATTCGCCACTAAGTCGCGGTGACATCATCACGGCGCTTGTGCCAGGCTAGGTGCACTTAAAGGCCACGTGAAATCTCAAATGCCCGCTGGCAGGTCACGGGACAGACCCAGCAGGTGCCATGGGTTGACTAACTGAGATTATCGGAAGATGCACCACCTGTGCCCCCTACTGTGCCAACTTGCCGTGTTCTAGTCGCCCAGCGCTCCTCTCGTTGTTGTGAGCGTCGCTCTACCGCCCTCCGTTGTTGCTGGAGGGCGACCACCTCCGACTACCCAGTAGCGTACTTCACGACCCTCGCTCACTCACCCAGCCACTCGCTCACATACTCACACATTCACCCACCGACTCACTGCAGAACGGGGGGAGAACTCCAGGCATAAAGTTGCGCCCGAGTCGGGAATCGAGCCCGGAGGCTACTCACTGCCAGTTACCGTGAGCACCACCTCTGCGCCGTCCACCTTCACCTCCGCTTTCCTCGGCAGATGAAAAACGAAGTGAGAGAAGATCTGTGTTTGGACCAAGGCTCTCCCGAGAAGAAGCGGCCCATCCTCTACCCGTGCCACATTTACTCCACGCAGGTGAGGCTCTGGGTGGGCAGAGCGTTCGCCAACTCGGCCTGACAGGAAATGCGCCGGGTTCACCCTCTGCATCTGTCTCTAACGGGATGGAGAGGAGGGGGTCACGAAAGCTCTCCCACAATAGATCTCAAGATAGGTCTCATGATAGATCCCACGATAGCTCTCACATCTCACGATAATGCTCATCTTAAATCTCACAATAGATCTCACGATGGATCTCACGATAGATGTCCCGAGTCACGGTGGCTAGGAGATGTTAACTACCTCACGTGGTATGCAGGAGGTCGTGGGTTCGACCCTGACGCCTGGTGTATATTTGGAGTCTGCGTGTCTGTCTCTCCTTGTGGTCGCGTGGATTTTTCTCCGGGTCCTCCGGTTTCCCCCTCTACATTTAGAATCAACATCACCGCGCGTTTAGAGTATGTGGCTGCTGCTGTAAATGTCCACACGATGACGACAAGCCACTTCCTTGAGCTATCATTTGGTCAAATGAAAGATCGTTTGGTTGACATCTTACGACGACGATACGACGGTGAATGTGCCGCGTGCGGCGCAGCGCGTCTGCCTAACGGCCGCGTCCGAGCTGCTCATTGGAGACTGGAGCCTGGACTTGTGGAGGCCGAAGAGACGCTGCCTGGTGGAGGTGGAGGAGGAGGTGGAGGAGGGGAGGGAGAGCGGTGGCCCGGCCCTCATCGCCTGCTCGCTCGCTCTGCAGCAGAGACGCAGGATGCACTGGAAATTCACTCAGGTGACGGTGCTGGTGGTGGTGGTGCTGGGGAGTGCTGGTGTAGCGGTTACCGCTCTGCGCTACAAACCCGGAAACCCAAGTTCGATTCCCGCTCACGGCGAACATCAGTGACGCTTATGTGAACTAGTACTGGGCCTCCCTTTGGTCGATTCGGCCTCAAATGAGTACCTGGTGCAATGTGTAAAACATCGCCACTGGGGAGACAAAGACGGTCGAGCGTGGTGCTGGCCACTCACCCCCTCGTGTACCGTGCCGGCCTTCATAGGTGCTCGCTAACAGCTCTTGTCCCAGTCTGTTAAGGCTATAAAGGGGGTCTTTGTTAGTGTGTGTATGTGAAGTGTATATGATCTCCACCTCCCATAGCTAAACCCACACCCACAGTGGAACTGCTATTGGCCAAAACCACATCCCCAATGCTGAGAAATGACCAGCAGGTTAGGAAGACCCTGCTAAGAAAACGTGTTGAGACTCAGTGAGGCTTTCCTGGGTAAACGAGACGTATACATAATGCATTAAGTGCCGTACTTCCCAGGACAAACTCACCTCAGTGGAAAGTGTCACATAACCCACGCGTAAGCATGATTTTTCCTTTTTTTATCCCCTAACCACCCGTCAACCAACTGACCCACCCATCCATCTGCCCACCCACCCATCCACCGACCTATCCACCCACCCACTCACCCGCCCATCCACGCACCCACCGACCTATCCACTTACCCACTCACCCGCCAATCCACGTACCCACCGTCCTATCCACCTACCCACTCACCCATCCATGCACCTACCCACCCACCCACCCGCCCATCCACGCACCCACCGACGGCACCCGCAGGACGGAGAGATTCGGAACACGGAGAGCGGTAACTGCCTGGAGGTGACGGAGAGCACCGACGATGAGCAGGGGCTGAGGCTGGTGGTGCGCCGCTGCTCCCGCCAGCGCTGGCACCTCGGGGAGGTTGGGCGCGTGGCAAAAGCGGGCACCGAATAAACCAGCGGTGGCATCTCGGGCCCAGCGGTAATGGGAAGAGTGGATTTCATGTCTCTGCAGGTCCTCCGGTTTTTCCCTCGACATTAAGAAATGACGTCACGCGTTTAGAGTAGTTGGTTCCCGCTAGAAACGTCCACGCGATGATGATGATGATCATAAGCCGAGACTTGGTTGAGCTATCATTTGTGACCGGGTCATTTCTTTAAAAGACGCTTATAGCTCGGTGGGCTTTACTGGGTAAAATAAAAATCGTCTAGTTTCATTTGTATTTTTTAGGGATTTGTTTACCTTTGCACTCCTATCGAGTTTTTGTATTGTTTTTCGAACGTTCTGACCCCGTGCCCCTACTGGACATCTGGGAAAATAAGCTTTATAGCTCATCAGATTCCTCGAGTATAAATGTTCAGATTCTGATTTTTTTAATGTATATATTCTGACTCTTTAATCGAGCGAGGTGGCTGTTATTGAGAGCGTTGGAACTTGGTGAAGCTCTTCTGGGAAAGCAAGCGTAATCAATTAATAATAAACTATACTAAAACAAAAGCACCGTGCGTAGCCAACCGTGCTCATCAGAGGTGCGGGGGAAGGACACACACACGCGCGTGACAACGTGGATGTGGGCTTCGCTGGTGGTTGGTGTGGGCATCATCAGGTAGTTGCCAGAATCGTGTAAATGTCCTCCCAACCGTGGACCTTAATAATCAGAATGACTTTAAACTGCAGGAGGAATCCGATGAGCTACGAAGCTCTTTTTGCACAGAAGTCCAGGAACAATGATGCCAACTTGTAACAGTGCGCTGCCACGACATTGATACCCGCTCGTCACTCTCGTAGAGAGAGGACGACTCGGAGGCACGAGGGGGAATCACAGACGAGGAGCAGAAAGGCAGCAGCAGCAGCGGCCACGTGATGAGCCGGCACTACCAACAGTTTCCCAAGCTCTGCAGTTCACTATGTATCCAGGTGGTCAGCCAATGAACGAGTTGCTCACATCATTGCGAGAGCATTATCGTGACACCGCTCCGTTACACCGACATCAGAATCAGACTCTTGAGTTAAACTGCAGGAGGAATCCCACGAGCTACAGAAGCTCCTTCCCCCAGGATGTCCGGGTAAGACGGACAGAGAGACAGACATGAAGACTGACCGAAGCCATTCTCAACCCCTTCTTCACGCTTTGCTCGGGGAACGTTCACCGTCAGAAGCCCAAAGTGGTGGAAAAAGCAAGTGCAGTCTGGTTCTCCTAGAACGCCGCGTGCGGTTTTCATGACATGAATTGGATAGGGAACACATTTGTTGTTATAACGCGGATTGCAAATTGGATATAACGCGATCGAGTTGAACGGAGCTGCGTCGCAGCGCAAGGCATAAGCGGCCGTAGCGGCTGTGCACGCATCTCACGCATTATCGCGGACTGTGCTTTACCCTCCAAAATTATTTATAATAACACGATTTTTTTTTCTACGACGCGGTGTTCTTCAGGAACGCAACGAATACCGCGTTATAGGAGAACAACAACAGACTGCTCCCACGACCAAGATTTGGTAATTGCAGTGTGCAGCCACGAGGGGGCGGCTACCGCCCACACGAGATTGCCCCTTGTGTGAGGAGTGCGAGACGACAGCGTTTGGGGCTGGAGATCGGCGCGCGCAGTGGCTACATTGTGAGCTGCGGAGGGGTGCGCAATCGGTTTAAGTGGGGGCCATGATATTTGATTTGTCTCTTCGCACGGTCGCACCCCAGAGACTATGATATATATGTATTATATATATAGACTATGATATATTATATATAGACTATGATATCTATTATATATAGACTATGACATACATTATATATACTATGATATATTATATATACTATGATATATAGACTATGATATATAAATATATATAGACTATGATATATAAATATATATAGACTATGATATATTATATATAGACTATGATATATTATATATAGACTATGATATATCATATATAGACTATGATATATATTATATTATATATAGACTATGATATATATTATATATAGACTATGATATATTATATATAGACTATGATATATATTATATTGCACGGCGGCTCCTATCGCCCTAATCCACATCGTAGCTTTGGCCACCAGGGAGGGGAGAGGGGAGGGGGGGCAAGGCACCCCCCCCCCCCAGCTCGTTATGCGAGTTACACGACTTACACTATTGGTTTAGGCGGTTCGATATGAACCAAACTGTAGCGTAGGAGTGCGCAGCGCAACAATGGATGTTTTGTTTCACTTGCAGCCCTTCGCTGTCCGCTAAGCAGAGGCCTGTGTGGTGTCATCGCCTCCGACACGCGCGCCACTGAGCACGGAGGCGGTGGTGCAGTCACCCAGACCGGCAACGATCCACAGGCTCAAACCCCGCTTGGATTTACAAGAGATACAGTCTGGGGGGGGGGGGGGGGTGTACCGCTCAGGGTTAGCGGTTAGGGTCAGGGTTGGCGGTCAGGGTTGGTGGTTAGGGTCAGGGTTGGCGGCGGTCAGGGTTGGTGGTTAGGGTCAGGGTTGGCGGTCAGGGTTGGTGATTAGGGTCAAGGTTGGCGGTCAGGGTTGGTGGTCAGGGTTGGTGGTTAGGGTCAGGGTTGGTGGTTAGGGTCAGGGTTGGCGGTCAGGGTTGGTGGTTAGGGTCAGGGTTGGTCGTCAGGGTTGGTGGTTAGGGTCAGGGTTGGCGGTCAGGGTTGGTGGTTAGGGTCAGGGTTGGTGGTTGGGTCAGGGTTGGCGGTCAGGGTTAGCGGTTAGGGTCAGGATTGGCGGTCAAGCGTACGGACGATGTAACGGTGCCAGATGACAAAGACAGATCAGACCGCTGTTGGGGAGAGGTGAGTGAGATGAGAGAGAGAGGTAAGCGTGGGGGGAAAGAGGGCGGCAGGGTGATGGCGATGCAGCCCAAGGACTCGTACCTCGTAGCAAGAAGGGGGCCGCATTCCGTTCCCTACTCGGGCACCTGTGATGATTCAGGATGTTCTCTCTCACCCTGGTCTGCGTGGGCTTCCTCCGGGTTCCCTGGTGTCCTCCTCCCATTGCTAAACCCAAACCTGTACCCATACCCGTACCCGCCATTCGCCACTCAGTGACGGTGACGTCACCACGGCGTCTGTGCCAGGCCAGGTGCATTATGAGGCTGTCACGTGAAGTGCCGATGGCTCGCTGATGGAAGGCCACGGGACAGACCCAGGAGCGATGGGTTTACCGACTGAGATCTGGCAAATGCACCAGCTGTGCCCCCCTACAGTGCCATAGCTAAACCCACACACGCACACACACACAGAATGTAATTGGTATTGACCAAGTTACATCCCAACAACGCTAGGAAATTCACAGAGCCGTAACATCGCAGACCCCTCTTAAAAAGTCTTGGGTAAACGTGCGTAGTATAGCAACAATCGTCATTATCATCACGATCCATGGGTAGATAGCCCGTAGTAAGTGTCCACTTCACATTTGTTTTCACTTTCCTCTCTATCTTGTTGTGCGAATCTGCTGAAGTGGTGGCCACATCTTTCTGGCACCAATCTCTTCATGCCGTCAAGCCATATGTTAGGTCTTCCTCTCCTTCTGGTTCTTTCCATTTTTACCGAACAACAAACAACACTTTAAATTTCCCTGATGTTGCCCATCGTACGTGTGTCCAAATAGTGCCAGTTTCCTTCTCGTCACTGCCTGCCTGCATCAGCAACAACAACAGAGACCAGGAAACGGGAGATGCACGATGCTTGGCGTCAAGTGCACAGGACGTTGTGACATTTTCCCCATCGCCAAGTGATGTCACGACGTCTCTGCACACGTGGCACATGACGTCACATGGTCTCTGTATACGTGGTGCATGGCGTCACCTACAGAGTGGAAGAAGATAACAAACTCGACATATACTCTTTGGTTCTATTCGGTAAAGTCACGTAGGTAAAAATAAAATAACAAAAAATCACGACGTTTCGGCCACAACACAAGTGGCCTTCATCAGGTGAAGGGACTGGACTGTCCAGAGAACAGCGTTGGAGTGAAAACAGCAAGCCCAGGTCGCGTCCTTTAAGCTGTGTGGGAGGAAACAAAAAAACGCCTTGACAAAGGAATTAGCATAACAATGATGTACTGGACAGGCACGGTGGAGGGGGGGCAGTTTACATAATGTTGGTGTGAAGGGAAATAAGCTGCTGTGAAAGTTTGGAATACCACTACTTGAATAAATATACTGTACCATTGAAAATTAGTTTAATGTTTGGTTTGATTTAGAACATCTTTCCAATGATTGCTTAATTTGAAACCATCCTCTCGGTTGAAATTGTGTCTGTGTTTGTAAATCTGAATTGCCTTGTGGACAAATCTCTGATAAAAACCCGTGGGTTTGCAGAGAACCTTGGTATCGGAGAAAATAATATCATGATAACCCACAGCGTTGTAACAGTGATCAGCTACGGTAGAAGAGTTCGTTCTGCCGTGTTTTAAATCTGATTTGTGCTCGCGAATTCGGTCAGAGACATGTCGTTTCGTCTCCCCGATATAGTAGTCACCACTGGTACAACTCAATTTGTAAACCCCGGGGTACTGTAAGTCAGGAACGACATCCTTCATGGATGGGATCAGGTCACGGATTTTGTGTACTGTATTGAACCGGACCAGGATCTTGTGTTTGTTTAGAATTTTAGAGATCTTTTTAGTAACGCCTCCTATATATGGTAGTGTGATGGTTTTGACCAGAGTATCAAGTGGTTGTTTCTGTATGGAGGGAGAAACAGCTTGGCGGATGGTACGGTCAGAGTATGCATTTCTCTTGAGGGCCAGGTGTACATGTTTTAATTCACTAGTCAGGTGGTGTTGGTCCGAAATGAAATGTGCCCTGTGGTATAACGTTTTGATGAGAGAGTTCTTTTGAGCTGGGTGGTGGTGGGATTCAGGTTTCAAGTAGGAATCTGTGTGGGTGGGTTTCCTGTAGACAGAATGCCTCAGTGAGCCATCAGGTCTCCTCTCAAACAGAACATCCAAGAATGGTAGCTTGCCATCTTTCTCCACTTTCATGGTGAATTTGATGGCGGGATGTCTAGAATTTATGTGGTGTAGGAAAAGGTTCAAAGCAGGGAGGCCATGTGGCCAAATGACGAAAGTGTCATCCACATATCTCTTCCACAGGGAAGGTCTGAGGGTGGAAGTCTGGATGGCGTCTGATTCAAATTTCTCCATGAAAACATTGGCTATCACTGGTGATAAGGGAGAACCCATGGGGGTACCCTCATTTTGTTTGTAGAAGGTGCCATTCCAAGTAAAGTAGGTATTGGTGAGGCAGTGTCTAATCAGCGCAGGTGTATCAGGGTCTAGTCCATGTTGTACCAAATTTTCAATGATTTCAATGGTGTCAGGTACCGGGACCTTGGTGAACAACGAGACCACATCGAAGCTGACAAGGATATCGTCAGGGGACAGTACAACGTCTTTGACCATAGAGACCAAATGAGCTGAGTTAAGTACTGCTGAGGAGGTCTTGCCAGTGAAGGTAGCAAGGTATCTGACAGAAAACGTGCTAGCTTATAGGTAGGGGAGTTGATCGTGGATACGATGGGTCGTAGTGGAGTGCCTTCTTTATGAATCTTGGGGAGACCATAGAATCTAGGGGTTCTTGCAGCAGAAGGTTTTAAGGAGGGACGTTTAGTTGGTTCGATTAGGGAGGTCGAATTTGTGATGATCTTGTTGGTTTTTATAGTTAGGCTATTAGTAGAGTCATTTTTAATTTTTGAGTAACTTCCATCGTTGAGTATGTTCTGGATTTTGTTGTTGTACGAATCTTTATCCATAATTACAGTAGCGTTGCCTTTGTCGGCTGAGAGGATGACTATATCACTTATGTTTTTTAAATTCGCGAGTTCAGAGCGTTAATTTTTGCTGATCTTGCTAATGGATTTCTTAGCATTCTTAAGAATAGTGGCTATTTCAGCTCTCGCAACGTCTGCTTGGATGTGTCCTATGCCTTTAAGGACCACATCGACCTGAGAGATGATATAATCTACAGGAATATGTTTCGGGTTGACAGCAAAATTTAGCCCTCTAGCCAGTACTGTTTTCAGATTGTCCGAAATCGGGGTGCTACTCTGATTAATGACGATTGTGTTAACGTCTAGTTTTGTTATATGTGGGACTGGGTTCTTCTTCGATAGGTGGTTGAATTTAGAAATCAGGTTAGCTTTGTATTTGACTGAAAGTGAATCGGCAGAAGAAGCAGTCATGTTGTCTACGTGGTTCCAATCAGAAGGTGACATTTTTTTATGTTAGCGTTAAATGAGCTTGTAGGAGAGTCCTGTCTAAAGTATCGAGTTCAAAACGGAGTAGTCTTATCCTCTCTGAGATTAAAGATAGGCTGGCCTTAAACAGAATCTGTTTAGAATTCGGTGCGGATACAGCAGCAGATGTGAGTGTGAAGGCGATGGGTATTACCTTGTTGTCGCGGCATCTTTTGAGGAAGGTCAGCGTCTCGATGAGCTTTGACTTCTTGTCCCGTTGTCTGTTCAAAGCTCTAACAGATAGGTGAAAGCCCTCCCCGTAGAGGTTATCAATTCTAGATTTGAAGCTTTCGTGACTGCAATAATCCATACTCTTTGGTTATATTCGGTAAAGTCACGTAGGTAAAAATAAAATAACAAAAAATCACCCAACCCATAGCACGTGCCGAGTCTGTCCCGTGACCTCCTGCACCTAGCCTGGCACAGCACCCAACCCATAGCACGTGCCGGGTCTGTCCCGTGACCTCCTGCACATAGCCTGGCGCAGCAGTCAACCCATGACACCTGCTGGGTCTGTTCCGTGACCTCCTGCACCTAGCCTGGCACAGCACCCAACCCATAGCACGTGCCGGGTCTGTCCCGTGACCTCCTTTCCCCCAGCCTGGCACAGCACCCAACCCATAGCACGTGCCGGGTCTGTCCCGTGACCTCTCCAGCCAGCCTTCGACACTCCCACGTGGCCTCCAAGTGCACGTGGCCTTGCACAAGCGCCGCGACGAGATGCCACGGAGGTTGCGGTGGTTTGTATCAGTGCGAGGCTGTTGGTGCGTGTGGCTGTTCGTAACTAAGTCAGTGTGGACAGCACACACACACACCACATACCACACACACCACATACCACACACACACACACGTGTGTGAGGATTCGTATGGAGTTGGGGGAGTGGTGGCGCAGTGGTTAGGGCGCGATGCTGCGCTACGAAGCCCCCTCCTGGCCAACCCGAGTTCGATTCACCGCTCACGGCCGCCAACACCGGTGACGATTATCTGAACCGGTTCTGGGTATCCCCTAGGTCGACTCAGCCTCAATTGAGTACCTGGTGCGGTGTGTAGTAAGCATCGCCACTGGGGAGACAAAGGCGGCCGGGCGCGTGGTGCTGGCCATCCACCCCCCCCATCGCGTGCCGTTCCATGAGCGGTGGCTACCAGCACTTGCCCCAACAGTCTGTTGAGGCTACACGGGGATATTTGTTTTTGTATGTGTGTGTCCGTATGAGAATGTGTGTGTATACGTGTGTACCATGTTGTGTAACATGCATTCCGCGCATTGTAATCATCACGCCCGTCTGTCAAACACAGGGGACCTGACCCATCCTCTCACAGAACCGGTGCCATCACAAACACTCACACGCACACCTGCACAGGTGACTCAGACAATTACAGACAATTCTAGATTTGAAGCTTTCGTGACTGCAAGGATCCATACTTTTTGGTTCTATTCGGTAAAGGTCACGTAGGTAAAAATTAAATAACAAAAAATCACGACGTTTCGGCCACAACACAAGTGGCCTTCATCAGGTGAAGGGACTGGACTGTCCAGAGGACAGCGTTGGAGTGAAGACAGCAAGCCCAGTCGTTCCTGACTTACAGTACCCCGGGGTTTACAAACTGAGCTGCACCGGTGGTGACTGCTATATCGGGGAGACGAAGCGACATGTCTCTGACCGAATTCGCGAGCACAAATCAGATTTGAAACACGGCAGAACGAATTCTTCTGCCGTAGCTAATCACTGTTACAACGCTGTGGGTGATCACAATATAGTTTTCTCCGATACCAAGGTTCTTTGCAAACCCACGGGTTTTTATCAGAGATTTGTCCACGAGGCAATTCAAATTTACAAAGACAGACACAAATTCAACCGAGAGGATGGTTTCAAATTAAGCAATCATTGGAAAGATGTTCTAAATCAAACCAAACATTAAATTAATATTCAATGGTACAGTATATTTATTCAAGTAGTGGTATTCCAAACTTTCACAGCAGCTTATTTCCCTTCACACCAACATTATGTAAACTCCCCCCCCCCCCCCCCACCATGCCGATCCAGTACATCATTGTTATGCTAATTCCTTTGTCAAGGCGTTTTTTTGTTTCCTCCCACACAGCTTAAAGGACGCGACCTGGGCTTGCTGTTTTCACTCCAACGCTGTCCTCTGGACAGTCCAGTCCCTTCACCTGATGAAGGCCACTTGTGTTGTGGCCGAAACGTCGTGATTTTTGTTATTTTATTTTTACTTACGTGACTTTTACCGAATAGAACCAAAGAGTATGGATCCTTGCAGTTATGAAGGCTTCAAATCTAAAACTCGACACATTCCGTGGTTAACGTGGTCCTTGACGATAAAATGTTTCTACAAGGAGGCAGAGAAGACAGCGAGTGATGTGACTTCGCGAGCAGTGTCAATAATTGGTTATAGCAACTGGAAGTGTGCGATATAAAGTTCTCGGGACAATATCACAGGCAGAGCTGAATATTAAAATACATTTTATTTACCAGGTAAATTCCACTGAGTTCTGCAGCTCTCTTTTCAGAAGCGACCTGGCCACAAATGATACGTTCAACGAAAGTGGCTTATCATCACCTTGGTGTGGAAATTCATAGCAGCCAAAATACTCTAAACGCGTGATGTTGATTATTCATGTGTAGGGAAAACCCGGAGGACCCGGAGACAAATCCACACGACCACGAGTAAAGAGAGAGAGAGAGGGAGAATACGCAAAACTCCAAATATACAGCAGGCAACAGGGTCAGGATGGAACCCACGACCCACTATGTACCAGGCGAGGGAGATAACATTTCGCCACCGCGGCGCCCCTGTTTATGTGGAAGTGCATCGCTCGCTGGCGTCTTTGAGAAAGGACAACATGCAATGTTGACACGGAATGCGTTGAGAGTTGTTGTTGTTTGCACAACTACTGCCAATGCATCATTCAACCGGATAATAATTTTATCAACATCGCCCCGCTACTGCCAAACTACCGCAGACTGCGTTCAATCTCTTAGTTTTAAAACGCAGCAGCGAGACAGAATTTGGCCCGGCCCCGGTTACCACGCGTCTCGTTTGAATGCGAGCTGCCAGAAAATATCACTGCGATATTAATACAATAAATATGATTTAGAACTTAGAACACACAGCACTCTATTCACTCAATCTGGAACAGAGAGATAGAACGACTCGGGGAAGCAATTTCTCTCTATCCCGTGCAGACGGAACAGATGGAGATTAGTCCACACACTTTGGCTGTACCAGGGAGTACGGCTCCTCCTCGATGCCCATCTAAGGGCATTGATGGAAGCTTCACAACCCATCTGTGCGGTGATCCACCAACCCTCGCTGTTGCTGCTGCCCTCGCAGCAGTGCTGGTTCACAGGCAGCAGCCACATGCAGCGGCATAGCCACGACCACCACCGAAGACAAAGATCCCCCGGGTAGCCTCAACACACTGTTGGGTCAAGTGCTGTTGGCGAGTAGCACCTATGAAGGCCGACACGGTACACTAGGGGGTGGGGTGGCTAGCACCACGCCCGGCCGCCTTTGTCTCCCGAGTGGCGAAGTTTACTCATCTTACCAGGTACCTATTTGAGGTCGAGTCGACCTCGTGCCAATGAAGGTCAACATACATACAGGAGAGACCCAGGACCCATTCAGATAATCGTCAATGGTGTTGGTAGCCGTGAGCGGGAATCGAAGTAGGGTCGCCGGGTTCGTAGCGCAGAATGCTAACCGCAGCACCACCGCTCCCCCACCATCACCAAATGGAAAATAAAAAACTTTCCAGTAGTGTGCGACTGTGGTTACCCAGACCACACCGTACGATGTATAAGGACGCAATTCCCCGATCCACAAATACGAAGGAGACATCATCGCAGCGATGACGATTCACGACTCGGCTTACTCCTGACGCGGTTATTATCTGGGTGTGACACCTGAATATTGAAATTGTAGTTGTCGCTCTGCGTCGACATCAGCCGTACGTTAGAATAAGAGGGAGGGGGTGGCCCCCCGGCACAGGAACGGTTTTGCTGGCAGAGGCGTGACGAGCGAAACGGGGGGGGGGGGAGGGGGGGCATCTCGAGCACGCACGTCGCGTCGGACCCGTCGTGGCACACACCCGCCCGTCGCAGATTCACTCAAAGCAAAACTCCTTCGGTGCGTATTCACAACGCGCAACGGTGTCTTATAAAACAAGACCGCCCGAACTCCAATAGCAATACACTCCGGTAACGCGAGAGGCCGACGTAACGCGGATCGTTGCACCGCGGATCGGGATCGACCACTGGCTCCCGAGAACGCAAAGAACGTGCGTGGATGGATGAGCGAAGACAACTTGAGATCAAAGCCCGAGGTGTTGAGTGGACAATGCGGCCCCCACCCTCCCCTGAGTCTCACCCACTACCCTCTCCCCCGGCATGGCACGCGCAGTGCAAGCTGCCGTCAGCCACCATCGCTGGCCCTCCCAACTCTCCCTCTCGGTCATCTATTCCGCAGTTGGGGCAGGCACGCGGAGGCAAACAACTACGCACATACACACACATTAACACACACCAACAGACGCACACACGGATATGGAGACACACACATAGACACGGAGATACAAACGGATACACGCACGCACACACACAGACACACGCACACACACACGCACACACACAGACACGCACACACACACACGGAGACACGCACACACACACGGAGACACGCACACACAGACCGACACACATACACACAGAGACACAAACACGGAGACACAAACGGAGACGCGCGGGCATTCCCATTGTGACGCCGGTGCTAGCCATGTCGCTCGACACCCGCATTGTGATATCGGCTCTCGCCGTGCAACTATTCCCGCGCAAAGCAAAACTTAATGCAGCCCTTCATAAATCTTCACAACCGTGTTAACGCAGCAGAGCGTCCCACTGTCGTTTTTTTACAGTTCTCTTTTAAATATATATTGCTTTAAATAAACATCCCAAAGGCACAATCAGTTGCCACCTCTCTTATTATTAATTATAATTATTATAGAAAGTTTGGTCTCGCTCTGTAAACGATAATCGTCACGATCGTCATCGTCGTCTTCATCACAATGACGATGATGAAGAGGATGATGACTGGGATCACTTGGGGGGACTGTAAAACTCCACGATCCACTTCTTTCCGGTGCAGGGCTGGATGACGAGCCGAGCCCCAAAGCTCTCGCCTTCCACCTCTTGCACTTCCAAGCACTTTCCTCCGTCTCCGCTTCGCATTTCTCCGTCCTGCAGCAGGGGCCACGCGCAAAAAAAGATATGTACACGTGTGTATGTACGCATGTGTGAAGGAGATGGAGTCTGCCTCAATGGCCCGCCATCACAAATCCCTATTTAACTCCATCAAAAAAGTAACCTGCAGCACCACACCTATTACCATCATTAGGGGAAAGAACGGTGATCCAATCTCCGACACCCAGGAACAGGTTTGCAGATTTGCTGCGCATTTCTGTGAAGCCCTGGGGGAGGGGAAATCCCGCGAAATGGCAACAAATCGCGGGACAAAGTGGGGATGACCCTGCTGAGGCTGCGGTGCCTCAAATATTGGAAGAAGTCACCCCCTGTGAGTGGCTGGCTGAAGTGCCATCTGTTGAGGAAGTACTGAAGGCGATCCAGAGTCTGAGACCAAGAAAGGCACCGGGCAGAGATGATCTCCCAAGCGAAATGCTGAGGGAGGGTGGCGTTTGTGCACAGACTGCCCTATATGACATCATAACAACAGTCTGGACAACTGGATGGGTTCCACAGGATTGGAAGGATGCCCTTGTGGTACCCCTCTTTAAGAAGGGGGACCGCACAGACTGTAACAACTACAGGGGCATCTCACGTCTCAGTGTGCCGGGAAAGGTCCTGGCACGGATTATTCAACATCGCCTTACTCGGCATGCTGAGGAGAGGCTTGCGGAGCCTCAACGTGGTTTCAGGAAAGGGTGGTCTCCTGCACAGATGCTATATTTTCTGTGTGTATGCTACAGCAGAGGTGTAGGGTATTCCGACAAACCTACATCTCTGCTTTATTGACCTGGTCAAGGCCTATGATACCATCAGTAGGCCTGGGCTCTGGGTTGTTCTTCGTGCTTTCGGAGTCCCTGACCCTCTGCTCACGCTCATTAAGGACCTTCATGATGGTGAGCAGGCCCGGGTAAAACTACGTAGCCAGGAGTCAGAGCCATTCCCTGTACACCTTGGGGTGCGACAGGGATGTCCTCTGGCTCCAACATTATTTAACATCCCTTTCGACCACGTAGTTCGTGAAGCCTTCAGTAGCTGTACTGGAGAAATTTCCATTTGGTACAGATACAATGGGAGGCTGATCGATGCCCGGGTGCAGTCAAGGGATGGCTCCCTATTGGTCAACCACGTTATGTATGCCGACGACCTGGTAATTGCGGCTCACTGAGAGGAGAAGTTGGAGGCGCTGCTGCTGAAACTGGAGTGTGCCACTAAGAGGTGGAGCCTTACCATTAGCCCCACCAAAACGAAGCACCTGCCTGGGTATTTTGTACCATCGGGCACTCCACCCCCACAAATCCCAATCGGTGATGGGGCAGTTGTGGAGTGAGTGGAGAGTTTCTCATACCTGGGCAGTGTGCTCATGACCGGCTCCGGTTTAACAGCAGAGGTCTCACTCTGAATCAGTCGAGCGGCATTATATTTTCATCGGTTGCGTAACGCTGTGTGGAAGCTACCTGGTCTGTCGCTCCGTATGAAGCTTCGGGTCTTCTCGGCCACAGTCATTCCCTCCCTTCTCTAGGCTTGTGAAACGTGGACCCCCTTAATGGAACATCTACGCTGGTTAGAAACATTTAGGCTGGCCTGCCTACGATCAATCCCTGGTTTAACCAGGCTGGATTGTGTGAGGAGCTCACAAATCCTCGAAAGATCTGGACAATGTCCCATCGGTGAGCTCCTCCGGCAGGCAAGGCTGCGTTGGCTGGGCCATGTAGCCCGCATGCCCTATCACCGCATGCCCAAACAGCTTTTGTACAGTGGGATCGAGGGGGCTAAACGGGCGTGGCACGGGCTAGAGAAGAGATGGAGTGATGTGGTACAGGAGGACGTGGAGCTGAGTGGACATGCCAATGACTGGTACCAGCAGTGTCAAGATCGGCCTCTGTGGAGGAGGCTTGTGTAGGACGCTACTGGGCAGTTGGAGGCAGTCGCCCTCCAACATCAACGGAGGGCGGAGGAACGACGCTCACAACAACGAGCGGAGTGCCGGGTGGCTAAAGCACAGCAAGTAGGCACAGTAGAGGGCACAGGTGGTGCATCAGCCAGTCATCTCAGTCAGTCGACCCGTGGCACCTGGGTCTGCCCCGTGACCTCCTGCCAGTGGGCGTTCGACATTTCACACATACACACACACAAACACACACAGACACACACACACACGGATATGCACGGGGGGGGGGCGGGGGGGTGGGAGGCGGGACCCTCCTGAACGAGAGAGCCTTGAGTCACGGCGGTGAGGCGCTTCTGGGTATAAACGAGCGGAATGCTGTGAAGCGTCCACAGGTGCGGGCCACCCACCTGGAACTTGAGAATCCTCTCTTGCACCGACTGCAGGTCGCAGTCGAGCAGGGCGGGTTCAGTCTCTGTCTTGGACATCCCCACGCAGATGACTCCGGGAGACTTCAGGTCCACGTTGAAGCCCACCATGATCCTCTTTGTTGACGTTTCCACTGCCAACTGCATCCCAGAGCGTCGTTGTGAAATCACCGGCGCAAACGTCACGGTCACTCGAATTGTAAACGGCGCTGCGCGTTTACTCTCCCAATGCACAACCGGTTAGCACTGAACTCGTAACTAGACTGGCAGGCTTCTGTTTACATGACAAAACCTTAGCAATTGGCTGTGTCGGGTGGTAGTGGCGGGTTTAAACGACACATTTATATTAACACGAGCTAACCCAAAAAATAAACCCTATTATGGATAATATTGGTGTTAAAAGCCGACTACTGCTGCTGTGTGTTAAACTGACGTACACAGAGGGCCGTCGCGCTTGGGCAGGGGGTTGGCAACCTGCGGCTGCCGGAACCGCGATGCGGTGGCTCTTTAAGTAACTGTGGTGCGGCTCTTGAAATTCGAAAAAAATGTCTCTTCTTGTTATTTTGGTTGCCAACCTCTGACCATGGGAGTCCAGTTCACCATGGGAGTCCAGTTCACCATGGGAGTCCAGTTCACCATAGGAGAGCAGTTCACCATGGCCAGGGGTCAGCAACCTGCGGCTCCAGAGCAGCCCGCGACTCTTTAAGGAATCATTTTGTGACGCTATTTATCAAGTACCACCACCGTCTCGTATTCACCACAGTCCATTGTAAGGCTCTTTAAATATTTTTACCAAATTCGAAAAAAATGCCTTCCCACATTTGCCACTCGTCTTGCAGAGGCTCGTGGTTTTTAAACAATACACAACGGTTGCCCCGGTTAATACCGCGGTAGCGGCCGTAATAAACGCAAATGGGCCGTTAACTTCAGGTCGCATGGCAGACGTTAAAGATGCCGTGGTGGTGTTGTTACGATCCCAAATTTTTGAAAAATCAAACGCAAATGACTCAGTTGGGAATCAAACACAGCAGCAATATTCGCCCCCCAACTTGGCAGGACTCGAATGAAAGACAGTCTTTAAGACTCTTTTCAGTCTTGAGGGTTTCATGGACGAGTCCAACACAAAACCCTCATATCTGTTTTTTGTGTTTTGGTTTGTTGTCCTTCCCCCCGCACCTCCGATTAGCCACAGTTTTCTACATACGGTTGCGAAAGTTTAACATACATACAAACTACTAAACACCAGACTACTATGGACTACACTACTATACACTACACTATACACTACGCTAAATCAGAGGTGCGGGGGGGAGGGGGGGTGAAGGACAGCAAACTGCACATGGAAGGGAAATTGTGACGAGCACCTGGGGTTGAAATCCATGGCAGGGGTGGATGATGGGGGTGTTCTTCTGAGGGTCGCCCCGGTCCAGGCAGAGGTCCTTCCTCTCAACGCTCCTCATCTAACAGGGCAACACCGGTCACAGCAGCAGCAGCAGCGCACACCGCCATCACATCCCCGCGCTCTCCACCGCATCATTCGGTGCACTACGACGTGTGCCCGATGTTTCGCCTCGTGTGCCTGCAATAGGATCGGTTTGAGTTTCTTTTTTCCCCCTCCTGAAATGATCATTGACTAAGTAATTAAATCATCATCACCAACAGTTTATGTAGTCAGTCTTTCTATAACGCGTGTTGCTTTCATGACGCGAATTAGATATAATGCAATAAATGGATTAGAAAACGTAACTACTGCCGCGTTATTAGGAGAACAGACTCCATTCAGCGAACAAGCCAGCCCTGAACGTGCAGAAGGACTACGCACCACGCCGTACTGGACGATTTCCTTGTGGTTAGGCAGCGAGGGTAGCACGTTCTCCAGGTACCACTCGAAGCTCTTACATTGGAGCCGCTTGCGCAGAGCCACGCGGTCCGAGATATCGCCAATGTCTATCCCAGAGCCCTGGAAACAAAAAAAGACAAAGACCAACCATGTAGCTCTCCAACAACCTGTTGGGGGGCGGGTGCTACGAGCGTACACCAACATCCTCACCCAAATCTTATTCACCATTTGGCTCAAAAAAGTTTCGCCTTAGATGCCCATTTGTTGAACTCCTCACTGTGAGCTCTACTCCAGAGCGAATCTGGCCTCGCCGGAAGTTACGTAGGTGATCTACACTGCATGATCTCCACCCAAAAAAGGTTCTTAACATCAACTCAATGTTGAACTGATGTCCTGAGACTGGTCCCAGAGACTTCTCTTGCACACAACAACCCACACTGGAAGAAAAAAAAGTCATCATGGCCAATCTCAATATTCCACATTGACCTTTTCTTGGCCACGAGCATGTTAAGTCCATGCTGACAGGATCACCGCTGACTATGCTTACTACGAATTCTATGCCCAAGCTCGGAAATATCTTGAGGCTGTGAAAACACGGTATATTTACACAAGCCTGTGACAAACGTTTTTGATGGTTTTTCGATTTGTATCTAGGCAACGTTACTAATTTGTCTATCCTGTCTGCAGTAAATTCCACTGTGAAGAAGTATGGAAATGGCAAAGACTGCTTCTCGCTGAGAGTAGTTGAAAAGTTGATTGACAGTTAACGGACAGTTGAGGGAGAAGGGGAGGGCTGAAATGGGAGAGTTTGGGTCATGTGATATGGGCTGGCGAATCCTGCACGACCCCTCCCCTATCGGTAGCGAATCAGGAAGCTAGAGCCCAGAGTGGGCATAGACCAGGAAGGACGAGGCACAGGGTATGGGAGGGGACAGTCTGGTGGAGGCGCATTGGAGAGTGAAAATGTGTGGACGAATGAGAAGGCGTTGAGTTCCACAGACCACACGCAGATAATGGTACAGATATACAATTAGTGCCTTATCGCGTGTTCCAGACTGGGTACACCTTGACGCCACGTGAAGTGTTGAAGGCTCACCAGCAGGAAACAAAACAAGTTGCTGGTTACATGTAGGTACATACATGCACAAACACCCATACAGGTGTAGAGATATCTACCTACATAGAGACACTATCACACCGATGTTCACACAGGCACCTCAGACTCAACGAAGCGGGGGGTGGAGTATTAACCCCCTGTCTGAGGTCGTGAGGTGGCGGAGTGATTACCCAGCCGGTGTGTGGTATGACGAACCAGGGGTGCACGCCGGTGGACTCGGAGGAGGGGTAATTACCCTCCAGGAGGGTGTTCCTCAGAGGAAGGACTGTCCTATATAGGAGAAGTACACACTGAGGAAGGGATGGAGACCAGCCGAGTCCACAGCCAGGTGCGCCGGCGTGGTAGAGGGCTGCATGATGCACCCCCGGAGTAGTTGCTAGCGAGGACTAGCGATGATGGTGCATAAAGGGCCTAGCAGAGGCGGGGAGCTACCCCAGGCGGGCAAGGCCTTTGGTGGAGTCAGCCCACCAATTTCTCCACCCTGCCTCGCACTAACTTCGCGGCGCGTAACAGTGCACTGTGTACATTCATGGGTTGGTTCCAGGCCAGGTAGACATTCCTCTTGTAGTCGTCCATCCAGATCTCGGCCACACGCAGCGCATTCCTGCGCATGTGGATGCTCAGGTCCGGGGCGTACGGCTTGAAGTAGCGCTCGATGTGAGCCAAGCGCGAGCAGGGCAGCACCTCCACGCTGCCCCCGCACTGCCACACCTGGATACACGGGGGCGGAGAAGGGGGATGGAGGAGAGAGGTGTGTCTGGGCACCCAATAGACCAGCCAGTGTGATCGTCCACTCTGAATTAGGCTGCAAAACGGGGCTGGAGCTCAGTGTTTCTACCTCTGGTAAGGAGGAGCCCAGCCACCCTCACCGTTGACTCTGAACAAGGCAGCACAGTGATCTCATAATGCCTGTGCCGGTCTGTATAAACACGCACGAGTGAGTGAGTGAGTGAATTTGGTCAAGGTTGCATCTTTGTAGTAGTGTAGCGGTTCGCGCACTGTGCTATAAACCTGGTTTACCAGAGTTCAATTCCTGCTCACGGCAAACATCAGGGACAGATTATCTGAACTGGTCATGGACCTTTCTGTAGGTCGACTTCGCCTCAAATGAGAACCTCGGTGCAGTGTGTATACATCACCACTGGGGAGACAATGGCGGCCGAGCGTGGTGATGACTATGCAGCCCCTCGTGTGCCGTGCCGGCCTTCATAGGTGCTGCTACTCGCTATAACAACACTTGCCCCAACAGTCTGTTAAGGCTACACGGGGGATCTTTGTCTCTGTGTCTCTGCGTCCTCACCCTGAGGCCCAGCTCCACGTTCTCCCCTCCGTACACCTGCATGCCTTCATCCAGAAACCCGATCTCCTCCAGGTAGCTCTTGCTGGCCGCCATGCAGCCCATCACAATTGGACTCCTGGGGGGGGGGGGGGGGGGTGGTCAAAGCAACTTGAGTGAACTTGGCAAGCGAAAGGACTTTGAATGCCACATGCAACGGAGACATCATTCACTAGATTCAATATTTTTAATTTAACCAGGTGTAGTGTTTTGAAAAATACTCACACTAACATATTGTAACAAGTCACCTGCTTACACTTTATTCACCTGTTCTTGCGCCAGTTATAGGCACTCCTGTAACTATTTGTACGGTCACATATACTTAACATCTCCCCGCTCTCATCTATTCTGCACCTCGCTTATCCTGCACTCAGCAGCTCTGCTCTCAGCCACTCTGCACACAGCAGCTTCACACCCAGCGACTCAGCACACAGCGTCTCCACACTCAGCATTTCCGCACACAGCGTCTCCACACTCGGCAACTCCGCACACAGCAGCTTCACACCCAGCGACTCCGCACACAGCGTCTTCGCACCCAGCGACTCCACACACAGCGTCTCCACACTCAGCAACTCCGCACACAGCGTCTCCACACTCAGCAACTCTGCACACAGCGTCTCCACACTCGGCAACTCCGAACACAGCGTCTCCACACTCAGCAACTCCGCACACAGCGTCTTCGCACCCAGAGACTCCGCACACAGCGTCTTCACACCCAGCAACTCCGTGCACATAGAGATTCCGCACACAGCATCTTTGCATCTCCACCACTGCCCTCACCTACACTCTCTCAGACCCCTTCACCCGTCTGTCCCGGGCGGGGGGTTCAGCCAACACCCGCCCGGCGACGGCGTGAGGGTTGAGGTCCCGGTGACGGCTGGAGTGGCAGCGGCGAGATGTCTTCACTCTTGGTTCCTGGCAACAACTCCCCTCGCCAGGCTGGCGCCAGTTGTCCCATTAATCTCTTATCATCACCCCCCATCTCCCATCTCCTAGACGCCAACCTAAGGTCACAGCGTAGCACCTGTTCGACCTCGGTTGCACCCGCTTCTCCCCTTAACTACTGGCGGTTTGTCTGTGCAAACCTCATGTAGCAACCCGCACACCTGTTTGCCCTCAGTTGCACCCACTTAACTGTGCCCACCGCATATTTCTCTCCTCTACACAGGTAAGGCACCACTGATCTATGCAGCTCTTTGTTCAGAAACGACTTGGCTATCACACACCGAAGTGGATTATCAAGTGAACATTTATAGTAACCAAATACTCTAAAAACGCACGTTTCTAAATGTGGAGGTAAAAACCGGTGGACCCGGAGACAGATCCACGCGACCATGGGGAGAGAGACACCGCAAACTCCGAAATCTACAGCAAGCGTCAGGGTCAGGATCGAACCAACAACCTTCTGCATGCCTGGGGAGGTATTCAACATCTCCTAGCCACCTCAGTCCGTGCGGGCGTGCGACTCACCTAATGGGGGCCGTGGGGTCCTTGTTGGTGATCCACTCGAGGGGAGGCTCTCTGTAGGTGCACCACAGCTGCCAGGTGAACGTCTGTGCCTGCGACTCGTAGCGGTGTACGACGAACGTGTCATAGTGTGTGTTGTCAAACACCGTGGAGACCACCACACGGCGATCCTCCTGGATTCGCGCCAGGATTGGCTCGGCCCTATGGGGAGGGGGGGGGGGAAATCGGTCATCGCCGCTGTCGAGTTTAACGCTTTTCCCCAACTGAATACAATGGTGATGTTTTGGCTCTATACGGTTTACCAAATGAGGTCTGTTTTCCAGAAAACGCGGCAGTGTTTCAGCAATACACGGTTTGACGTTGCTAGGATTCTCATCTCGGCATTGACAATTGGTGCCATGAGAGTGCTGCATCAATTGGAAGGCAAGAATGAATCGGGAGTGAGAACGATTTATTTACCATGCGTGTTTTTTTTGTGTGATAATGTAACACTCAACACACACAACGGCACGATGCAAATGTTAACACACATTGCTCCTATAACGCAGTGGTAGTTGCGTTCCTAAATACACCGTGTTATGGAAAAATTGCGTTATAATAAATATATAATATAGGATGAAGCACAGTCCACAATAATGCGTGAGATGCGAATGCAGGCTGAACAAATACTGAGGCACGTGGGTAGCATCTAGAAGCATCCAGCAGCATGTCAATGCCTTGTGTGATGCTTCGCTGAGGTAGCTATACAAACTACTTATTCTTACTCATGCGACGTACACTTGAATCACATCATATCCAATTCATATCCGCGTTATGAAAAATGTGTTCCCTGATACATTCATCACGTTATATCAAATTCACAGAATGAAAACAACACGCACTATAGAAGAACTGACTGTAGAAAAGGTTTTTCTTTCACACCGTACATCGCCAACTATGCTAATCGGAGATGCAAATGCACAGCACAAATTATTCACACATTGCCGATTGCATTTAGCCATCCAGTCATTAATGTGCCATCCAGTCACCGATAGGCCGTAAACATTGGGGAAATTCAACGTCAACATACAAAGCGACGTTTTTTCACTGAATCTGCTCTGAGCTTCATCAGGCGATGGAACTGGGGATTCAAAGCGGACTGCGACCCTCAAGGGAATGGCGCCACCTCCGTGATCGCCCCACCCCCCCCCCCCCCCCATGATCCGTAAATCAAATAAATCACTCGACGCCGGTGTATGGCAGCGAGAGCAGTTTATGTGAATGCTGCTGCAAGAGATTGCACGTTTGGCACAACGGTCCTTCGCTGACTATGCTGTGATGAATGAATGAATGCTTCATCAGATGTTTCTTTTCTCTGAGTCAAGAAGAGTCTGAAGCCACTTGGCGACCAAGATTGTCAATCGAAATGTGTTTATTTATTTTTGCAGAGAGAGAGTTTGGGACCCATGCCTTGGGTGCATCTCTTAGCCACATGTGCTCACGGCACAACAGGTGTCCGGGCTGCCATGTTAACTCATGGCGGGACCCTGGAGTCCCGAATAAATGGAAGTCAAAATCGTAATTGATTCATTTATTTTTGGCAACTCCGTCCCACCGCGCACATAAACGCCGCGACCCACCTGGGGCGGATCATTCTGTTGTCGTGTCGTCCAAGCGCAGCGAGGACGAATGCGCAGAAGAAACAAAACTTTGAAACTTTTATTAGTGCATTGTGTAGAGCTCGTCGAGAGGAATAGATTCCCGTATTGTTCGCCTTCAACAGACATAAAATTACGTCGCAACGCAGTTTATGCGAGAGCCGGGAGCTTATGGGACCCCGGGGTCACGTCATAAGGTTCATGTAATGCCCAACAGTGGCCACCGGTACCCCTAGCCCGAGTCAAAAATGGAAAGGCCCAAAAAGTAGAAATGGGCCGAGCCATTGCTGGAGAGATTTCAGGACTCACCAGCTGGAGAGAGTTCGGGACTCACCAGCCAACGGGGAACTACTAGTTAGCTGGCTGGCGCACAGTCAGAGAGATGTGTGCGGTGGTGATGTCACTGCTGCACATCTGCACAATGACGTCACCACGCATTCCACAGCCCTTGAGCTGGATGTGTCACGCTTTGATGCCATCACGCCTTCCCCCACCCACCCCACCCACCCTCCAGAATGGCCCAATGCTGGTTCTGATGATCAATGGAACTCACGGTGCAAAGTGTCACGGCACAGCGGACTCACCACCCGGAGAGAGTTTGGCACTCACCATCCAATGGGGAACTCCACATGGGCGTCCATGACGGCCACCACGGGCCCTGAGGCTGCTCGGATGCCGGTGACACGCGACGCGCTGAGGCCCCTCCGTGCCGTGTGCCGCTCTAGCCGGAATTTCACATGGTCGTACTTGCGGCCCAGCTCCTTGACGAGGGAGTCGAACCCTTCCTGCAGGTCATCTGCGAAGTGGTGACAACATCGTCAACCCCCGTGGCAGCCGTGTTACATGGGGCCATGACCGAGAGGCCTTTCACCAGATTCGGGTGAAGAGGGCGGTGCACGGAAATAATGATGCCTCGGTTTGATTCCAGATTCGGGCAGTCTTCTACGTGGAGTTTGTTTTGGGGCCTCTCCGTTTGGCACGTAACTTACTCACTCACTCTCGCACTCATTGGTATATTTGGAGTTTGCATCTCTCTCTCCCTGTGGTTGGGTGGATTGTTATCCAGGCCCTCCGGTTTTTCCCTCCAAATTTAGAAACATGCATTGAGAGTATTTGGCTGCTTTAAATTTGCACGTAATAAGCCACTTCATTGGGATATCATGTATGGCCAGGTCGCTCCTGAAAAAGAGCTATATAGCTCAGTGGGCCTTACTTGGTGAAATAAAACATAGTTTAGTTGTTAAATAATTTTAGTTTATTTAATAATTCACGAATGAATTAACTCACACACTTGCTCATTTATCCACTCCCACCCACTCAATTCCCACCCACCCAGTTCCCACCCACCCACAGAGCCACCCACTCACCGACCTACCCACCCACACAATCCCCACCTGCCCTCTCGGGTTGCCACCAGCCCGGAAACATACATTGTTTGTTAAGGAGGTGGGAATTTATTTGTGCTGCCGAAATCTGATACCAGAATTGCATTGACCCTTGCTGTAGGAAATCCGCCGGGCTGACAGAGAGAGAGATCCATCATGGAGTATAACAGCGCCTCGCAGCTGTCTCTCTCCTCCCTCCTCCGTTCCAACCATGGATGGACTCGTCCATCTGAACGGGGCTCGTAGCTGTCCGTGGTGCTGAAGTTGCGGGTAAGAATCCACCCATTTTTTCGCCACGTAGCATTGTGATATATAACGACTTATTGTTGGTAGCTCAGCTGATTGGAGAATATATATAGAGTTTATTGATAACATTGAGGTAGTTTATATTTTAGTTTTTATTGGTTATATGGTATTCATTATATAGTGTAGTGTATACCCAGTTACTGTTAATACCTCAGCTTATTGAAGAATATATTGAGTACATTTATTATATTTATGTAATTTAGACTTAGGTTTTTTCACATCAGTTTACTGTATGATAGTTGAGTTGTGGCAGCCCCTTAAGCGTCCATGTACTAGGTGCCTCTGTGGATGTTGACTTTAACACAGCTATTTCTATGACCAGTCACAAGCTAATCCCTCAGTTATTTCAATGCTAAATTCTCCTGTTTGATTTGTACTAGGTGCCTCTGTGGATGTGTAGGCTTTGACGTTAACATAGCCATTTCTGTGACCAGTCACAAGCTAATCACTCAGCTATTTCAATGCTATATTCTCCTGTTTGATTTGTACTAGGTGCCTCTGTGGATGTGTAGGCTTTGACTTTAACATAGCCATTTCTGTGACCAGTCACAAGCTAATCCCTCAGCTATTTCAATGCTAAATTCTCCTGTTTGATATGTAAACCCCTTTGTCAAGGTGCCTCACTTCTCTAAACCAGCTTAAAAGATGCTACGAATCTTGACAACGTTCAATGAAGCTCTGTCATCCCGACAGGTTTGTTCCTTTCACCTGAAGAAGGCCACTTGTGTTGTGGCCGAAACGTCGTGAGAATTTTATTGTGTTATTTTTTTTTTAATTCTCATTCTACGTGACTTTACCGAAAGAACCAAAGAAGATGAATCCTTGCAGTCACGAAAGCTTTTAATCGAATTTTAGATCCATCTCTCTTTCAGTTTTCTCTGTGGGGGCGGAGGTGGAGGACGAGGTGGAGGAGGAATTGGAGAACGAGGTGGAAGATTACGAGGTCAAGAATTAGTAAGTGGAGGATTAGGAGGTGGAGAATTCGGTGGTAGAAAATTAGGAGGTTCAGGTGTAGGAGGAGAAGGTTGAGGTGGCATCCCTGCAGCTCTCACCATAGTCGCTGCAGTCATCGACGAGGATGATCTCCTTGAGGAGGTGGTGCGGCGTGTTGCGCACGGCGGAGGTGACGGCGCGCAGCAGGATGGAGACGGCCTCGTTATAGAAGATCAGCACCAGGCTGAGAGCCGGCAGCTCCGACGGGTACCGCTTGGAGCTGCAGCTGGGGTGAGGCACGGGAAAGGGGAAGTATGGTCAAACGATCCCCGGGACCAATTTTTTAAAAATAAATCAAGTAACAAGAGGGACGACAATGAAGCGAGTAGAAATCATAGACAAGAAACAACCAATTACAAATCGCCAATCAAGATCCAACATGTTTAGTCAATTTTGGTGACCCAGGTCATGATTGCAAATGAGACTCATCCTGGCCTCTTGATTTCTCAACTTGTTAACATCATTATCATGGGTTATCCCTCGAAATCGAGGATTGTCTTCCATAGAAAAGTTGTATTATCTGTGGGTCCAAAGATGGCTGAAGAGACAAATCTGGGATTGACAGATTTTGCCACAGCTTAGGCACATGTGTACAGAAAGAGTGATGGATGTAACTGGGTTGGTAAGGCGGGCTACAACAGGCAGCGTTGATCGTACTTTTCTAGCGCTTTGAGATGTCTCCTGTATATTATCTACGTCTCAGCTCCATACAGTAAGGTAAAGATTACGACTGCTTTATAAACCAGGATTTTGGGTTTGGACCTGATGTCACGTTCTTCAAACTACCTTTTCCTCAGCCAACCAAAAGCTACACTTGCACATTTAAGGCAATTTTGTATTTCTTTGTCGATGTCAGCATTCTGTGAAAGAAGGCTTCCAAGGTATGGCAAATGCTCAACATTTTCCAGAGTCTAACCATGGATGTAGATTATTGGAGCTGGGAACTGCCCATTGAGAACTGGTTGATGGATGACCTTAGTCTTTAAAATATTAAGAGTCAGTCCCATTTTCTCATATGCCTCAGTACAAGTTTTGACAATTGCCTGAAGATCCGCTTCTCAGTCGGGAACAAATAACAGCATCGTCAGCATACTAGAACTCAACAACTGCTGCCAGGATGGTCTTAATTTTAGATAGAAATTGGTTGATGTTGAACAGCTTAACATCCATTCGGAAGTTTAGCTCCACTCCTGCTCGAAATTTTCCAGTAATTATCTATAGTGTCATAGCGAGGAATATTGAAAAGAGTGTTGGGTCGATGACAGAGCCTTGTTTGACTCCAGTCTTAACTTCAAAATGGTCTGAGAAGGATCCATTACGAAAAATCACTGCTCACAGACCATCATGCAGCAGGTGACAAAATGGTGACACATTTCAGTGGACATCCATACTTTTGAAGGATACTCCACAGAGCTTCTCGTTTGACAGAATCAAAGGCTTTCATGAGGTCAAAGAAGGTCATGTAGAGAGGTTTGGGTTGTCCCTGACATGTGTCCTGCAGTTGACAGGCAGTAAAGATAAAGTCATTTGTGCCTCTCGATGGCCTAAACCCACATTGGGATTCTGGGAGGAGTTCATCAGCAAGTGGCAGTAGACGGTTCAGGAGAGATCTGGCAATGATCTTTCTTGCAGTGGACAGCAAGGCGATCCCCCCTGTAATTTCCACAATCGGATTTATGTTTTTCTTAAAGATTGTCACAATAATGGAATTCCTGAGGTCGTTTGGGATTTCCTCGTATTTTCAAATCTTTAAGATGAGACCTTGGAGCCATAATCTGAGCTCCTCTCCCACTTGTTTGAACATTTCAGCAGGGATTCTATCAACTCAAGATGCATTTTGTTCTTCATCATTTGAATGGTTTCCTCACTTCAATGGTTTTGGGAGAATCCAAGCTCATTTCTGATTAGGTGTTGTGGGATGGAGCCAAAAACTCTGCCATCGACGAACGAGTCTCGATTGAGAATATTTTCTAAATTATCCTTCTCTCCTAGATTTGAAGCATTCGTGACTGCAAGGATTCATACTCTTTGGTTTTATTCGGTAAAGTCACGTAGGTAAAATAAAATAAAACAATTAAATCACGACGTTTTGGAGGCAACACAAGCTTCCGTCTTCAGGTGGAAAAGTCACAGCAGAATATCTGTGTCAAGTGCACAGCTCTGAGACGATCGGGTTTATATATAGGTTAAGGAGGGGGGGGGAGCCAGAAAGGGAACGTGGGTGAGTGGGAGGGCTGAGTTAAGCCGCCTTTTGTTATGCTGCAGGGGGGTTCGGGGGGAGGCGAGGGCGTGCGAGTACGCCCCATTTTTGAAAACGAAAGAAGCAGCTAAAGTTTGACATACCACCACTGAAAATGGCTGTACAATTAAAAGGCAGCTAACGTTTGACTTGATTTATAACATCTTTCCAATAGTTGCTTAATTTGAAACCATCCTCTCGGTTGAAGTTGCGTCTGTGTTTGTATATCTGGATGGCCTCGTGGACAAATCTCTGGTAATAGCCGGGAGGTTTGCAGAGTACCTTGGTATCGGAGAAAATAATATCATGATAACCCACAGCGTTGTAACAGTGATCAGCTACGGCAGAAGAGTTCGTTCTGCCATGTTTTAAATCTGATTTGTGCTCGCGAATTCGGTCAGATATATGTCGTTTCGTCTCCCCGATATAGCGGTCACCGCAGGTACAACTCAATTTTGTAAACACCGGGGTACTGTAAGTCAGGAATGACATCCTTTACGATGGGATCAGATCACGGATTTTGTGTACTGTGTTGAACCGGACCTGGATCTTGTGTTTATTTAGAATTTTGGAAATCTTTTTAGTAACGCCTGCTATGTATGGTAATGTGATGATTTTGATCAGAGTATCAAGTGGTTCTTTCTGTATGGTGGGAGAAACAGCTTGGCGGATGGTATGGTCAGAGTATGCGTTCATCTTGAGGGCCAGATGTACATGTTTTAATTCACTGGTCAGGTGGTGTTGGTCAGAAATGCAATGAGCCCTATGGTATAACGTTTTGATGAGAGAATTCTTCTGAGTCGGGTGGTGGTGGGAATCAGGTTTCAAGTAGGAATCTGTGTGGGTGGGCGTCCTGTAAACAGAATGTCCCAAAGAGCCATCAGACCTCCTCTCAAACAAAACATCCAAGAATGGCAGCTTGCCATCTTTCTCCACTTCCATGGTGAATTTGATGGAAGGGTGTCTGGAATTGATCTGGTCTAGGAAAAGGTTCAAAGCTGGGAGGCCATGTGGCCAAATTACCAAAGTATCATCCACATATCTCTTCCACAGGGAAGGACTGAGTGTGGGTGTCTGGATGGTGTCTGATTCAAATTTCTCCATGAAAACATTGGCTATCACTGGTGATAAGGGGGAACCCATAGGGGTACCATCATTTTGTTTGTAGAAGGTGCCATTCCAAGTAAAGTAGGTGTTGGTGAGGCAGTGCCTAACCAGCACAGGTACATCGGAGTCCAGTCCATGTTGGACCAAATCTTCAATTATTGTTATGGTATCAGGTACTGGGACCTTGGTGAACAGAGAGACCACATCAAAGCTGACGAGGATATCGTCAGGAGACAGTACAATGTCTTTGATCATAGAAACCAATTGGGTAGAGTTAAGTACTGCTGAGGTGGTCTTGCCAGTGAAGGGAAGCAGAGTATCTGACAGAAAACGGGCCAGCTTGTAGGTAGGGGAGTTGATCGTGGACACGATGAGTCATAGTGGGGTACCTTCTTTATGGATCTTGGGAAGACCATAGAATCTGGGAGGTCTTGCAGCGGAGGGTTTTAGGCAGGGACGTTTGGTTGGTTCGATTAGGGAAGTCGAACTAGTGATGATCTTGTTGGTTTTTATCGTTAGGCTGTTAGTAGGGTCATTTTTTATTTTTGAGTAACTCCCATCATTGAGTAGGTCCTGGATTTTGTTGTTGTATGAGTTTTTATCCATAATGACAGTGGCATTGCCTTTGTCGGCCGAGAGGATGACTATATCATCTCTTTTTTTTTAATTCGCGAGTTCAGAGCGTTCATTTTTGCTGATGTTGCTAATGGGTTTCTTAACATTCTTAAGAATAGTGGCTATTTCAGCTCTCGCAACGTCTGCTTGGATGTGTCCTATGCCTTTGAGGGCTACATCGACCTGAGAGATGATATCCTCTACTGGTATATGTTTTGCTGTCACCTTTTCCTAGACCACATCAATTCCAGACATCCTTCCATCAAATTCACCATGGAAATGGAGAAAGATGGCAAGCTGCCATTCTTGGATGTTCTTTTTGAGAGGAGGTCTGATGGCTCTTTGGGACATTCTGTTTACAGGAAGCCCACCCACACAGACTCCTACTTGAAACCTGATTCCCACCAACCACCCAACTCAGAAGAGTTCTCTCATCAAAACGTTATACCATAGGGCTCATTGCATTTCTGACCGACACCACCTGACCAGTGAATTAAAACATGTACATCTGGCCCTCAAGATGAACGGATACTCTGACCGTACCATCCGCCAAGCTGTTTCTCCCACCATACAGAAACAACCACTTGATACTCCGATCAAAATCATCACATTACCATACATAGCAGGCATTACTAAAAAGATTTCCAAAATTCTAAACAAACACAAGATCCAGGTCCAGTTCAACACAATACACATAATCCGTGATCTGATCCCATCCGTAAAAGATGTCATTCCTGACTTACAATACCCCGGTGTTTACAAATTGAGTTATAACTGCGGTGACTGCTATATCGGGGAGACGAAACGACATATATCTGACCGAATTCGCGAGCACAAATCAGATTTAAAACACGGCAGAACGAACTCTTTTACCTTAGCTGATCACTGTTACAACGCTGTGGGTTATCATGATATTGTTTTCTCCGATACCAAGGTACTCTGCAAACCTCCCGGCTATTACCAGAGATTTGTCCACGAGGCCATCCAGATATACAAACACAGACACAACTTCAACCGAGAGGATGGTTTCAAATTAAGCAACCATTGGAAAGATGTTATAAATCAAGTCAAACGTTAGCTGCCTTTCAATTGTACAGCAATTTTCAGTGGTGGTATGCCAAACTTTAGCTGCTTCTTTCGTTTTCAAAAAGGGGCGTACTCGCACGCCATTGCTTAATCGAGTCCTTTAGACCTTCAACATTGACCTTCTGTCGGCATCTCTTCCACCAGTTTTATGGACATGATTGAGCAGATGAGTCCCTGATAATGCCGACAATCACCAGCTTCTATAACACAGCCTGGGTGATGCAGACATCTTTGTGATCCCGGGCACAAACAATTATGTCATTGATTAAGTGTCAATGGTTAGATCGTGGATGTTGCCATTATGTTATATATTTGATTTTCTTGCAGAACAGGGTGTTGGTGATGATGAGTCAATGTTTGTGAGCATTTTGTCAAGGGGAGGATACCGTTGGAAATGACTTTCCACACTCCTAAAATCACCACGAAAAATAAGTTTGTCTCCGGCAGGAATGGTAGAAACGACCTGATCAAGGTTGGCCTAAAATTCTTCTTTGGTTTCATCATTGGAGTCAAGAGTTGGGGCATATGCGCTATTGACAGTGGCTCGCCACCAGTTTGAGACGTAGAGTCATGAGGTCCTCACTGATTCCGCTAGGTAACTCGTGAAGCTGATTGATGAGTTCGTTATTGATGGAGAAACCAACTCCGTGCAGCTGCCAATTCCGGCCTGCAGAAGTGGACATCACAGAGCTACCTCTGAGATCCCTTCTTCTTCAATCTAAACACAAACTTTGTGTCTACTTTGTTATCCTACCCCCACACTTCTGATTAGCACGGTTGGCTATGTACGGTGTGAAGGAAGTTCAACATATGTTCATATGGTCCACACACAGTCAAGGGACAGCACTTTTTCACCAGCTATCCCAACCTAACATTTTGGTGATTTCTAAAGTAACTTTTTATAATAGACTCACCCGCCCCTAAAACAGGAACGTGGAATTTCCACCACTGGCTCCGCAGGGCTTCACGCGGGGGATAAGCACGGCGATAGCCCAAGGGCTTTGTAAATATTTGTACCAGCATACAAATGATATTCTGATGTATTTATTGCTGGGGTTGTTGTGCTCCTTTTGCCATTGCTCTTGCTCGTTCAGAGGTGAAGGTGCGAGGTTCCGTGAAAAGTTGAGATCACTGGAGATTAGCGTGGCAATAAAACGGAACAATACAAACGTCGACACATTCTCACGTTTCACAACGAGTGTTTGTCCTGCCAGTAGTGGCTTTTACGAATGCACTTGGTACCCAAGGTGGCTAGGATATATTAATGACCACGCCTGGGTATACAGGAGGTCGTGGGTTCAATCCCGACCCTGACGTCTACTGTATACCTGGAGTTTGCGTCTATCTATCTGTTTCACCGTGGTCGTGTGGATTGGGTTTTCCTCCCCACAGTTAAAATCAACATCACGCGTTTGGAATATTTGGCTGCTGCTAGAAATTTCCCCCCGATGATGATAAGCCACTTTGTAGAGCTGCTATAATTTGTGATAACAAAATATATATTTTAGTTCAGTTCAGTATGTGAAATTGTAGTCTTTGCTCTGCATCTACATCGGCGATATGAAATAAAAAGTAGCGATATGCTCTGATCAACGTGGGCAGTGTCTTGTTGGGCAGGGTAAACTTTCGAGAGCAGCAAACAAACAAGGCTTTTCTTTTATTTTCGATATACAAAAAACCCCAGAGATAAAAATCCGGTTCATCACAGATCCCCATGGCGGCGTATTGCAGTAAGCGTGCACGTGCATTCACGAGCGACAACACGTCCCTGGTTTTGCAATCGTGTTTAATGGGAGCTGAGAGGCAGCCCTCTTACAAGGACGTAGATAGATCTATCGTCACACTGACAGCGATGTGGTTACATAGAGTTAAATGCTCATGATAATGACCAAAGTGAAGATGGTGATGATGACGATTATGACGACAACGACGATGGTGGCGATGATGATGATGATGGCAATGATGGCCATGATAACGTTGCTAATAATGATGGTGGTGATGATGATAATGGCGATGCCAAGCGAGAGTGTGACTCTGAGTGGCGTACCCGGGAGGGCGGTTGTCGGGCACGTCACGGTCGAGGGGCAGCCGGTCGCTCAGGTAGGCGTTGTAGCCGTAGGTGAGGAAGCGGGCGCATGCCTTGCGTTTCTGCCGCGCCGGGAGCTCCTTGCCCCACTCTTTGAATAGCGGGGTCTCGGGATCGGGTACCCACTGGTTCCCCTCGCACACGACCTCTTTCTTCGATGCTCCATCGCTCTTGTGCAATCCTATGCAAAAATCGCGTTTAGGATTCGTGGGCGATGGGGGGTGGGGTAAGAAATGAAACATGGCTCGGTTATCAATCAAATCAATTGTTATCCATAATAAAAGTGTTTTGGTGGGTTAGATCGCGTAAATATAAATGGGTCCTTAAACCCGGCACCACCACCCGACATGGCCAATTAGCAAGGTAAAAAACAAAAACATGAACAAGAAAACATCTTAAAGTGACTATGTGACTTTGTACAAACAGAAAATCCAAGAAAAGACAGCAAAATATTGCAGAAAAAGCACCGTATACCAACGCTGTGTGCAAAAATCCCAGTGGGATGCAAGTCAAACAGCAACAACCACAAGACAACTTAGATTAAGGCCATCAGTCTAACTCCATACTACAACAAACAAACGTGGTCAAACCAAAAAAAGTTTTCGAAATCACCAAAATAAAGCCATAAAAGCAATGTAACGGTGATCATAGTGTAATGGGAGCGTACACTGATGTTCGCCGATAGGTGGGATAGGCTTCGCCGCTTCAGCCTCTAAGCCAATCGGGTGAAAGGGATTATCTGGGCCAGAGTTCAAGGGTCGAGCTCGGGGGTGCTAGTGGGTTACTATCTACAAGCTTCATAAGGGGGCGTGGCTAGAGGCGGGGCTTGGTGACGCGGAGAGGGGTTATAAGGGGAAGCCGGAAAGAACTCGAGGTCAGTGTGGGAAGTCTGGAAGCGGGACCACGTCTCGCGCCTACGGCACGCCATCGGCCACGTGGCGGTCCGGAGGCAGTCTCCCTGCGCGCCGTCTGCCATTGGTGCACAGGAACGGGAAGAGTGAGCGAGCGTGCGCGAATGATAACAACTCACGCCGCGCAACGCGGAGCAACGGTGATAGCGTGGGAGAACGCGGAGCTGTCCAGCGGTGAGAAATAAATAAGACACAGCCAGATTGTCATCGAAGTCTTTTATTACAAGTGTCAGAAGTGACTCTTGAAATCGGTTGACGCGAGTGCCACGGAAATGTCCAAGCATCTCAAGAAGAAGAACCGCCTGCGCCTTCTTCCGACGATGATGATGACTCACTCACCCAAGACCCACCGACCCCGGGTGCCGCGGACCCGATTACTGCAACCGCGGCTGGCTCTACCAAGGCGCCAGGTAAAGACGTCGGAGCAGAGCCATCTTCGTCTTCGGGCGTGGACGACGGCTGTCAGCGTGTGGCGGAGCAGATAGACTCGCTCCGCACGGTCCTGCGCAACCTTGTGACGCTGGTCGCGTCGTCCGCGGCGCCGGGACGACTGCAGGGAACGTTGCCGAGTGGTGACGTGCAGGGCTCCCTTCGGGGGGTCTCGGAGGGTCCCTTTATGCAGGAATCGGCCGCCATTGCGGCCTCCAAAGGGCCGTCCACCATTACGACCACGGTGGCCGCCACGTGGTGCGAAGTCGCCATCTTGGGCGGGGCCGCGGGTGCGCAGCTTGAGTCTGCCATTTCGCCAGAGCCGCGTGGTGCGCGGCCGACAGTGACTACATCGGCTGCTGACGGTGGCGCGGGGCAAAGCCATCGCCTTCTTCACATCAAGGAATTTCGATTTAAAGCTTTCATGACTGCAGGGATTCATCTTCTTGGTTCTTTCGGTAAAGTCACCACGTAGAATGGAAATAAAATAATAAAAATAAAACATAATAAAATAAAATTCTCACGACGTTTCGGCCACAACACAAGTAGCCTTCTTCAGGTGAAAGAACAGAACTGTCGGGACGACAGCGCTTCAATGAACACTACTAAGCTTGGCAGTGTCTTTTGAGCTGGGTGGGAGGAGCAAAGCGCCTTGACAAAGGAGTTTACATATCGACAGAATAATTTAGCATTGAAGTAGCTGTGTTAATGTGTTGGATTAGCAGGGTGTTAAAGTCAGAAATTAGCATGTAACTGGGAGATTAGGATGATGTTAGTGTAAGGGATTAGCATGTAACCGGTCACAGAAGTAGCTATGTTAAAGTCAGAGTTTACATATCAAGAGGCATTTAGTATATTGACGCTAAAGAACTGCAACTACTCAACTATCATAGAATAAGCCAATGTGAAAGAACAAAGTGTAAACTACATCAATATAATAAATGTACTCAATATATTCTTCAATAAGTTGAGCTATTAACATAAAGTAAATGGGTATACACTACACTATATAATGAATACCATATAGTAAACTGATGAAAAAAACAACTAAAATATAAACTACATCAATGTTATCAATAAACTCAATATACTCTCCAAACAGCTGAACTACTGACAATAAGTCCTTATACATTACAATTCTATTTCGAAAAAGTGACTTTAACATAGCTACTTCCGTGACCAGTTACATGCTAATCCCTCACACTAACATCATGCTAATCTCCCAGTTACATGTTAATTTCTGACTTTAACACCCTGCTAATCTAACACATTAACACAGATACTTCAATGCTAAATTCTTCTGTTGATATGTAAACTCCTTTGTCAAGGTGCTCTGCTCCTCCAACCCTTCTTAAAAGGCGCTGCCAAGCTTAGCAGTGTTCATTGAAGCGCTGTCGTCCCGACAGTTCTGTTCCTTCACCTGAAGAAGGCTACTTGTGTTGTGGCCGAAACGTCGTGAGAATTTTATTTTATTATGTTTTATTTTTATTATTTTATTTCCATTCTACGTGACTTTACCGAAATAATTTTTTCTTCTTATTTTCTTTTGTGATTTTACTTCTAATCGCATAAATTACCAATAGATTAATCGATGCAAACTAAACTTTTGAAACCTTCGTCACGAATCTACATGCTCACAGAGAGAATATCGTGTTAACCTGTTTCTTTATCATGTAATCTTGTCCACGAATTAATTAAAGCTTAGCCAAAGATAAGAATCTCCCGTAGGAGGGCACACACCCCGTCGCATACCTTATTCCAAAACATTTCGTTAATTATATAATCTTGCCGATGAATCTATGACGTATACTTTTGCCTTTGGGGTATAATAATTTGCTTTTATTGCCTTTCGTATGAATATCGTTGCATGCCTGTTTTAAAGACTCTCCCTATCACCAACTAAGCTCGTGTTACGCGGTGGAATTAATCATATGTGCGGTTGCCAAAGTGAAACAACGCAACCATTGATTGTCAAATGTACTGCTCGCTGAGGGAAATTTCCCCGATGGTACCGGGGGTAATTCCAAGCATGAGAGTTCGCATATTAGAGTGTCATGTTTCTGTTTTGAATTAAAATTGCTTAACACAGAAGTGTTTGAGTGTTTCTTTCCTGAGTTCATGCGTAATAATCTAAATAATAAGAACTGTATCCTGCGGAGAGATTTGAATTTGGAGATCTGACATAAACACACTAATACATAATCAGTAAATGTTAAAGCAAGAATAATTGTATTATACTGATTGATAATACAAACTGAACAACGAAGCTGAGCTTAATCTAGCATACTTACAGCACACCTGCATAACTTCATACAATTAATTGTATGATCCCGATTGATGATACGACCATGCGCAACGAAGCTAAGCCTAATTATCATAACTGCCCACAGCATAATCGCATACATTCACATTAATTAATACCATCATCTCTATGCACACAATTACATCAATTAACATAATTTCGGATAATTACGCATTTTTTTCAAATTTTATTAAATTTTTATTATTTTCATCAAATTTTCAATACCTGGCATATACAACATAATGGGGAGCTCGTCCGGGATCTCTCGCAGACAGTTTATGCATGAATTAAGGAATGATCCACTGTTGAGTTAACCAAAGTATTGTGAACTAACATTGCCTTGTGATTGTAAATGGGCGTAAAACAAACACAAACGCACTCTGAAGGGAAATACCAGAGTAGCAGAGCATAATGAAGACAGTTGGATTAAGATTATTTGCTTGAGTCGAACTGACTGCATTCTGTGATACAATTGTTTTGATATGCACTCTGAGGTGGAATACCAGAGTAGCCCGAGTCGAACTGACTGCATTCTGTGATACAATTGTTTTGATATGCACTCTGAAGTGGAATACCAGAGATGCTAGGATTAAAAGGAATTTTTGAGTGGATTGCGGGATATTGGGAATTTGTATTAAAACGTACAGGCCGGTCTGCTACAGAGCAGACAAATCAGGGAGACACGTGGGAGGAGAGCCGCATCGATGACATTGAGACTCATCGCGAGCAACTACTTAAGGGCTCGATGCCACGGCATACGGAAGGTCAAAATTACCCACACAGATGGCAAGGTAACAATTCAGCGAGACAGTGGCACACAAACTGGAGGCGACCACAGCACGCAAAGACACGTATTAACGAGAATCGCAAAGTGTGGAGGCCAAGAGCAGAATCATTCCAGTACCCAATGCCACGGCACATGGAAGGTCAAAAACAATCTGCCCACTTCCGATCGATACCACCACCGGCTCCACCAGGAGGGGTAAGAGAAACAGGGAATAAGGAAACAGAAATGGTCTCAACTGAGATACAAAATGTGGCACAAACACGTGATGAATCACCCACATTAATTGAG